>NW_023340257.1:23704258-23712672 GCF_004916995.1 Morone saxatilis | reverse complement strand
GAATGTGTTTGCACATTGACAGAGGGGAGGAAAAAGCAATAGACAGATAGAGATGGGGGGGATAAAAGATGCTCTCAGAGGCTGGTGTGTGGTCTTTACCCTGGGGGGGTCGGCTTGCAGGGCAGCCAGGTAGTTCTCCAGGGCCAGACGGCGCCGGTCATTCAGCATGGCCTCCACCCGGGCGAGGTGAGTCTCCACCAGCTGCTGCTTCTCACTGGCTGCCTCCTCTTCCAAGGACTCCACCATGGCTTGGAAGTGCTGTAAACAAAATCATAAACATATATAAATATGTATATGCACCTTAAACTGTACGGCAGAACAAAGCTCTTTTAACTTTTACTTAAAAAGTAAGAAAAAATCCTCTCGGTTTCACTCATGCGCCTCTCAGGCTCGTCAAGAGAGTTAGGGACTCATTTAGAAGTCTCCACATTCAGACAGTGCCCTAATTTAGCCTTAGAGTGATAAAGATAGAGCAGCCGGGGAAAAGGGATCTTTAATGGGACTGGGAGTGAGGGACCCAGGGCCTGTAAGTCATCATATCTCACCAAAACAAAGGGACAAAGGCAGGACTCCCAGGGGGAAGGATCAGTGTCTTACCTGGATCAATGTCTGCCTCTCAGCCTTCGGCAGGTTCTTAGCCTGGCGATCAGCCTCTTCCCACTCTTTTCTTACCTGAAGTGAGAGAGACACAGAGAATGATGGAAGGTGGTCCTCTTGCACCTGTTCACTCAGAGTGAGCCAGACAATTGCCAACAGTAATTTTTGTAAAAGCAGATGGGGTTGGGAGAAACAAAGCCTGTAATTGCATGAAGGTAAGAGACACTTAAAGTATGACCTTGCTCCTTGCCATATTCTTGCCTTCAAATGTTCAAATATTAAGAGTACTTAGAATAGCCAGCCGACTTGCACATTTTCTGGCCCTGAATTCCCTCAGGCAGCAGCTACACTCAGCTGCTCCCCAACAAGCTTAAGAGCTTAATTTCTAAACTTAAACTACAAAAATATTATACTTGTTTCCTACTCAAGTTCTTTAAAAAAAAGAAGCAAAATAGGTCACAAACTGCATCACAGTTACTGATGAATCAGGGATACACGGTAATTATCGAGGATGATAAATTATGGGTCTATAATAGTAATAATTCACTTTGAATTCGTATGCAAAACAATTGATAGGCTATAAAAAGCAATTTTAAAAAAAATTTACAATGTACATAAACTACAGGTTATTGACTAAAATACAAAAATGTCAGAGTATTGGTTTTCTTATCGGTATCGGCCATGAGAAGCCAATTATTGTATTGGCTGAAAAGAAGTCAATATTGTTCATCTCTAATGCAAACACTAGTGTACAGTCTATGAACTCAAATGTTTTTATCTATGGCGACGTTCAAACTGCAAGCAAAACTGACCCAAATCTGCTCATATGTGACTGAGATCTGCTTGTTTCATGACAGTGGAAGAACAATGAAGTGTTAGCCCTCATAAGTATTTGGATATTCACTTTAGAATTTGATATGGGCCACATTTAAAAAATAATGTCAACAGTTCTGAGCAATAACTCAAAATTACAGTTTGAACATAGTTTATGGTTCCTTCTTATTGAGGAAAATGAATGAAGTACAACAGCTTTCACCACATGACTGCCCTCTATTAAAAGAGTAAATGTTCTATAGATTGTGTAAATGTAATGTTTACCACCATGCGATATTCTGTGATAATACTAATGCTTTTATTTTGTAGTTTTTGGCTCAACAGGCAGTTACTTAGCAAACACTGCAGGCAAAACACATCATGTTAAAAGCAAGAAAATCCTCCATCTGGAAAAATATTCTTTAATCAGCTGGTATTGATATGTTTAATTTATTCATATTGTGCAATTAAGCAGAAAAAAATCTGTCTTTTTGCCTCTTTAATTAGGGAAGTGGTGTCCTAGCTTGACATGGTAACTCACCCTTTCCATGCGGTTGCGGTGCCTGATCTCCAGCTGCTCCTTGGCCCTCTGGAAGCGACTGTGCTCCTTGTCGTCGGCCGGGGTCTCGAAGTAGATGTCAACATCATCGGTGGGCTGGGGAGTCGGCGGCATGGCTGCAAATTCAGAAGCAGATGGGTGAGTGGACGGGGCTGCACACTGACAACCAGGCAGACAGACACAGAAACAGACAGACAGGCAGACTGGCTGATCCAGGAAGACATAGGTAGGCAGGAAGACAAAGACAGACCGACAACTGGGCACAGAGAAAGAGAGAGAGAGTTGAAAGTGGAATGCAGATTGAAGTTGGACAAAAATCCTCACAGAAGCACTCCTATCATTGGCGTTCTTCCACCCTCAGTAACTCGGATAAATTTAAAAGAATCTGACAGTCTTTCCTTTTGAATTCCTTTCATCTTCCCATCGGCTTTCTGCTGACAGGTCGCATCTCCAACACTAATGGAAATATTTCTGTGTTTGACGGCTGGGTCATCTGGGGCGATGCCAGAGGGCTCTGTTCTGGGTTCCTCGCTATATAGTCACGCAGGACTCACTCTCTGCACCGCTGTAAGTCGCAAAAAACAACAATGCTCCGGGCTCGCAAACAGGAACACCTCATTGTTTCACCTCACCCTCAAAAACAGGAGGCACAAGGGGTTAACAGATAAACACGTGGTTTCTGCTTTGAACTTGACTGCTTCAGCTCCTACAATGATTTTAGTTCTCAAATGCAGAATCCGACTGGTTATGGCTATGAATTGGGTTTGAACTGATGGAAAGTGAGTCATTGTGAGGTGCAAAAAATAAAATAAAAAAAGGTGCTTGTTGACATGTGCTTGTGGGGGTTCTAGTTAAAGTAGTGGCAGTGCTCTGTGAGCAGACAGACAGATTGTTTCCAGGCAGACAGACAGATTGTTTGCAGGCAGACAGACAGAAACATGAACAAATGGCAGGAATGAACAGCAGACAGGCAAACAAAGAAGAAAGAAAACTCTGGAAAGTGTGTTTGAAGTCGAACACATCGAACACTAAAGTAAGAAGAGATAAGAATGTTGTGTTTTTTTATTTGGTGTTTTTTACTTGAATTTTAATTTTACTTTTGTTTTCCCAATTAAAAATGTATTTTAAAGGTCTGACCTGTTATGCAAGTTAAGCAGGATATTATTTAAAAGTATTGGTACTAAAACCAAAATCATACTTTTTTCATGCATTTATTTGAGTAAAATAAACTTGTTTTTCTGCAAATTCTTCATTTATTAAAAGAAACTTAATGTCTCAACTGGTCAACTTTGTCTAAACACTGGCAGCTGAAAAAGAAACTGGCCTTAAAAAATACACAGTTGGCAAAATTATGGATATAACAACAAGAGTAAGATTTTGAGCAGGTATTAAATGTCAGCTTTCCATATTTTGCAGTTTTCCAATATTTGTGCTACAGACACATTTCAGTTGTTGGCAATAAAGTATTGAGTTTCGATTCCCTCAGTGACAATGTGCAGGAAGTACACTGACTAATCAATGTTTGATTACCGGAGTGAACAGAGTGTTCTCTGAAATATAGATATCTCTGTGGATGCAGTTAGTGTCCAATGTTTTACTTAAATAATAATTAATTAATTAGGAAATACATCCTAATATAAGCTTAATTTATTTCCGTCTCATATTGTTAATATTGAAAACGTCAATAGTTCCAATTTAGTAGAGCATTAACCAAAACTAATGAACCAGTGTGTGCCATAAATGAAAACATTAAGATCAAATTTGTCATTACAAATAGCCTATTTATTAGTGAAGAACTAGATGCAAAATGATATTTTATTCAGTGTAACAGTGCTGAAACTATAAACTGATGAATCTATTGACAGAAAATGAATCAGTAAAAATACTAAATGCTGCTTCCATTGACTTTAATGCGATGATTTGATATTTGATTTAAATTAAATATTATTTTGAACTGTTGCCTTGACAAAACAGGCAATCTGAGCATATGGCTCTAGGAATTTGTAATAAATAGTTTTTTTAATATTTCATTTTCCAGCCTAAAGGATTAATTAAAAAAAGAATTGCCACATTATAATATTTAAAATAACCATTAGTTGCAGCACTGATTATATCAGTGTAATAATAAAACAAAAGAGAAAGATGTCGAGTGGATTCAGTTGTTGTGATTGTCGTGGTGGAGGTGGCATGGTAACAACAGCTGTAGTGATTTGATGAGTGGCAGCTGAAGAGTGCCGAACAGGTGTTCTGCTTAGAAGTCAGGGACAGACTATGTTATCCTAAAGTGTTTTCAGCGGAGAGCTTGCAGCAAAGACACAAACAGAAAGAGAGAGGAGGGGGGGGTGTTTTCAAACCAGCCCCTGTCAGGCGGGACTTACTCAGGCGCTTGCACACGGCCATGCAGTACTCCTCTGAGTCGAAATTGTTGCGGTTGCCGGCACAGCCCCCGTATATGAAGCGCACACACTTCCTCTGGCTCAAGTCGAAGTGCCAGCGGGGCATGGAGGCACGGCAGGGGCCTGTCTCAGCCTCCAGGGTGCACACCGCTGCCAGGGGACAGCTTGTTAGATCATCCGGCCACTAGGGGCAGCACTTAATTCCAGTCTCAATAGCAAAACACTCAGGAAAAAAAAACTACCATCAAACTACTGCTACATCCACAAATATAATTAAACTAAAACAAAACAATAAATATACTGGAAAAGCTCCATTTTGTACATGATGAGCAGGGTTTAACAGCGGTTTGGCAACAAGTAAGGCAGGATGATTTGTCCTTGTACTCTGATAAAGCAGAACAGTACATCACAGTGTCTGCTGTGAGCTAAAGAAAAGGGCATCTGCTGATGCATACACTTATCTAATTACAGTCTGGCTGAGATTTAAGCACATAGCCAATAGTTTAAAAGTTAAAAAGGTTTGATTATATTTAAGTGGTAGGCAAAGTGCCAATAAGAGAGGGGGAGAGAGAGAGAGATGGTACATTATAATTTAAAACAACTCATTACAAACCTTTTACTTCCTGCAGAGTCTTGTCCTCATCTTGGCTTTCTGACATTTTGCTGCTCTCTTTCTTCTCATCCTCGTCCTCCTTATCTGCCTCCTCGTCTTCGTCCTCGTCCACGGGATCCTCTTTTTGTGTTGGCTGCTCGTCAGCTGGGGTCTCACTGAGGGGAGGAGGAGGAGGAGGGGGAGGAAGAGGTGATTGAGTGAAGGGGTGGAAGCCAGGAAGAGGAGTGATTTATCAAAGGAGGCAGAGCAGCTGCCATAGGTCAATGTCACAACACGTTAATTCATCCAGATGGCCGGTAATACCCGCCCTTCGCAAGAGAGCCCATCTCACGCTCACAATATTTCAAGACATGCCATGCAACACAACCACACACGACCACAGACTTCTGAACCACTCACCTGTCCTCCTCCTCCTCGACCAGGTCGGCCTCGTCAATCTCCTCATCCTCTATCTCCTCCTCTTCGTCGTCCTCCTGGGAGGGCAGGGAAGGTGGAGCGGACTCCCCGATGCGAGAGGAGGGGCAGCACACGTACTCAGTGCCGTGGAACTTGTCAATGCCACAGGGCAGCAGCATGCCGTAGCTGTGCAGCACCATGGAGCTCTTGGCACAGGCCTGGCAGGGTAGAAGAAGTGAGCTAGTGATGATATTGACTGAACATGGCACGTGGGTTTCAGATTGATGAAGCTGTCGTGCTTTCTAGGACTCTCACTAGTACTCTCAAGTATCAATTTTAGCTTTGACAAGGTGATATTAGTTTAACCTTTATTCGTCAGGGGAAAGATAAAAAACAACGTCAACAATGATGCCCATGCCAGATGGAGGAGCGTGTGAGTCATGGTGGGACGAAACTGCAGAAGTTTTATTAATTCAGTCTCATGATCTTGTTGACTTGCTGCAGTAGGGCTCTTGTTTTTAATTTTTTTTAAAATTAGAGGCCCAAAATACCCGAAGTTTTTCAAAAGGAGGGAATCCCCATTGATTATTTTGGTCTTCATAAATCCAAAAGTTGTTGCATTTTTGGTAACACTTTATTTGTATAGTCTGCCTACAGACAGTTTATAGTGTATTTGTAACATTTCAGCAGCTTATTAGTTGAGATTCAACATCTGTTTTCTGATATTACACCACTGTGGTTTTTAGGTTTAGACACAATACAACATCTCAGTTAGAGTATGTTCATGAATTGTCACATTTACAAATACATATATTATCATAATATAATAATATAATATACATTCTGTAGGTGGACTATCCAGATAAAGTGTTACCACATTTTCTCCTGCAAGAAGAACAACTAACCACAGATTACAGTAAATGATGCCCTCTTGCCCCTCGAAGCAATTAAAACACAAAACATGGTTCAACTCCAGAATCTTTCACCTTCTGGGTTTTTATATTTTTTATTATTTAATTACATTTTCATTTATTTCTTAAATAATTGTTATATGTATTATTATAGATGATAAATATGATATGAACATATTTGTAATAACAATAAAGATTTGTAAAGAAACCAAAAAACTACTGAAAGTGAATCGATATTTCAGTTTGTTTTAGTTTTAGGAGAAACTTAACCTTTTTGTTATTAAGCCCACACAAACCAATGAACTACATACACAGCCAACTTTAGGTGACTAGCACTATCAAATAGGTTTAGCAAACTATAAAGAAGAACTTCCTGTTTGTAATCAAATAGTGTAAAGTAATATTTAAATTGGACTCATTTACTGTGTGTGTTCAATGACTTGCAGAAATCTTATGCTAAGACAGCATTCTCTATCCTTTCAGATGTTTACTGTCCAGCCTCGGAGATGCTCCCTGTATTTATTTTATGACTCCTAGTATGGTTCTGGTCCCTTGCGGTTACCTGACACAGTTACAGATCTATCCATGTACATAATACAGACATACTGATTTTAGAGCTAGCTCTCTTGTCACATACTGACTAAAGTGATAAATGGGCCACACTTCCAAAAAGTCATGAGGCCCTTTAACAAACTGGCAATTTTTCAACAATGCTTCAAATAGCAGCTAGGAGGTACCGAACTCAACTTCAGTGTAACGGATGGCTGCTGAGAAACTCCACTGGAGCAGTCGAGGATTAGCTGCCCTGCTTAAGAACATCTCAGTGGCAGTTGGTGAGGGAGCTGAGATTGTTTTTGAATCATTTATTTTTTTTTTACCCAGATTTTCCCACTGGTAAGATTTATTACTGCTCGGCTGTAACAAATTTGTTATCGACTGCAGGTTATTTGTGCCTCTGGATGTCACAGTATCTGCTGGCTGCAAGGCTGCAGATGAAACTTGGCTTCGGGCGTTTGTAATAGGCTTCGGAGTAAGAGTAAGAGTCATGAAGCATGAGGCAGGGAGAGACAAGAGCAGACGGTTGATGGGCTCAGAGAGCTGCCTGCTGCTCGTACTGTCGTGGTCAGAGTGGCCCCCTAGGGCCGGCTCCCGAGCTGCCCAGGGGGGATTAGTTGCATTACAGCCACAACACTAATCTGATTAGGAGCTGAAATGTGAGGGCTCCCAGTCAGCCTGCGATCAGAGGGCCTCAGAGACTCACAGAGACAGGTGGAGAGGTATTAGGGAGGGAAGAGGAAAGATTGGAAAGCAATAAAAGTGTGACGGGGGGACTTAAAATTAGTTTAGTTTAATTTCTAAAAGTTAAGTTGATGCCTAAGACTTCTTCTTCCCACAGGAGTTTTCTTTTCCATTGCTCTGCTATCTCTGAGATACAGCCTCCCACTGTTTCCTGTGAAGTTATTCTTTCCTTACCTCTTTGGCCACACCGTGCCATTGCTGATGGCTGACGCACATGTCCATACGCTCCTTGTGAAAGAACTTGCACTTCTCTGGAACCAGAAGTACGTCACTCACGAACTCGCCCACTGTAACAGCAAATCACATGGATCAATATGCCTGTTAGTCATGCTACCAATCTGTCCAGAAGAAAATAATACAAAATCACTCCCCTGCCTGGTTACTGCCAGGGTTAGAAACAATGAATCCCCAAGTGGGACTAAAAAAGGAATAACAGATGAGATGAGTGAAAAAAATGGCATTATTCAATAATTCATAGCTGTCTGATCCTTTACATTTCATTACAGTGGCGTAACAGAAAGGCCATTTGACACTTGAACATCTGTCCGTGCACCTGAACCCGAGAGGGATTTATGAGGGATATTCTACACCGCATCTGTAATTCTGCAATCAAAATGGCAGTGGATAAAATCAGGTTTCACACTCTTTAAAGGTAGTCCAGACTCTTCCTGCGAGTCAATGATATCATTTGCTTGATGAATTCAATTCGGAGATGTTTTATTCATAGAACGAGCTGACAGAAAGCAGATCTAGGGGAAATAAAAGACATGAAAGCCATCTTGTGAATTCCTATGAATAGTTTCAGGTTGAAAACCATGTGCGTGCAAGCA
>NW_023340257.1:23688303-23704226 GCF_004916995.1 Morone saxatilis | reverse complement strand
GCAAAGTCCAGATCAGAGTGGCTGAAGAATGGGTGGACTGAGAACACACAAATGAGGGTCTCGAGGTCTCACAACGAGGGCTGGGAGCTGTCCTATAACCACTCATTTAGTGGTTCGCCGCGACCTCGGCCTGAGGCAGAGCTGCTGGAGCGCTTCATATAAGCCAGGCAAGGAAAGGCAGAGGGTGAAAAAGCAGTGTTTTGGAAAATGAGAGGGTAGGATAGGAAGAGGAGAGAGCTGTAAATAGCAGAGGACTCAGCAGCTGCTTCTCATCTCCGCCCAGGAGGTACAGTAACACCCCTTCACACAACCCCCCTCAGCCCTCCAGACCCTCCCGCGTGTGTCTGCTTTGTGCTTACCACTGGTGGAAAGAACATTTACTCAAGCACTGTACTTAGATGTAGTCCGAGTAGAACAGAACATAATATATTAGTAGTTTTGGACTAAAATAAGACATTTGAAAATGTCACCTCAGGTTGTTTTTTTCTGACTTTTTAAAGAGTAAACCCTCAATTCATACTACTTCTAATTCTATGACACATTGTTACAGCCTGCCTAAACTACCCAACAGTATATTAAGTAGTTAAAATGAGCTCCATTTTGACTCGATGTAGCATTTAAATTGAACAATAGAACAGTCCAATCCAATAGAATATCATAAAATAACACTCTGAAAGTGGCATGAGAGCTTTTACTTTTAATATTTAAGTGGATTTTGCTCTTAATACTTCTTTGTTGTACTTTTACATAAGTGAAATATTTAAGGCATGAATCACTTTGTAGGAGTGATTTTACATTGGTGAATTTCCCCTCTTTTCTCTCTTCTCTCAGCTCAGCTCCATATCCTGCACACCGGATGCTAACTGATTCATTCGCTCTCACACTCTCTCTTCATTTCATCTCTCTCTCTCTCTCTCTGTCTCGTTCTCTCACATTCACAGGTTGCTTTGGTTGCGGGGTGGAGTGGGTTTCAAGCAGACCCCGTACGCGGTCACACTGCAGTGGGTGATGGATGGTGGTGTTTGGAGAGCAGCTGTGCCTCGCAAGCACTCCTGCTCTGTGTGTTTCTCTCCGTGTGTAGTTGTGTGAAATGTGTTTATGAGCGTACTCTTCTTTCTCTGTGACCTCCTCTCCACCTACTCTATTCATCTGCCTTTCTTTTAACCTTCCATCTATCAGACACCCTCGCTAATACTCTCCTGTGCCCAGACTGGCTGCTCTACAGGCATCTAGGGAGTGTAAAGGTAAGAAAACACCCAGTGTACCAGCGATACTTTCAGCACTGAGAGGTGGTGAATTCAATTAAGTGCCAACCAAGATCTGCTTGTCGACAGCATGGCTATTGTGTTTCAAGGACTTTCCAAAGGAAGCCTACAGTAATGACATTTAGTGTAATCAATATGAGATATGAAAATGCAAATAACTTGTTCAGTGCACTTAATGATTCAATCTGAAATCACTACTTAACTATGAAGTACTTCATTAACATGTGCTGTTGAAAGTCAGTATTATGTGTTTCTCAGATTATAATCATGCTGAATATTCCACCACCGAATATTAAAGAAGATATGAATAACTTTAGTTGTGCGCCAGTGTTAGTTCTTGCCATACAGTTTGAGAATGATATCATGTTCCAGGCTTTGATTTTTGGCAACCCTTTTGTTTACATTTGCTTCATGGATTGTGCCTTTAAAGTGGAAGGAATCTGATTTGCCAACATGAAAGGATTACATGGGGCAGACGTGACAAAATTCATGAAGTAGCTGGAGGTCGGGTAATGGAAAGAACATTTAACCATTTAACGTCCGGGGGTTTGACTCCCAGCTCGTGCAAAGAACTTCCTAATTTTGCTGTATTACACTTAGCTAACCTTTCACATGTTAAATTTGCAGTATGTCACACAATCTTATGACTGACTGTCACGTTTTTGTCCACAGCACTGTGTTTCAAAGTTCAGGCTCATTTCAAAATATTTCCAGACGCAAAGGAGTGCAAACAGCCAGAGGTGTGGTCCTCTAATAAAAGCCTGAGGTTTGTATCCATTATCAACTTATTCACAATCACAAGACTCAGCCCCTGTGATGATATCAGGAGTCACTGTATGCCCTACCCTTTGTTAAATCAACAGTCTTAGTCAACAGGAAAGGCAAAGTATGTGTCATGTCTGTAAATTCTGCTAATTAAATTCCTCTTCTTGCCAAAAACATGGCCTTGATATGCTTTCTTCCTGAAAAGTCTAGCTTTAAAGGTCAAGAGCTAAGAATAAGCCACAATATGCCTGAAATAAATGTGATCTACTGCGGATAACTACCAACGGCAATAGAACTTAAAGATAAGAAGTAACACGCACAGAAAATCTTTGTAAATCTGTGTTTACCCAGAAAATGGCAGGATTCAATTATTCAGAATGCCCTTCTTTCAGCAAAGAAGCTGCTGTTTCTTTTCCCCACAATTTAGTTATTGCACAAGTCTACCACGCACACTAACCAACACCCCAGTTAGACATCTGCCACTGACTGTTCTCACTATTCCAGACATAATAATAATAAAAAAAAGTCTCTTAAATAATCCTCTGCTGTTTGACAAAGACATCATGCTACAGGGATTAGAGTACCATGGAACAAAAATCACATTTATTTGCAGAGCCATTGTTTGGGGACAGGAAACACGGGGGGATTGTGGCTCTGTGACTGAGCCTTTGCATGGAGAGATGGGATACAGCATAACCCATCTTTCTCTCTTTACACTGAGCTCCTTCCTTAGCGCTTGCATTATTCATATAAACCTATTAACTTGACATGGGTGCTGGACTGGCCCTTTTAATCATATCCTCCGAGCTATAGCCCACCTCCCTTTGGTCTATTTCATTTCTTTTTGATTCTACAATAATTAATATACACTGATGAATATAAGGCAGAATCCCTCATGTCCATTTCTCTGGAACAGTATGTGAACATCACAAATAATGAATAATTCAAAAACACTCTTCATTGAACATGATATGATAGAGAGGCCTGACGAATAATGGACTAAAGAGGTGAGGCGCAGTGAGGTAGCAGAGGCATGCCGTGGCTCGTAGCATATGATCAGAGCCCTCCAATTAAGCCCCTAACATGCTCCATTACATAATTAAGCAGAAACCCTCTCAATAGCCCCCTTCTTGCCAACACCTTATGTTTATGTCTCCTTCTCCATCTGTCTCCTCTGTTCTCTCAGTTCAGACTCCTCATTTGCAACCCAGCAGAGCAGCAGAGAGGGCTGTCGTAATTCGATAGGGCATGAGTGTGCAGACCTTTAACGGTGATGACAAAAAGTGTACAAAGAACAAGAAATGAAGCTTTTTGATTATTTCAGAGGACAGAATGGGATTGTTTTAATTAAATGGCAGTCATGGCACCGTTACTGAATTATAATGAGAGGTCTTGGGTTGGTGATGGATGCAACAGTCGGCCACAGTGGAGACAGGACAGGAGGCTATCAGGAGTGGCAGGTGGTTAGAGGGAAACAGCTTCGGGATGTAAGATGAAAGCAAACTGGGAGGATTTTGGAGACTGATGCTGCATGTGAACCTCTCTCATCTGTATTCCTGTCTCAGCCACTGAGTGGCCACTCCAGTTGTGGTGTTTGCTGTCCCATGAATTTCCCAAAAGCCTCCACTCTGCGTTTGCCAAAAATGCTCTTGAATGGTAGCCCATTTCACAGTCCAGTGGAACTGCTAATAGCTTTTTCATCCCGGAAAGCAGCACAACTCAATCAGCAAGAGGCTTTCGGACAGAGGAAGGGTGCTGAGAAGTGTTTGCAGCACAGAGGAATATGTCTTTTCCTTCATGACAAAGCTTTGCAAGTACAGAGAGGAACCTTGTTTCAGAACTCTATTTCTCTGTTATTGCAATCCTCAGAGGCAGCCGCAGTGTGCTGTGTTTTTGTAAGTTAGGGAGCACGGAGGCATGTGGCCTGCAAAGTCTGAGGCTCTATCTGACATTTAATAAACCGGAATATAGCCATGTTGCCACTGCTGATTACAGTGATGCTGCAGGAGACAGAGGAGGGAGAGAGGTGTGTGTGACAGCACAGGCAAATGGAGAAATGGGGAGTAATAAAGCAGGCCTCCTCACAGACCTCCCTCTCGCTGACCCTGTGTGTCTGTGTGAGTTTATGGCCACTGTCTGAGGGGGGAAATAAGATTGTGCTTTATTGCTCAACAAGCCTCCCCAGCAATAATAGCTTTCCCCCCTTAACCATCCATTCTGAGAGACATTAACTCCCATCCAGCGTGGATCTGCTCAATCTGCAGCTCAAGGCCAGGATTAGTCAACCGAATCAGACTCCAGTATTGCCAGTCACCTCTGCCTATGGCTAAGATGTATCATAATCTCTTCTTTCTCTGCGTTGAAAAAAGGACCGATATAGAAGAGGGGAGGGCAATGGAGAACGCCTGATATAAAGGGCCATTCACAGCTCTTTAAGTGGTTTCCCCCAGCCCTTGAACTACTTATTAGTGTACAAGCTTACCTAGGCATTTGTAAGGCACCACGATATGGGCATGTCCTTTGCACACCTTCTTCTCCTTCTTGCACCAGTTCTCAATACGAATTGGCTGGTTGGCTTCCACCACGTTCGTGATTTGGAGCTCGGGATACATCTGTTGGAAGAAGAAGCAGAGAGTGTATATTAAATAATGAGACATTTATTTTGGATGTGTGTGTGTGTGTGTGTGTGAGAGAGAGAGAGAGAGAGAGAGAGAGATAGAGGGAGAAGGTGCGATAAGTGGCGCTTCAATGGGATCCTTTAATCCACATTTTATACTTTCTAGATGCCATCTGCTCAGCCATGAAAGAGCACGCAATTTACACTTTCCCCAAATGCCATCAAAATGTCATCAATAAATGCAACTGAAGCTTGTGGGGAAGGCTGCTTGAAAATATACAGCCCTCCTTTTTTTACTTGGACAGCTGCATAATAAACCATGAAAATAATACCAGAACCCTCCTGGGTTGGGAGATACAGTAGGAACAAGTAAATAAGATTGAGGATATCCGTGCTGTGGAAAAACATGTCCTTAATTGTAGAGACAGCTTGAGACAATAACAGTCACAGGGTCTGCTAATTGAAATGCCACCCACTATACTGTAAATAATGTCCGTCTTTCAGGAACAGCTCAATAGCCTCTCCAATTATAAATCACAGTGCAATAAGAACTGACTTTTTCCACCTCACTAGCTCAATATAACTTATTCTAACCTCACAGACGTATTCAATAATACATTTCCATTTACTTTTTGCCTTGTATTATTTTTTATAGAACTCCCATTACTTTAACATCCTAGAAAAGGAAAAAGGAGCAGTAATTGAAAACACAAATTTTTTGTTCAACGTAAATTTCTTCCTGAGAGTTGATGATGAGAAGATTTAGACCACTTTCATATATGTCCATTAAATCCAAAGCTACTACCAGCTGCCTTGGCTTAGCACAAAAACTGAAAACAAGGGAAAACAGCTAGCCTGGCTCTGTCTAAATGTAACATAATCTGCCTACCAGCACCTCTGTACACTATTCACTTAATCCAGTGGTTCTTAAATGAGGGTGTGGGAGGTGGATGACCTAGAGTTGCATGAATATGATTAATGTGCTCTAGCACGGCTATCTTGCTAACCTGAATTTTGTGTTCATTGCAATGATTGCAAATTCAACTTGACTCATTTTTAATTAGCAGGTTTTCTTAATGGTTGATAAAAAATAAACCCATCTTTGTTGGGGTGGGAGGCATGCATTTTTTTGGGCTCCAGGAAGCTGGCATGACAGAAAAAGTTTGAGAACCACTGATTGACAGAATGATCTTCATCTCATCCAACTTAATAAAGCGAATAATGTCAGAAAAGGTCAAACTATTCTTTAAAGTACACTCTCAGTAAATTACATTTGCAACACTATTTCATTTAAGAAAATCTAAACATAGCAAATGTGGCCTAAGACTCAACTAGGTACCATAAAATTAGGATATTTTAATAAAGAAAATTAAATATTCAAATCAAGATCTAAAACAAAAATCACCCGACCCCTGTAACGTCAAGCTCATAGAGTAAAATAAAAGGATACAATGGCTCCTCTGAACATGGGTGAGCACCTCCACAGTCTCTCCCTGAAGTAATTTCATTTGTTGGACAACCCACTTTGTCTCTGCCCTTTTCTAACCGACTTAGGTGCTTGAATTTCATCACTTCTATGAGAGTGATAGGAAGGGGATTAGACATGTGTCAGTGTCACAGTGACTCACCTCCTGGCAGTACTGCAGCACACCCTCCTTGGTTCCTACGCAGCTCTTGGTTCCGGATGGGTCGGGTTCCCAGCGGCCGGTCTGAATGTTGACATGCATGTTGAGCTTTCCGCAGAACATGGCCACCTGTGGCTCGGCCACGGCAAACCCTGTGCCTGCATTGGCTGCTAGCGCCTACAGAAAGACAGAGAAAGAGTGAAATGGGAGTTAACACAATCAATTATTGTAGAGCCTTTAAAACCTGGGGACTATTGAGGCAGACATACTTGAGACACTGTCTGCCCCACTGATTTTTTCTCATAAACTTTGTCATGAGCCTGACGCAGGAGCCTTCTGTGAAGTCTGAACACAGAAAGCAGATCCAGCTCATGTACTGCAATGGAT
Source organism: Morone saxatilis (assembly GCF_004916995.1). Lineage (NCBI taxonomy): Eukaryota > Metazoa > Chordata > Actinopteri > Moronidae > Morone > Morone saxatilis. The sequence continues at coordinate 23,697,567 of NW_023340257.1, read as the reverse complement.
AACTGTACCAGACGTGATGAAGCAACATCAGAACTGCCTGTCAACGCTTAGCTGCTACTGCGACTCATCGCTGCAGTGCTGAGAGAGCAGAGGGGCTCAGAATGGAGACAAATTAAACGCACATCGGGAAGGTTTGGCTAAGTTGATGGTTAAACGAGTAGGGGTTTGATTGGATTTGTGCACAAGGTTTTTTTTGTTGCTCTGATGCCCATTGTGTGACTGAGAGGCTGCACACAGAGAGCAGGAGGGACGGAAAAAACTGCAGTCATGCCTCACAAAACAGGACATTCCTGGTTCAGGGCAGAGCTTTGCTCATCCAGGCCTCCTGGGACCAAAGTCTTTCCACAAAGGGCGGATCATTTATTCTTCAAGGTAAACACTGATGCTTCCTGCTCCCCTATCATCTCTGCAGCACGGACACATATGAACAACAACATAAATGGCGTAATGAAAATATGTGTTCTAACATCCCGCAGGATTTGTTAAAAAATACGTCTGTGATTTCCTACCAGAATCCTGTCTTTGTTTACCTCCTAATCCTCTGAACATGAGAGAATATCTGCTATCTTTCCACCCTGTTCCTGTCATCATTTACTGAACCCTGCAGCTCCTCTTCCAGCAGGCAGGAAGAAGGAACACCCAGTCCGCCTGGACGATAGAAAATGGACACCAACGGTCTGAAACTACTGTGTAATCAGCTTTCACACGATTGCTTTTCAAATGACACGGGGTACTGCTAGCATCAGTCAACTCATCAGCACCTCATTGAGACAATAAGTCACGGCCTGCTAACACTCGCCTGATGCTGGGGGTGTCACAGCACGGGAAACTCTAATGAATCAGCGAGCCGATGTAGCTCTGCATGCCAAACTATCCCAAAACACACACCAGGGAGCCTCCAGACAGGAAGTGGAACGGAACTGATCCTCTCTTGATTGTCATAATGTCATCAGGCTGAGTAAACAGGCTTTAGCCCCAGAGAGAGATCAAGGGAATGAGCGAAGACTGTTGGACTCAAATGTCTCACTGTTTGCTGGGTCCTCAGCCTTGAGGAGACACAGACAGAGGTGTCCTCTGCAGCGCACAGCCAAGGAGAAAACAGCTGAAGAGGAGAGACTTGAGTAACAGTGTGTTAGACAAAGCTCTCTGTCTAATTCTGCGCAGGCTCCCAGGCTGATAATAGGTGCAGAACAGAGTAGAGCGGGGACAAAACAAGTGCTGTGTAATCAGCAGTTGGCTGTAGCGTGTGATGAGCCGCAGAGGCAGCCAGAGCTGAGCCTGCACGCACACAGACACACACATTAACTGACAACAGCTTCAGCCACACACCCGCGCGTACATTCAGCCACACAATCATGTAGGTGCCAGCGCAAACAAACAATCACAGAACACACAAAAAGCATGCGTACAGCCACACAGGCATCCACGTATGCAAGTAAACACACACTGGACTTTCTTGATTTGGTCCTAGAGGCACAACAGCCTCAGCTTCAACCTCATTTCCCCTCCTTCCTCCATCTCCACATCTTTATCCTGCTCCACTCCTCCCTCTCTGCACCACCACAGGCTTGTTTGCTCTCCTCCCTCTTATTCCTCCCTCTCATTCCTTTGTGAGATTGGCTCGGGGTGTATGAGAAGCAGAGAGGTGGGGAGGAAATGAGGGACGCAGAGAAGCACATTAGGGAGGAAGACAAGGGAAGCAGTGATAGCCTGACCACAACTAGACTCTGCGGCTGTGGAAAAACAAGTGTTGGGGCCTTCTCGACACCCCTTTGACTCCACCTAAGTGATAGTGTGTCTTTAATTCTGCAACAATGGCAGCGGAGGCAGAGTGAACGTGGTTTATACCGCTGCCTTAAATCTGCAGTCACATGCCTGTTTATTACTTAACAAAAGAGCTGCTCTTGGCCAGACTTGCACAAAGAGAAGTGAGATGGGGGCAGCAGAGAGCAAGAGAAGTGGCACCCACACCCACACACACACAGGGGGGTTGGTGGGGGAAACAGCAAGGCAGTAGAAGAGATTTATCTCGTCTGTGGTCCCTGTCTCATCACCAGCAACACCTGAACCAGAAGAATGACGGCTTTGGGAAAACAGTTCTGCTGACTGTGACATTCAACACAGACACACAGTACTGTAGGAGACATAATCTTTTTGTTCCTGAGACAACATGTAAAGACTTTACTTGGTCGTGACTCAGTCTTGGACAGCCGTGACTCAGACATTCATTTCAAGACTAGTTATCGTCACAATTTTTTACATCATCCAAGACCAATTTGTTCCACTGGCCAGTGAAGGCCAGTGAAATGGAATCAGAAGAAAAATGAGAGGAAATGGAAGTTAAAGTTAGACTCAAGGGAGCTGATGAGCTTTGGTCTTGTTTTTCTTGTTTTTTTTTTCTACTGTGATTTGATGTAACCGAACTCCTTCCTAAAGGTCACATTAAATTACTTTGACAGTAATTTGCTTCAGCAGTTTGTCGTGTTTCCACATGAAACAGAGGTTAGGGTCAGAACTTCATGCCAAGAGTCGCTTCATTTTAAAGTTCAAAAGTGGTGAAAATCAACAATGACGGCAGGATCACTTGCCCTCTCGTTTAGTTGGAAAAATAAAGAAAGCTGCTGATGATACTGATGCCCCTTGTGCAAACCAACACCCAGCTACACACCTTAAGGCTGATGTAACTATTAGATGGCTAATTCAGCTTGGTAGACCTGGAGGTTTTACGGGAAGGGCTGGCTGTATCGCCCCAAGGACTGTAATCACGTTTTAATAACTGGGATCAAAAAGATGAGTCATCAACAACATTTTGTAACGTGGATGTAAAACTATACAAAAATGTAACTCTGGAGATTTATTTGAGACAAAGATGTGAGGTAATAACACGATATTTTATTTAATATTTTTCCTCTTACAAGGCCCTTCTATCATTTATCACTATCATATTGAACTGTGTTGTACTAAATCTATATCTGTGTGTATCTATATCCAAAGCACTAGCACATAGATGTTTCTCTCATATCAGATAAATGGATAAACTCTGGTTTTGGCCTTGAATGTAGCAACAACACACCCAAACACACAGCCACTAGAAAAATATGCCGCCACACCTAACAAACGCAAGTCATCAAGCATCCATCTTTCATTACTGACTCACTGTGAGATGTTATATCATGTGTAAGTGTGAACACCTGCTGCTATCTGGAGGCTTGGCAAGTCAGAGGGAGAAACAAAAGAGAGACAGAGGGAGTGGAAGTCGGGAAAAGGGAGAGGCCAAGCGACAGAGGAAAGCTCAGGCAAATAGGGTGAATAGACAACGGCAGCAGGGAATGTGTACTGATTGGCTTATGTCCCAGCTTGACATATTATTCTCAAATGAACGCAGACTGTAATGCAATAAAGAGCGGCGTGAGGCCACGTGAATGCAGGAGAGACAAGCCTGCCACCACAGACGCTTGTCAAAAGCTGTGTGGGCTGAGGATCATTTAGCTCGTTTTCGCTCTTTACTGCGAACACACACTAGTCTGTCGCTGTTCTCCCAGTCTGCCTCCAGCACACAAACACGTTTTATTAGCCTGCTCTTGTGTTTCGAGCCAAGTTCCACATAAAACAAGCTAAGACATGACAGTGCTTGTCATGAAATAACGCATGGAACATCGTGCACACACAAACAAACACTCCTTTTTTTATTCTCGTAACGGATAAATATACCTTATGAGTCTAGATCTCTAATGAGCAACACACACACACACACACACACACACACACCACACCACACCTAGTGGAAAACATTATCCGGTCACTCTAAAAAGCAGAAGAGTTATGTTATTTTCAGTTACAGCTCATTTACTGGCTACATCCAGTTTACACTACACCGTCAATCATTTTGTGATGCATACAGTATTCACCTTGTTTTTCATTGTTGAAACATAACCATCACCATATCTCACCTATCTTAAAAATAATTAGAAATAAAAGCATATGAGAGTGAGGTTTATTTTGTTTGCAAGATTATTTATTATATGCAGTGACTTTCTTTTCCTTCTCTGGGTGATTGACAGCGTGCAGAGTGTAAATGAATGCATTTGAATGAAAATGCTGAACGTAGCTGCAGTGAAATAACGATCAATCAGAGAAACTTTGACAAAACCAAATTACGGCTTTACATTTACTGTGACAGATTATTTAGCTCAGGCGACAATTGAGTCTGTGGCAGCAGTTTTTTTTTGTGCTGTACAAGAATAAAAGGCAGAAAATTGTCTCTTCTAAATGTCCGGAAAAGGAGGAAATGAAGTTGGATATCTTCAACAATGCTGACTGTATGCAGGCACCAGGAGGAATAATAGAAAAAAGGATAGTGCAACTAAGACGGCTGGCACAAACTTATAAACAGGTAGTATTCCTTAATGAGGTTGTAGAGAAACCCCTCCTGGGACCGGTACGGGTCAGTTATTACATGACCTACCACACAGCATCTGGGCAAGATCCAAAGAAGCTAATCCAATTTGTGTGTTTGTGTGTGTATACGTGTATGAGTGTGTGTGTGTGTGGTCTCAGGTCAACCACTCAGGGCAGCATGATCAGCAGTGTGTGAGCTCAGGACACACACTGAGAGGATAGTGGGAAATGGGAAATAAATAGATGAAGGCCGTAATGTTCAAAACACTTGGGGTTTGAGCTTTTGTGATGATCCTCCAACACAAACAGAGACAGAAACTTTGAAATAGCCAAAACAAAACTTAATACAAAATTCCTCCGTGAGCAGACAGTCTAATCAGCCTGGCTGTCATTTCTCGCAAACACAAGATCGGCTAAATTGCCTGCTCCGCTTTCAGAAGACCTGACTGAGCGGTGGCAACTGGTCTAATTTTGGCAGAGGTATGGTGAAGCCATCCTCACAGTCTAGACCTTATAAAAGCAGCTCCAGAATGAGGCACCGGTCACCACACGTGGGTTCCCAGAATGCTTAGTGTCCATGTGACTCTGTGGAGAAATGCCTGGCATCGTTAATCCATCTAATCCTTCCTTGTGTTGACTTAATACCTAAACAAGATAGGCAGTGTTGAGAAGGCCACACACACACACAGGAATATATGATCTATATGTACAATGTTGGGACATAAAATAATTATTGATTTCCATTTCTTATTGCTTATAAGGTTTGATGTTTATGCGGGCGCAGTGTTTACTGCAATTACTGTGTTGTGCTAATATGTGGAGTGAAGCAATTACAGCATTTTTATTTCTTTATTAGCTTCTATTATAGCTTTACATAACAGCTTGGTAGCTGGTAGCTGTGCTGGTTTATTGTTTGATGCTTCTGTATCAACTGAATTCCTCAGTGAAATAGTTTCATAATGCACAACATATACTATTTATTGATCCATTAAACAAAATAACCACCTTATGTATGCAGAGGTTTGAGCCATTGATCAATGAATACTTTGTAAGGTGCTAAGATTTCTAGCTGTCTAAAGACATGAAAACACCTCCTGAATACTGGAGGACTGTGAAAAGGAGACATTTTCACACCCTTTAATAACATCATTACCGGGAGCATACAGTATTACAGAGGGATTTGGAGCTAAAGTGAATAAAAGGGATGGACTGGTGTTTATTGTTTCTCATGTATAAGAATTTATAGAACAACTTAATTCAGGCTGCACTGATTGCAATGTCAGTTGTGACATGAAAGCAGCTGTCAGAAAATAAATTAGTTGTTGCCTGCCACCGGTATCTATGCTGCTATTTTCCAAACACACATACAAAGATCTGATTTGAACTACTGAAGCTCTAATCAAGTATGTAAGTAAACCTGGTTAAGATATTTACATATTGTTAGACAAAGAAATCATGTGATAAGTTATAGGGACCTACAGGGACAAGTACTACTACTTTCACAGCAGTAGCATTTATTTTTCTCTGATTGGCTCAGTCTAAGGTAACGAAAACACAGAGATTCTTATTTTCAGGTGGTTATACGCTAATGAAAACACATTGGATAATCATTACATGGAGTGTCAATAATCATGAAAAAAGCCCATCAGAACTTCCCAGAGTCCAGGTAACATCTTCAAATATCTGCTTTTGTCTGACTAACAATCTAAAACTAGTGGACTGTTTTTCCACTAGTTTTGCTTAGAAAACGACTGAAATATTCATTTAAAAAATGTTTTTAAAATATTTTTGCGGATTGATCAATTCATTGTTTCTGTACATTACAGGCTACCGTAGATGCATCACAGCTCATTTTATGGAGGTCAATAGAATTCCTAAAATACTTCATACACACACATGCCAAATGAGGTTGTATGACATTGTTGTGATTCCTCTCAGTGGTGAAGCTCATGGGAAGACCGGGGCCTGAGCCGCTGACACCATCACTACACAAACAGTTCACCAGCAACAGATAACAGACGAGAGTGGAGGAGGGGGGGAATTCAGCAACAGAGGGACTGTGACATTTTCCTACAGACCAAACACCTCTACCACCCCCCACCCTCAAAAGGCCAGACAGTAAAAACGGAATAATAAAAGGAAAAAGGTGTCATGTTCTTAGACTCTGAATCAAAAGGGCAACCCCTCACTGCAATGCAAATGAGCCCCTCTGTCTGAGTGAAATGGCCTTTTGTCTTCACCATTTGAAGTGTCCCAAGACTACTCTGGAATTGCCCTATGAGTCACCGCTCCAAACCCACAGCGTGAAAAATGCTCCCACAGTTTGGGGAACAGTGGAGTCCAGTCAGCGCGACTTTCCCTCCAAAGACGACAACCTAAAGCTGTGAAATGTACAGTTCCACGTAAAAACACTACTGCTGGGAGTTTCTTCTTTAAAGACAAAAGTCACCCACTTTCCATTTCTTCTTTGTCTCTTCTTCCAAAAGTTGAAATTCTAGGAGGATGTGAATATATGCTTAAGTGTAAAAAATCAACTTCTGTAAATAATTTCACCATATCAAACATTTTCATACAGTTTCAACACACTTAAGTTGTGTTGTAAGCAAAAACAATTTTACAAACACGTTCAAGGAAAACCATGACATTAATTTGTATGCCTGTGTGTCTCTGTGTGTCTGAGATTGAGGTGACAGGGAGATGCTCCACAGAAAGCTGAACATTATGTTTCTGTTCACTAGCGGTCACCTCTGTGTGGCTCATTAACCTCCCATCATTCAGAGCCAGACGGGACCGGACAGGAGAGGAAAGTCGGCTGTTCCTTCTGCCCCAGACTGTCAGAGCGGAGCGGAAAAACACCGTCACCACACACCCAAACGCTTACCGAGGAAGACAATGGCACGGCCATGACACGCCGGTACCAGCCCCGGTTCAGACGGTAAGCCTATTTGTAATCCTCTCCGCTCAACCTGTACTTGATTGAACATGCCTTTGTTAATGAGACTGTGTGGAGCTGTTCCAAGGTGTGAAACACTGGAAATACTATTGTCCTATATTTCCTTGCATGCGTCAAGCCAAAAAAGACGTTCAGAAGGGAAAAGGAGTTGATCAAACTAGGAGAGTTCAAAGTGACGAAGGATCTGAGTGAAGACATTTCTACCTGTCTGACTCCTGAGACCAGTGGTCTGATGTTACATCAGCCTGCTGCTTTTTCAGTAATTAATATCAAGTTTGGTCATATTGGATTTTAACTGTACTGCTCTAATTTATTTGACTAGATTTTATTGTCTGCATTTCCAAGCTTTAAGGGATTAAAGGTCCAGTGTGTAACATTAAGGAGGATCTATTCACAGAAATGGAATATAATATTTATAGGTATGTTTTTATTAGTGTATAATCATCTGAAAGTAAGAACTGGTGTGTTTTTGTTACCTTACAATAAGTCGTTTTTATCAACAGAGGGAGCAGGTCTTTTTCTACAGAGGCTGTCATGTTGAACTGTGATGTTTCTACAGTAGCCCAGAAGGGACGAACCAACACTGGCAATATATAAGGCATTTCCTACACCCTTGGTTGAGAAAAAGGGTATTCAGTTGGTTGAAATCTACAGTCTCACCACTAGATGCCACTAAATCCTTCACACTGGTCCTTTAAAGACTTTAAATTGAATGCAACTTAAAGGTCCAGCGCCAAGCAGAAACTACAGTGGCTGTGAAACATGATCTATCTACAGCCAGTGTTTGTTTGTCCCTTCTGGGCTATTCTAGAAACATCAGCTTAACATGGCGGCCCTCCATGGAAGGTGACCTGCGACGTCTGTAGATAAAGCTGATTCTAAGATAACCAAGACATAACAATTACTATATTCAGGTGATTATACACTAATGAAAACATACCTATGAATAATTTATTCTATTTCTGCCAGTAGCTCCTCCTAAATGTTAAACACTGGACCTTTAATGAGTATAATGTGCTACTTCTGGTTTGTGTTGTAGCCACTGCTACAACTATTACTAATAACATAATATCTGATATTATTATCATTATAAATCATTAAAAAAAGAGAATACATTTGGCCTAGAGCCTAAATATTTAGATATACACATAAAGATAAAACATGGATACAGAAACATGATTAAAATGGTAAAATGGAGGGAAATAAAATTATCTAGATGTTTCTCAAAAGTGATAACCCACCTCCCATAAATCTCTTTGATTCCCGTCTCCAAGAGGATGTTTGTATCCACCTTTGCTTATAAATGGAAAGGGAGTAGGGTTGTGTATTAACAGCAAAGTAAACTGCATTCAGGTTTGTGGTAATAATTTACTGGTGTTAATATTCTACATGTTCCACCTTCAAATACACCTGACTAACAGTTTCCAAGGCGAGCTATGATTGAGCTGCAGCTTGTTCTCACTGAGCGTCGCCGTAGAGTCGCCATGCTCAGTGAAGGGAGATGAACAGAAGCGAGACGTGGTCGTAATTAAGCTCCGACTAGAAGATGCGTAGCAGCTCGCTAGTTGCAGGGTAACAGTTGTGGCGATTGAGTGGCACAGGTCTGCCTGTGTGTCAGGGGGAGATAACATGGCCTCTCTCCAGCTTACAGCGAACAGACGTGAATGACGACTTGTTCAAATGGCCCATCACTATGGAAACCTTCTACAAAAGCATCCCAGCTATTCACACAGAGGAACATTGAGGCTGCAGAAGAAAAAGAGGCAGAGGGAAAGAGAGACAGAGAGGAGGGAAAAGGCGAGGGCAAAAGAGAGAAACAGATTGAAGAAGTGGAGCAGGGAGGAGTGAGGGGTAGAGGGAGAAGAAAGCAGGGAGATAGATAATCAGAAGCACACAGTGACAGAGCGAGAGGA
>NW_023340257.1:23687927-23688261 GCF_004916995.1 Morone saxatilis | reverse complement strand
GGGGGGGGGGGGGGGATTTGAGAAAGAGAAAAAAAAAATGGAGAAAGAGGGAATGAGGCCACAGTTGTGAGAGACTGGCATATGAGACAGTGTGGCAGAGATGGAGAAGAGATGGGAGGTATACTGACGAAGGCTGTGTGAATGGCACAGAGGACGACACCCACAATAACAGCTGCTCGCCCGTGTTTGGTGCATTCAGCAACGCCGTGTCCTTGTGTGCACACACGAAAATGACCCTCAGCTCCATAGGTTCGCGCATATCTCCCCTGACACACACATACATAGCAGACATACGGTACACAAAGCTATGTCTGTGCTCAGTCCCCTCCTCGAC
>NW_023340257.1:23674530-23687827 GCF_004916995.1 Morone saxatilis | reverse complement strand
CAAAAACCCCGTGCCCATTGCCATGGCAGTGTTCATCAGTGTGTTCAGCAATGTCGCTCCCCATGACGAGCAGACACTGCACCAACTGCCGCTGGTTTCTTTTAAAATATTTACCAGACAGTAAGTCACAGCTTGAGTTCTGAGAGGCATCATGGTCAGAAAAAAAGGAGTTTTTTTAGGATAGTTAAAGCAGGTTTGTGCCCACATAGAAAATTCCAGGTGAGTCTGGGTGGAAGTCAGAGCTGCTTCTGCATGTTAGCAGGTTTAGAAGTGAAGGACTGTGGTGGTGCTGTTCCAGACTGCAAATTCACTTCAGCTGTCACAGTGAGGCACAATTTAAATTCCCATTGTACCTGAATGCAACCTGCTTTTGGCAGGGAGTTCAAGAGAGAATGCAATTGGTCTAACTCAGTGGTTCCCAACCTTTTTTCTTAAGGGACCCCCTTTCTGTCACTGAGTGAACTGGTGACTCCTCACTAATTATAACAGTCAACAAAATAACTACAGGAAGTTTGGATGAATTTTGAGCAGATTATTTGCTGTGATTTGTCAGAGATGAGTTTTACTAAAATATTTCCGGAACTTTTTATATAATTTTTATATAAAAGCCTATATCTGAAATAATAATCTAAATCTTTCTTCACATAAATGAACAAAATGCTGAGCTATAAGCCTGCTACTGTGTATATTTTTTTAGGTTTTCTTACACCCCTTAAAACACCCCTTAAAATCAAGAAGGTCTCACAACCCCCCGTGAAGCTTTGGCGACCCCTAGAGAGTGCCGGGACCAAAAAAAAAAGCTGCTTCATACTGATATGTCCACAAACCCTGTTGCTAAAATGAACTTGGTATTTCGGTCTGTTTTACAGCTCCACAATACACACTATCATATTGTGAATATCATGCCTTGACAATTGTTTCAATTCTAGTTGGAAGGTATGAGGGTATAAGAATTTCAAGTGGAGCAGCAAGAGGGTGGCACAAGGTAAAGAGCTCCAGTCTACTTTGTGCAAGCTTCAGGCATCTTAAGTACATGTTTAAAAAGCCTTTGATTCACGTTTGCTCTTGAAAGTCCTGGTTTAAGTTCCACTTGTCCAAACGAGCATTTCAGAACAACCTATTCATGTTACTTACAAACTATAGTTGAGAGTTGTGAATAAATCTCACCCTACCAAATTCGCACAAAGCGTCACAGTCAAAGCCTGAAAATTCACCTAAAGAAGAACCTCATGTCACTCTCTAACTGCTCAATCATATTCTTCCCTCTCTAATCTTTCTCCTCTGCTTGCTATAAATTGCTCTCATAAAAAAGTCTTTGACATCTCTCCTTAGCTCATATTTTCTTTTTTTTATTTCCCTTGCACGTCTCACTTAAAGGGTCATTGTATTATCACACGGATATTGTTGGGGCACTGTGCGCTCTCACCCCTGCACTCCTTGATATTGGCTGCTTGTAATCGTTGTGATCTCGTAATTATTCTATGTGTTCATTTTTAAGTGGCTGTGGACAAGAGTGTCAACTAAATGCCTGCCCTGTAAATGTAAATGTAGTGAAGTGGAGAGATACTAGGCCAAGAGAAGAGAAAAACACTGTTAATTAGAGCAAACTACTTATTTTTTTCTTGCTGTGGCACACTGCCTTTTCACTGGGGAGAAGGTGTGTCTGGGCTATTTATAAGTGGCTCCAGTTGGTGGGCCAGTGGGGTCTTGTCTTCCAGGCTTGCCCTCCCCAATAGAGCTTGTTCAGAGACAGGGAGAGAGAAATAAACACTCGAAAACATGAGCTACTTTTTGTTTGATTAAGTGGTATCATCCGAATTAGAACCATATTTTATCTTAAGAGGTTTTGTAAATGAGAGCTCAGAGGGGGATTTTAAGGCAAAATAGATCTAAAGTTAATATACCCCATTCTCTTTAATGAAAAATTCTGTCGGAATACTGATTAAAAAAGGTAATAACCTGCCCGTGTGACATTCATTTATTTTCAGTGTCACATTAGAGATTCTAAGTGATTCTAATGCACTAAGTATGCTGTCACAGCGGGTTCACACTGTGAGTGTCATGGTTGTAGCCTCTTCAAATACATGCAGCTATTTTGTGCAACTAGTTTTGGAACGAGGTATTTATATATATCAAGTATACGCTGTGGTATTGTCTTTCATTTTACATAGTTTTGCTGAGTCAAAACAAGGTATATGAACTGTTCTACAACCATTGTTTGTAGGGATTTACTGATGTAGCTTTTCATGAAATAAAACTCTATTGTAGGCCAGGCGTTGTGTGCTCCCACTGTGACACACCGTGTCTACAGCTGCATCTTTTCACCTGCCAGTGATAAGCTTTGGCAGGCGTTCAGACCAAAAACAGCCTGTTAAAAACAAAGCAAACGGCTGCAATGGTGAGGGCGTGTTGCTTCAGATACGTGGGAGACATGAAATATGATCCAAGAAGTCCAGTTTTATCAAAACACTGCACAGCGGGTTTATTATACTCTAAAGACAGGATTTCACAACTCAAGTTATCACTGTGGCAATTATTTTATTTGATTGACCACAGCAGCTCCTTCAACTTTTTTTTAACTGCATTGGCTGCCACTGTGCCGATCGAACATTTGGTTCATCATGCATGCTGCCTAAGGCTTTTAAGGGCGGCATTAATGACAAGCGCCGTCACCTGTTTCCCACCTGTGAACATGATCAATTGTATTTGCTGTAATGCACCACAAAGGCAGAGGTACTGCCACTGGGGAGGGAGCTACAGAGCTTAGCCGACCACATTCACAAGTGTGTTGACTTGTCCACAAACCGGCCAAATCTCCTTGGTCACTGACGTCTAGAAGAAAGAAAGAAACTGACTTGGGGGTGCTTGTTTTGGTTGCACTGTGATTGCACAGCTCAATAAAAGTCTTTGTGGCAGACTTCACAGAAAACCGTTATGTTCCTGGAAGGGAGCTTTTACTGCATGGGTTTTTTACTGAGACAAACTTAAGAACCCATTAACTCATGCGTACTGCAGATTAGATATTTATGATGCAGGTCCAACTGACCAAAGGCCAGTCATTGGAAAAAAAGTCTGTTGGCGTGGCCATTCTCTGTCATCACAGGGCAAAGGTCCTCACTTCTCCCCATTTAATCCCTTCCCCCTCCCTCACTTCACACGTTTTTTTCCCTCTGACACATTTTCTCAGACACCCAGCATTGTCAATACTGTGTGGTCTCGCCATCTTTGTCTCAGCTGTTATCTGTGGCGTGTCAGACAGATACAGAGCTGCTGTTCAGATGCCTGCTTGTGAACACGCGTTGAGTGCCTGACGGCCGACATCAGGATGCCTGCTGCATCTTGTGTTTCATTATTCTTTTATTCTGTGGCCAGGGGCTGCCAGCGAAGCGGGAGAGCAGTGCAGAGCAGGAGCAGGAGGGGACTGAAGAGCCATTTCCCCCCTGGCCCCTCTTGACACAGATTTCAGGTTGCATGCATCTCCCTGGAATATTACTCCTCCCCATCCAACTCCCCAGCCCCATCACACACAGCTTGAGGGTCATCCACAGCCATCATAATATTGCATTTGGTTTTCCCTGCCTACCTGGTTAGATTACGTAGATATAGAGCAGATTGGTTTCTAGCAGGATGAGGAGCAAGAGCCAGAGAGGACAGGGGATGAAAGAGAGGCGGAAGCAAGGGAGCAAATTTGTTTCAATTCTGCTTGGGTTATACTAGTTGCAGTATATGCTGCAATTTGGGAAGAGACACGTCAAGTGATGGCAAGGGCTTGACTACAGCTTCCTTGTTAGTCCAATCACTGTCAAGAGATGTCAGGAAAGAGGCAAGGAAAGCAGGAACAAAGATGAGCTGAAGGGGAGAGGCAAGGCAGAAGTGTGTGACTATTAGCCTGTAAAACATGCACTCTGCTATCTGTCGCCGAACCATCCCAATAATTATCCATCATGAAGAATGTATCTGCTTCTCTCCTGTGTTGGCTTGTGCAGAACAGCGAGTTGTCACAACAGCTGTAAGAAGAAATTATAAAAATAGCGCAAAGCTCTATAAATTGTTTATTGCTACTTAATTGCTGTAATTCTGACTGAGGGGTTTAGAGGGGTAATTGAATTTGAGCCAATATCCTCAAATATCTCATACACTGATGGTTAAAGCGTGTGGCGAAGAAAAAAAACGCCAACGGTTCGATTTTAGCCGACGACCTTTGTTGCATGTCATACCTGTCACCATCCAATAAAGGTAAAACATGCTAAAAAAAATATCCCCCCCAAAAAATTCTCATATGCAAATACGACAAAACAAGGCAAAAAATTCAGAGTCTAAAAAGTGTGCCAGTGTTTGCAGAGAAGGTTGGTATACGCATTAAAGTCAGTCAACAGAGAAATAACTGATAACTGTGTGCTGCAGCGATAAAGAGATAATTACACCGAGGGTTTTACCCAGAGCTTGTTGTTTAGTTGCTAAGCTACGCAGGTGCACGATTGCATAAATAAGGTGCTGGAGTGTAAAAACTATTTCTTGCAGAAAGAAGATAATTGCTTTTCATTTTGTGTTAATGACTCGAGGACTGTGATGATTGAGGTCCATTTTCAGGTGAGTTTTGTGCGGCACCCTCACAGCTGCACGGTGTGCTGACGAGGGGTTTGAGCATGCCTGCCTCTTCTGCAGAGCTCCTGTCAGTACAATCACCCATTCTTCCCTTCTGCCCACTAAAAGCTCTCTGCATGAGCAACCCCTTCAATCCTCCATCTCCCTCCTTTCATCTCTATTCACTCTGAGCACTCTAGACAACTCTTTGTGCACCCATCTCCTCTTGCCTCAACTATCTCTATACATTTACCTCGCCACCTGCTTCTCTCTCACTCTCTCAGTCTGTCTCTCTCTCCCAGAGCCATGTGAGCTGGCGACCCTCTCAGCCCTTTCTATCCCGGCTTACCGTCCACGTGGCATAGAGCGGATTACATTCTTGACATCACTGTGCCAGATGTTTATGACTAAAATAGATAGAACAACACTGAACACTAAATCAAACAATGCATTTAGCCTCACCATTTTCCATTCATGCTTGAGCAGGTTTCTTTATTTTAATAGGAAAGATTCGCTTTTGCCTAATGATCTCCCCTGTTTCCTTTGTCTCTAATGTCTCTCTCTTTAATTGGAATCAGAGTTGCTGTCTTCATTACCTTGTTCAGGAGACTAAATTGACTGTCTTTCTCTCAGTTTTCACTTCATTGCTTGCTTTACCCCCCAAAGCTTGCGTTTTCCCATTCTTCCGCCTGCAGCTTCCGCTCCTAGCTCTTTCCAGTGAGCCTGCATGGAGATCAAATAGCCGATAATCCGCCCACTGTAACATACACATTAGCATGATTAAATTGGCCATTGCCTGTCCATTTATTAAAAGCCTCTCTGTGCTGGGTGGGAGGTCTATCTACCCGGTGAGTGGAGGAGAGAGACAGGCTGTGTGTGTGTGTGGGTGTGCATGGTGTGTATCGCTGTCATGTGTGTCTCTCTAAGCCTGACATCACCAAGGCAGAGAAGTTAATGAGGGTTGCAGGGGTATTTCTGACACAGTGCTGGCTTTCTGTGGGGAATTTCAGGTGATGTGATGGAGAGAGAGCCTGTTGAGAAGCGATAGCTGGGCGGGAAAAAGTCAGTGGTGGGCTCGGCTCTGGCAGTGGCTACACAGGAGATTTAGGGCTTAGGCAATTGTTAGACGGGGCTCAGTTTGTTTTGAACTATGAGCCTGTGTTTTCCGCGGGCCACTTTATGCGGACGCTGACTCTTTCCCCACTTTGTACTGCACTCTCAGCAGTTTAAAAGAGGAGGATTAGACGCAGGAGCGTGCCTCTCTCTCTCGTCTGCCGAAGAGCACAGCCGCCTAATCTCTTGCGCTGAGGAGAGGGGATTTTGAAGAAATGACCTGTGCTCACTTCACTTTCTCGTGCTTCTCTTCCTCTCATACCCTCCAAGTTGAGTGAAAACACAGTGCCGCATCCCTCCTTCCTTCCGTCACTCCCACTCCCGCTTTTTCATTTTCCTGCTGGAAGCCTCTGCACTCATCAGCATGCAGCACCACACGGCTGCTCCTCAGGACCAGGCAGGCTGGCAGTAAGGCAGGCAGACTTGTCAATAAAGGAACAACAGTAACAGGGCACCTCAGCGAGGCCTTCAGCCCTGTCACTGACGTCTCTCTCAGCTGCCTGGACTCCCTCGGTTAATGAGCATGTAATTGTTGAGCAAGCAAAAGAGAAATTAGCGAAGGGGGGGGGGGGGGGGGGTGCATGAGGTGAGAGGTGTAATAGAGAGATAGTAGGGTGAGGAAAGCACAAGGACAGAATGTTCCAGTGAACAAAGTAAGACATAAAATTGCCAATTTGTCCTAAAATGTGTGTCGCAGTACAGTCGGCAGAAGAGGGGGGGAAGAACAGTGTGTCTAAATCAGTGGGACTGTGGGGGGAATGATGCTCAGTGGGAGCTGACATTGAGAGCAGGCGGGGAGAAGCAGTTTCAAGGACAACATGGAAATATCACATTCAGTCGCTACAAGGCAGCCATGAGTTGTGGTGAGGGCATGCAAGAGCAGAAGACCAGCCAGAGAACTGCAGGAGGAAGAACGAGATCAAGGACACGTAGCAATGTTTCCAAAAGATCTGACAGCATGAAACGATAGTAGGTGACAGATGTACTGCGTGGGAATGCTGAAAGAGAGGAGAAAGTTGTTGACCTTACTAGTGTTGGCATGATACCAGGGGTTTGACTTTGATGCCACAACTAATTTTAACATCTTTGGATTGGATTTGGATTCCATACTACACATCTGCAGCAAAAAAAAGTGCAAGCAGCGTGATGCAACATTTCACTTGAACATCAAATTTTGCTACAACTTTTAATAAATAAAAAATACAAAATGTTCTCTATTGCTCAGATGTGATGCACTGAAAACCCATGAACTCTGAATCTTGTTCACAGGAACATTTTCATCAAGTGTTATAACTGAGAGACAGGCTTTTTCATTCACACATTCCAAATTCACATGTGCTATAAGCCCTGTGGAGGTGACGTTAAAATGAATTTGCAGCTCCCGGAACAAATTTCAGAGAACATATTGAATGTTCCGAATTAAATATATAAATATTAAATCTATGTTAAATATTAAAATCATTTTTCAGCATCATCGTACCAGTCCTGTCCCAGCATGGAGTGCCACTCTCCTGTGACCACCCAAGCTGATTTTAAATGAATCTGTGCTCTGATTGCAGAGCTCCCTGCTCCTTTCCCTCCCCTGCAGACACCAACCAGTGGAACAGAGACACAACCCACATGTCTGCCTGTGATGCTCCAGGCAATGCAAGAGAAGCCATCTTTAGCAGGGGAAAATGATGGATGTAATGTAGATATGCTTATCTGTCATTAAGCCCTGCTCTGCCCTCCCTCAGCTGCTCTTCAGGGGGAGGAGGGAGGGACTTCAATCACACTAGTGAAGAATATAACTCTAGTGAGACATGCTGAGGCTAACAGCTAATCAGTCATGTCTCTATGGAGAAGAAACAGACTTCACAGCAGGAGCATCCGTCTCTAGGCCTGTCTAAGATACTCGCTTTTTGTCAATCATTTGACCTTGCTCCCCCACCTCCTGTGCCTTTCCCTACAGTGTACAGCTGAAGTCGGACCCCTCTACGGCATCCTACTACTTCTCTGGGAGAGATCCCAAAACCAAACCAGCAGAATGACAGCGACTATGAGGCAGACAAATCCCTGCGCACTCGCATGACTGGGCCGCAGTGTCCGCCTGTCAGCTCACAGCACCTCAATAATAGCGCAGTGGCGCTAAATAGGCTTCTGAAACATAAGGACGGGATGTGATGAACACTGAAGGCAGCGGTTGGAGGGTAGGTGGGGAATGGAGGGGGTGGAGTCCGGTAAAACCGACTAGCTGCTCAGAAAAAGCACTATAATTAGCTGCAGAAGATCAAATGACTTTTAATGGGTTTGTCTGAAAACAGCAGACTATTTCAGATTTGCGCTTGGAGCTGTATTCCTATCTCATCAAACTAATGGAATTCTCTAGAGTGCTTGATTGGTTTTTATCTCAGATCAAAATGGCTGATAGAGGTGCACAGCTGCAGAATTCATGAGCTCCAGTTTTGTAATGAAAAAAAAGTGCCATTTCAGGGCACTATTATGTAAAATGGAAAATGGTTGAAACAGAAAATGCACACATGATGTCAAATGACATGAGTAGACCTTCCTGACAGCCCTCTGAATTCACGGTTTGACGCACAATCATTGTTGCTGTAGGAGTCATTTCCTACGGATGTTTCAGTGCAAATGATCTTATAATGACTTCTAGTGACAGATAATGGAAACCTCTACTGGTCATTAGTTAGAGAATTAATAAGAAAGATACTACAAGGATAATATCAGGGTCATAGCTCAGCCACTGCCTGATCTGGTTGGAGGGAGGTCTGGGGGAGAATGCTAAATATGCTGCCTACAATTAGGCCTTGAGCATGAAGTAACACACTGATACACACACTGTGCAATGCCACACACTTGGGGAAGTGTCCTGTGCAGAATAAAATTCTCTGCTTAATGTAACTGTAAACTGAATGCCTTTGGGTTTTGGACTGTGGATTGGACAAAATAAGCGACCTGCAGAATTAATCCTGGACTCGAGGGCCTTCTGATAAGCACTTTACACAATTATGTGAGTGCTCAATTCATTGAAACAATAAAAAAAAAAGAATCAATAGTGAAAATAAAAAGCTCTTTCCTGGTCCTACAACTGTCTGCTGTGGCTCCTGCAAGATTATTGTTTATGAATAATAAATCTTTATTCCTGAAAACTTGTGTACTGTTGATGCAGGGGAAATAAAAGGAAATACAGATTGAGGCAGAATGGGGAGTTGCTGCACACGCTCTCAGTGAAATTATACGTGTCACAGTCTGTTTGTGTGTCCTTTTTTTCCCAGGGTTTCCTGCTAGCATTCAAGCTACATTAATTTCCCCTGCTCCATCGTCTGGGGTTTTCTATTTCAGACTGAGGAAATTATGTCCAAGAACTTCTAACTCTCATTTACTTTTCTGCCTTCTCCTCAAATTATACAACACTCAAACCTTTTTATAGCTTGTGTGAGGGCAGGGAGGGGATCTGTACTGTTGACTTTAGCTCTTCATCGTGCATGAACACCTCTCATTGAATTAATTACAGTGCACGGAGGTAAGAGCTTAAGGATAAGTACGGGGAAAAAATCACAGGAAATGTTTTAATCTTATTTCTATTACAGGAAAGAAATCTGTTCTGCCTCGGAAGTCCAAGGTGGAAATTCTCCTTTCCCCAGTTCCCTCCTTCGAAGGTGAAATCTCCTCCTTGTTCTGCCTGTGTCCCAAATGGACCATCCTACAGAGCTGCTGTTTGTCCTTGGCCACCTTCTCCTTGAGAAAGTGCTGTATCAGACAGGCTGCTAACAGGGCCGTCACATAGCTTGAGTACTGGCGGCGGCAACAGCAGCAGCACAGGCCTCTCTCTGGGGGTATACGGTTACACTGCACTGCTTCTATCTCTTACCATTCTGACATTTTCATTTCCCCCCACTCTCCTGAGGAAAAGAAAAGATAAACTTAAAAAAAAAAAAAAAAAGAAACAGGATGTACTCCATGCTGTTGTTGGTTCCAGTCTGGATGATACCATTTTCGCTACAGGCACGGGGGTAAAGACTGCAGGGATGTAAAGGAAGCTCGGTAAGCAGGAAGACAGACAGGGAGGAAGCTGGAACTAACATGCTCTGTTTTCCCTGGCAGTGGATGGACTATTTGTGCAGCGTTGCTCAGCAAAACAGAGCAATATAGCAGCAAGGCAGCCTGCCAGTCATCCAGCCAGCTTATCAAGGCAAGAGCACCTCCCCCCATTCTCCTTCAGCTATAAAACTATGAACTCAGTGTTTATGCCAAGGCATGCACATACATTAAATGCCCAGTGTGTGTAAGGTTGCAGATTGCAACCAACTAAAAACCCCTTCCCCTCACCCAACCTAACCCGAAACTACCATATTGTGCCAATAGATGTCCCTAACACTGGACCTTTAAGAAAGGAACCTGATCAAATAGGACCACAAAACAATGCACAAATGTACTGTGGGTGTGACAGTCCTCAAATCACATCCTAAAGCATACTGAATGTGACACCAAGAAACAAAACATCAAAAAATGGCTGCCCAGCATGCTGCACGCACATCCAGAGAAAATAAGGACATAGACATAAGAGACACAAATATCCACACAAAGACAGACAGACCCACCCACACACTCACGCTCACAGACACAGAGAGAGACA
This sequence comes from Morone saxatilis, assembly GCF_004916995.1. NCBI lineage: Eukaryota > Metazoa > Chordata > Actinopteri > Moronidae > Morone > Morone saxatilis. Next base: position 23,677,497 of record NW_023340257.1, on the reverse strand, counting down.
AAGAAACAAATCAACAAAGCTAAGAAAAGAACATCAATTATAACTCAACTTTGGAAAACTGGGTCTGATTTGAATGCTCTTGTTCGACAAGAGAGACAAAATTCTGTTGAAGATGGGTTCAAACATTAGTGAAGAAAAAAAAACAGCCCTTGAGTAATTTATGCTTTTACATTTTCTGGTGCAGTTGAGCATGCAAACAGCAGAAACAATGCTTGCTACACAGTTAAACTGGCTCTTTGATTATAGCTGCCTGCCTTAATTTTCTTTTTTTCACTTTGTGCAGGGGAAAAAAACGCAGATAAATCAGTGCACAGGCCTCGCCCGAGCCTGCGTATGACTCACTGATCTTTCAAAAACGGAAGCCACACACCTGAATAAGACAAGGAGGAGATGGCAGACATATAGTCACATATGGACAGACAGGGACTGAGGAAGAGACAAGCAGGGCCATAGGCAGATGTACAAGTGCACTATAACTCATAGATAGCACACCAGATATTTTATTCATGGGAAGAAAAACCCAAGCAGCAAGAGTGACTCACTGAGCCACAGGGACACACACACACGCAGAGTAGGGGGGTGACAGGGTTTAACCCACCTACATTGACTGCCTTCTCATTCTCAAACAGAAAGCACATTAAAAAATAAAGTCTGAAATGGCAGGGCTCCTTTCAAAGGGATTAAAGGGAATGTTTTTGTCTACTGAACTTGCCGGAGTGTGCAGTCACTCTTTCACTCTCATAGCGTTATCACAGGAAGAGAGCTGCTCACAGCACAATACAGCAAGACGTTTGCACTTCAGGCTATGCATTCCTGAGCACTCTGGCATATAAACTGACAAAAGGAATTCTCATGCAGCCGTGCCGAGCCAGGCTACTGACGAAAAAACACAGACTCAGGTGTAGTGGCGTTCATGTTGGCTGCGTATGCACGAGGAGGATTGTCGAGGCTGTGCAGATTGGCCTACATATGGCAGGAGGCTTGGTGCAACTTAAGCGGTGTGCAGTCATCAGTGTGTCGATTTGAACCCACTCACTCCGCACCAAGTTCCCGCCGCCGAGAATCTCTCACAGAGAAAAACTGACTAAATATGTGATGAGCTGAGCTGTAAGAGGATTCAGGCGTACATACACACACATTTCAAAGGCATACACAGACACACAAACACGCATTTCCAGTTGCAAAAAAAAAAAGGAGGCAACTCCGCTCACTCGGGATAATTAGAGCGCACGCAGAGCCGGAGAGACAAAGCCTGGCATCGTAAGAACAAGGCTCGCCTGATGAGGCCTCTCTATTTAAATCCCCGGGATGAGCTGAGAGTGTGTCTGTCGATGGAATCGCTCCAGGAGACATGCACAGGCTTGGAGGAAGAGACAGCCAAGGCAGTGAAGAGAAGACGGAGAGACAGACAGAGACAGAAAACTGTAGATGAACCGAGTGGCAGGAAGGTATCTTTGAGGAAATGAAAGGACAGAGAATAAGGGCTAAGATTCAATCAGACATCCCTTCCTACTGTTAGTCATAGAGCACAGATCAGACTTCAATGAGCGAACACCACTGAAATTACACACAGGTGACTCACTGTGTTCTGTGCCACTTTGAAGTCAGTTTGCTACTGCAGGGCTTAGAAATTAGGGTTTGACTGAGTGAGTGGGCGAGTTGGGGAGTGAACTGAGGAAGTGTATGAGCAGATAGAGATGGGTAGGGCTCTGGGATTAGTACCTTTCCCTTTGCAGATCTATAAGCACCAAGTGTTTCTTGTCACTAAGAGGATTCACAGGGATACAGGGTTGTCCCAACAATTGAAAGCAAGGTTTTAAGGCGCTAATCTACAGATTCAAGGGCAAGGCAGGCTGATTCTCGGCTGATGGAGCACATGCCGCTGCCTTCAACTTGATTGACACGGCAGAACGTGGAGGTCAAAGAGTCAATCTTTACAGCTTAGAGGACAGAGAAGAAGCAGCCTACAGAAGGCTTCAACTGTGCTCCATCACCCACAACAATCTATTGAGAGATCATTATCAGATGCAAGTGCTACTGATTGTGGTTTTGGATTTTTGTCAGGCGTGAAATGTCGCCTCTGCCTTCATCTCTGCTCGGTATCTTGATCACCTCTGTATGCTAACGACACCCTGGGTTGTCCCGGCTATTCAGGGACACACAAAAGGCCCTCGTAGGGAACCATTCAGCCCTGCTAAAGGACGGCTCCATAGCACCCGCCCCGACAATCACAGCCAACTGGGGGCATTCATTCACATGCAATTGTTCACTATCAGCCCATATCCAGAGCAAATACACACATGGAAGCACACAGAGCACACTTTAATATCAGCGCTAACCTACAAGCACACACAGCGAGGCACGCACACAGACTTTAGATGATAAGAGAAAAAATGCTGCTGCAAGAGGACTGCAACCAAAGAGCAATAAGCACAGCACCACAGTCATTTTTTGGGGTTATGCTGAAGAGATTTTTTCCCCCTTCTTCTCCCTGTGCACAAGTATCCAGCATTTCTGTGGATTGGATCTGCTTGTCCATTGCTCTTGGGCAACTCTGACAAGCAGATGTTTGCAAACAGACCCTATAAAGTCACTCCACCAGTACAAATTATCACTGCAAGACTTTAAACGTATATGTCTATGTATTGTTAGCTACAGGCCCAATGCAAGAAACACAGCACCATTATTTGGATTTTTACGACAGGCACAAAAATCTGATGTTGTGTAACATTATTGCTACGCTGTGTGTCATTGCTGTGATAATCTTTGCTTAAGTCAACAGAGAATAATATGTACCGAATGCATTAACTGTTCCAGATATTCTGTATTCCATTAATCCAGTGGGAGCCATACCAGCAAATGCCTCAGTGTGATGCAATTCTCTGGGTAAACCTGCTATGTGGTTCTAGCCTGCGCCCTATTTATAAATTAGCTTCAGAAAAGATACAGCTGCTCACCCTGGGTTTT
>NW_023340257.1:23658296-23674468 GCF_004916995.1 Morone saxatilis | reverse complement strand
ATTATAAGGCAAGATACAGAGAGTAAAGTGCTAGAAACCACCAGGGCAAAACCTCTTTTGAAGCCACTGCAGACTATAAAGCCTTGCAACACAAAGATGCTCAGATGAGAGGAGGAAAACACAGCTGAAGAAACAAAAGCTCACAATCTGGCACCCTCGCAGGTATCTGACAAAACAGAACCGTTTACACAGCTGAAGTAGCCGGCTAATCCCAAAACGCTTAAAAAGAAGGAACTGCGAAACAAGTGGGGCCGCTGCAGTCCGATGACACCTCAACAATTACAATGCACAAAGAGGTGAGGGACAATGGAAGGAGAGAGGTGGACGAGAGGGGAATAAACCATCCCTGACTAACAGTGAGTGTGTCTCTGAGGAGCCCTCAAAGGCTCGTAAATTCAAGCTCAAGGTCCACGGGAGCGAGTGCAGTCAGCGTGTCAGCACAGCAATATCTACCTCAGCTATGTGTCCACAAGCTCATCAGCAGGGCCAAGTCTGCACACACCAGCAGCTTCACTAACAAACAACAGCAAGCATTTGTTTTTTTGGCCGTCCAGTCAAACAGTCGAGAATTACACAGGAAATGGCAACAGAGCTTTGGTTTCATTAAAGGACAGCTCAATGATTAACTTGACGCCTGAATCAAGTAGGAGTTCCTGTATCTTTAACTTTAGTTAACTGAAGATGAAGCCAGCATTATAAATCGTATAAAATAATATCTGTTGGTTTGTTCTCTTTTTTCTCTGACTCAAAGGTTCATATTTGTGTTTTACCCAACAGGTGTATATTCAGGTTTTTGTTTATTACCACTTCAGTGCTAAGTTTCCTGTGCAAAAAGGGATGTGAATCTTCATATTTTATGCATGTGATGTTTTGTTACAAATGAAAATGCCATATCAAACAAAGAAAAAAGCTTTGTCCTTCAGGACGGCCATTGATCAAACCACAGGAATCCTCAGCGTGTGCCTTACAGTCAAGGCACACAGCAGCCACTATAAATTTCTCAATTTAATCTGGGTGACTGATCAGGAAAATTCATTGATTTCATCCATTAATCATCTCACAGAGTCTGTACAGTATCGATCAGAACGTCTGTGTGGTTAGGAAGGTTGAGTGAAGAGGCAATCACTGCAGAGGGGACAGGTCTTTGTAAAGAGAGAGAGTGCAGCCGAATAGATTTTGTTGGGGACATAATAATAACCATTATTTCCCCCCACACAATGCCAGCCAATACTGCCTCAAAATGGCCGAGGTTTTTGTCGCAAATGCAGGAGAGAGGGAGAGAGAAACATTCCCTGATAACCACTTTGCACTGCGCACAACAGTGCCAGGAGGAGATGTCTTGTTAAAATGTTTTGTCATGGTTGCTTCAACAGTGAGCAGGAACACTTGTGTTTACCCTCTGAGGGGGTGGGGGCTGTTTGCTTTGAAAAGGGTTGCACTGTTATCCGATGACACACAAGTCTGACACTGCAGGCATCAGTGTCCAGGGACAATAACTGGTGAGCCAGCAGGAAAACAGGACGTCAGGAAGGTAAGGAGTGTGTGCACGTGTGTGAGTGGGAGTGTTTGTACAGGCGCATCTACAATTTGCATCTAACTGGGAGTTTAAAGTGGTTCAGATCTACAAACCTGTCAAAACAAGACATTAAAAGACACTGTTGAGTGAGAACAGGGGCCTGCCTGCATCATAGATCTAGTATATGAGGGGGCCCATCCTGTTGACACAGGAAAAGCTGGAGTTTTAAAGGATTTCCCCATCTCTGTTTAGAAAATACTCCACATTATAATATACGGCAAACGCAGACACAGTGCTGGCTGTATACTGTTTGTGATCCATTGCAGAGAACTCCTGTGTGTCCCCCCCAAAGGTCGGGCAAAGAGACAGCTGTCTTTCATTTGATCTCTGCAGCAAACCCTGCTATAGAATTCTTGTAGAGCACCTCCCGGCCCCACATTGTTCAACTCACACCAACAAACTGCCATCAGTGCTCAAGAATGAAAGCAAGCTCATTAGGCTAATATAAAACTAGATCTGATATGATATCAGCCTCCATAAACACGTTTTAAAACATTTAAAACTATATAAAAACAAGTATTATGTAAATTCTCACATTACTGACTGCAATCAATCTGGTCCATTCCGCTACTTGTGTGCGAATCTAGTCTGAGAGGAGAAGTCAGAGCCTATAATATAAATACACAGTTACATCAAGCCAGATAAAATAGTGTAATCTATGAGCAGGGCTCAGCCATAAATACCTCATGTGAAGAGAGGACAAGATATAGGCCGAACAGATTCGCGTTTGCATGAGAAAAACACACTGGTGTTCAGACCCAAGTCCCTCCAACCTGGCACAGAAGAAACCAGTAAACATTTCACATTACATACCTCAATGTAGCCGGCCAGCGCTGGAACCACAATGCCCAAAATAAGGACAGATATCGCCGGGACTGAACCCATCTTCCAGGATCTCCGGTTATGCTACTGTAAATAACTTATATCCTGAGATCTATGTGTGTAAAGTGACGTCCGAGAGAATAAAGAGCAAACCAAGTCCTGGGAATAATCTGATAATCTCTCCCGGAGCGCGGCACGAGTCCTGCTCCGCTTGTTTTGTTACCCGAGCTCGACAGAAAATGTTGGAGGGAGACTGAGTGTCTGTCGGTGTCCTCTGGAAATGTGGACTGAGGGTCTGTGGCGGGGCTGCTCTGTCTCTGCTGCCTCCTCCCCTGTCTCCCTCCCTCCCTCCCTCCTCCGGTTCATCCGATCCACGCAGAGCGCAGCGCACTGCGCCACCGGGCGGCCGGCTGCAGCAGCATCCACCCTGATAATACCTGTATAATAACATCTGTTTATGAGCTGCTGTGGTGGAAGGAGCACATATCCACGGAAGATTAAAACTTTATGGCACTTAACTCCATTTCTTTTATAGCTGTCGTCAATGGATAGTTCTTACCACTTTTTGTTTTTAAACAGTTCTTCATGTTGCTTTGTTTGAATATTACTTGCTCTCCTAATAACCTTAATGCCACATGCACAATGGTGTAGACTATAAAAGTGAGCACTGATTGCATTAATGTAATGTATGTGAAACATATCTGTTCAATAAAAAGATTGTTGATAATTATAGTGCATTGTACTGGATTAAACTACCCAACAGTTCATAATGTAGTTAAATAAACTGGACCTCAGCCTGTTTCTCACTCATTGATGTAAAATATAAACTATATATATGTTATATACCACAGTGAAAAGTGGTCTAAAAACACTCCATTACAAGTAGAAGTCCATTATTCAAAATGTGTAAAAGTATTATCAGTAGTATGTATCAAAAGTTGCAGTAAAAATGTCTTATCGTGAGTGGAAGGTATATAAGTACATATTTTATTATTTGATTATTATCGATGCATTAATGTGTAAATAATAATTACTTTTTGTTGATGAATCAGCAGAGGTCTGTGCTGAATACAGTGCATCATATTTAAGAAAATTATGTTTTGTTTGTAAAATCTTAATCAGCATTTAGGAACTATAGCTGCCAAACAAATGAAGTTGTGTAAAAAGGTCCATTGTTTCTTTGTGAAGTACTTTAAAACTGTACTTAAGGTTCAGTAACACCACAAGTTAATTATGACAGCAGGTCTCAAACGTATGACCACATATAAAATCCCAATGGGTGCTGTTGTGTCAATGAATTTTCCATTTCAGTGTGAAACTTTGCTTTTTTAGAAAGATTTTGAAAAAGATTTGACACAAAAAAACATTCAATCAGCGCATACAAGGCATCAACTAATCAATATTACTTATTGGTGGATTATTTCAATTGATTGTTTAACCCATAAGATAAAAAATAAGGCAGGGAAAGAATCGGTAGCATCTTCTCAAAGATATTCAGTGAAGCAGAAACTCTTCACACTGGAGGAGCTTTTACTTTTTTTACTGTTAATATTTATGTACTTTTATCATGTAACATTATGAATGCAGGACTTTCACTTAGTAGTAGTCATAATGTGGTTATTCTGAATACTTCTCCCACCACTGCAAAGACGACAAAGACAAGCAGATGATAATGTGTCCAACAGTTAGTTTCACAGTTGTCATTTATCATCCTTTGGAGAATTTCCCTTTGACAACTGGGAGACAAATACAACCACAGCATGTTACAGTTAAAGACATTTAGCTCTCCACAGCAACATCACGAACAATCGGGCAAAAGCACAAGAAATGCTAATCACAAGGATATATTATCATTTCATATCACAAGGGTTTGTTTAGCAGAGGTAAGGTACCCCCAAGGGAACGCCTGCTTGTTTTTATTTTTATTTCCTGCAGAAAGAAACCCATTTGATACTTGTTATCTTTGTGAATTGGGCTTTTTATTCTTTTGCTGTACACACAAAAACATTTTTTATTTTATATGGAGAAAAGACTGAGTAAATGATCCAACAAGAGAAAACAATTTCTTTGTTTGAAGGCAATGTGAAAAAAGATTTAATTTTCTGTGTCCAATTGGCTGTATTAATAGGGCAATTCCAACACACACCACACCATCAGCCTTTTGTGATTTGATTATGTTGTTCCCAACTCATTTCTTTTCTTTCCAGATTGTCATTTGTATTTCTCTCTGATGGCTTATTGAAAAAGAAACATCATGTAAATGTTATCTTTGCTTCAGGCAGGGCACTCACAGTGGTTATTAATTTTTGAAACATCAGCTGTTAGACGTGTTAGAACGAGTTCAATTTGCACATGTTAAGTCTAATCTTGGGACATGTCAGTTTGATCCCAGGATACCTCAGTAAAACGCTTCTGGAAAAAAAGACAAAGAGAATTAACTTTTCATTTTAGCTTCCCAGGTAACAGAGGTCAAGAGAATAGGTCAAAATTGTCCATTTAACCTTTCTTAACAAGAAATGTGACAACAATGTGTGGCTCGTTTTTATTTAGTTAATTTATTTGAAGGTGTCCAACATCATTTTACTCTCAATAGAGCCTCGATTCATCCCAAACAATCATAATGTGATAAGTGCAGTATACTACACAGTAATATAATAAGGGTGCTCTACTCTCAGAAGGTTTTCTGACTTTCTAACTTACTTTTTAATGTTTCTGCAAACTGGGGTCCATAAACAGTGTTGGAATTGCTTGAACTGGGAATAAATGGAAAGCTGAGACACATACTTCAAGCCACCCGAGTCCAAAAAGTCTGAACCTGAAATGTAGTCATTATCAATGCATTAAACTCACAGCGAGCTCTAAAAATCCAACGATATCCATTAGATTTCCCCAAATGAATCCTCACAAAAGTGCAAACAGAGGTTCCCCAGAGCATTAACAGGCAGGAAACTATAGGAAGTGATTAAGTTTGGACACAATCACATTCTTTGACCTCCTTCAGTTCTGCTTCAGGATGTTTATCTGATAATAAGACTGAAGAGCAACTTGTGCTTCATTTTTAACTTTCATATTTGAATCAGAGAAACAAAGCTACAGCTAAAACTACAGGAGCTGAACTGCTGTGTGTTTAGAGGTAATTAATTCACGAGGGAGTTTGTCTACATTATGACTCAATTTTATTTTCATTATGAGGTCTGCATTATCAACCAGACCACAACAGGCAACAGCACATACTCTAATATGCTCTCACATATTCTCATTTAGCTACAAACATTTAGATTTTCTTTGCAGAGTTTGTAGTTAATCATGACTGTGCAACTATTATCCCTCTGGAGTATTCAGTGTGTCTGCCTTAAAGGGATAGTTTGGATTTATTGAAGCAGGGTTGTATGAAGTACTTATAGTCAGTGTGTTACTACAGTAGATGGCGGTCGCCACGTCCCCAGCTTGGAGGAGCAGACATTAGTACTTGAATGGAAGCGAAGCAATCTATTGCAGTGGAGCAAAAACATATTTAGCCACCTAAAAGAAGGCCCACCTGAAATTTAGAATATAACATACTAATATTCTAATGGGAAACTGAAATGGAGCTGAGTATGTGTACATTTCAACATGTAGATCCGGCGGTGTGTGATGTTGGACTAAAACAGTGTTCTGTAACTTTAATACATACTCATTACATCAGTTATATGTAGGCCTTTGTCTGTTTTAATGCATATTTCACCTCCATGTTCCTTGAAATTATTCATATTTGAAAATGCTATTATGTTTGCACTGATGCTAGTTTAACAAATTTAATGTGTAGTTTCTGGTTGTGGACACTCGAGGGTGATACATAATGTCCCCATCCTACTGTCAATGGTCCCATCTAACATGAAGGGAGCCGGGTTCTGACTTATCCTGCAGCCAGCCACCAGGAGGCGATCGAGATGTTTTCTCTTCACTTTTGGGGAGTTGTCATGTTCGTACATCTTTATATACAGTCAGAGCCGTTAAGATATAATCATTGACAGTATATATAATATACTAGAGGATATAATGGACTAAATCTACTTGAACCATCCTCTCTGTCTCGAAAGAAACAACCTAAACCTTTGATTACTGGACTTGATGTTGAGAGTTTTTAATCTATTATACGGCTGTTAATAAATGGCATTACATGGTGCAAAGCTTTATATTGTTAGATTGAAAAATTACACATATTTATCCTTATTGATACCTCTAAAGAATATAAATAATCAGTTTTTTCTATTTACTTGTGCACAAATGTGAACTCAACTGTTCAGTTTGTTTATCATATTTATTAAACATTGCTATTTTACTATATATTTATTATATCCTGCTTGTTTTACAGTTGCTTCCTTATATATATATACTGTCAATGGATGCTTCTTGTTATTGATTTATTAGATAGATAGAATTTAGTTATGGAGTAGACTATAATGGACGCTGAGAGTAGATGAGGATAGATCGATAGGGAGCTAGATGCTAGATGCATTTGATAGATAACTTTTACGTATTCCTGAGGGAAATTCAAGATATTATATATCCCCTTTGCTGCTGTAACACTGCAACTGTTGTGGAACTAATACAGGGACATCTTATATTATTGTTTAATTACTTTCTTTTTACAGAATTTTTTATTTATTTATTACATTACAGCATAAAGCAAATAACCTTTTTGGACCACAGGTTCAATTTAATTGGACGACTTCTGTGTGCAATTTTCTGATTGGCTGTCCTAAAATTGATCATTTAATTTCAACCACAACCAATAAACACACCGGCTGTAACATTATTAACTGCTTCAACATTTTAATATGTAACCCCGACGTGTGTATAATAAAAAATATGTCGTGAAGACAAGGTTTAAAAATATAATTATGTCGCTTTTTCTCCAAAGTAAACAACAACCAATCACAAGCCACGTCCGCGCGTGTTGCTAGGCAGATTATGTTAATATATGCAACGCAGCCATCTCTGCTGCTACCATTCTGAGGTAAGAACAACTTCCACCCTTTCCACAAAATGTGAGAAAACTAGGAATTGCCCCACGGCCACTTCTATCGCTCGACTGACAGACGATCTTTCTGTTGATATAAATTAAATGTGCGGGTTGTTTTGGCGCATTTACACCGGCATAAAATGTGTATTTTTTCCTCTCGGTCTCTTCGGATGTGGTCGTTGTTGTTAGTCCCACCCAAAATGGAGCCCGTTCTTCCTTGTTCGAACGGTTGACTTGAAGGGCTGAGCTCAACTAGAACGGGGGGACGGGTGGGTCTAACTTAAATAAATCGCGCTTTTACGGGTTCAAAACCACCTTTGGTAAAAATCGCCGATTGTGCTCCACGTCCTGAAGCACGACAAGTTATGTTTGGCTCCAAGGTCGGCCTTACATTGGGACTATATGGCCGTAATGCTAATGTCGCGGTGCAGTAAATGCCCGGGTTTCTATAGCGCTGGTTTTTGTGGTATGGTCCAGTTGGGACCGAGAACCTGCGGGGTTAAAATAGGGGGGAATTGTATTTATTATTGATTATACCAAGTACATTTCTGAATGAGTTCGGAGAGTCGTGATCTTTCACGGTGGTTTTTGTGCCGGGATACGGTTGTATTTAGACACCGTTTTGTGGGCGGCCTCGGGAGCAAACGTTGACCGCGTTTTCCCACGTAACCCCCGCTGAGAGTCTTGTGCTGTGACCGCTCTTGTACACCAAGTGACATGCTGGTTTATTTTGGCTTGCATGATCCTGACAGGGCTGTCAAAAAAAATAAACAATCAAAACTGTGTCTGGAGGCCAAATAATCTGTATTTTAGTCGATTTGAGTGCAACTTTGCTGAGAAATGGCTGCTGCAGTGCTTTATTGTTGCAGCTTTTCCCCCACACAGGCGTGTCTAGTGTATAATATGACTTTGATAAAGCTTTGACAGTAGAGGCTCCATCATCCATTCATGAGATACACATTGTTTATAATATACAGGCAGGTGGTGCGTCAAAATATGGTATTTGCAGCTCACCATGTTTCATTATTATTATTATTATTAATATTAATATTAATATTGAAATCAACCCCACTCCTCTTGTCTGCGTGCATTACAGGCGTCCCTGGCTGTCTCCAGAGTGAAGTGATAGGCGACGTGGTTGGCGACAGGCCTGGCACCGTGCTGCCATGGAGACCAAGCAGGAACCGTCCGCTGTGTGGAGTCAGACTGCCACCAGTGATTCAGGCAACGGCACACAGGTCCTCCATCCTGTCTGAACTGTCCCCCGAACTGCAATATTACAGTCATAAGCAACAGAAGAAGGATGCAGCACATTTGATACGTCAAAGGACGATTTAAGCATCTCACAATTTGTCACTTTTGTCACACATTCACCTTTCTAGTTAGAGTCTGGTTTTCCAAGTTTCTCTCACCATCAGTCAACTCTCGCTTATATTTTGTGTAGATGTGCTTTTTTTCAAAGGGTGAATTGCTGCTGCAGGTGGTTCAAAGCCTTCGTGTCTTGTTGCAGGTGCATTTCGAAGGCGGCACAGTGGCCCAGATAGTGTACAGTGGAGATCAGGCGGACCGGGGACAGCAGCAGGTGGTTTATACGGCGGACGGGAACTCCTATACCTCTGTAGAGTCTGCAGAGCACACGCTGGTTTACATACACCCTGCAGATGGCACTCAGGTAAGAGGGGGGAACTTATTTAGAGCACAGATATTTTTAACTGAGGTTTTTAAGCATTTAGATGACACTCATAACTAGAACAACTTGATGGAAGGGGGGTGGGGGGTCAGTGTTGTGTTCAAGGACGCTGTAGCAAGGCACATGGTGTTGTGTTGAAGTTAAGACCCTGCTGTCGGTCTTCACTGCCTATGTGGAACATTTTACAAATAAAACAGTATTAACCCTTGCAGGAGTTGTGTATAATTTTTACTTGTTTCAAATGTACAAAATGTGTAAAACTCCTAACATACACATTGGCCTGCAGTATTTGCTCACAGCACTGTGTTTAACTTTTCTTTCAGACTGTATTTGCGGATCAGCCGCAAGTGGCGTACATTCAGCAGGATGGAACAACGCAACAGGTACGTTTACCTGGTCCTGTTATGTTATTATGTAGCTGTAGCTGTAGCTGTAGCTGAACCAATGTAATCTCAATTGTAGGTCACAGTTTTGCTGCCAAGTGGACAGAACATGAATGCTGCCAACCTGCATGTTCTCAGTAATGTCGCTGAAGCTCCCCAAGCCATCCTGGAGCCAGTTTCCCAGGTGAGGACACATTGTGCTGTTTACCTTTCCCAACTGGGACATGGTGTTTGTCTAGAACATGAGCACAGATTACTTCATGTACTTGCATTGTTATTTTGTTGTCTAAAACTAAGTTGTCTAACTTGGTGCAGTTTGTATGTGAGATACATTGAGATAATCACATTGCAGATATAGTATAATGATATACAAAAAATCACATCAAATTAATGTTTCACAAGCACAAAAGCCTAATAAAATAACCAGTATCTAGGATCCAAAGATGCATTTATTTTCCTTTTTATATGAATTTCTGTTGCATTGTCACATGTAAACAAACCAAGCCTGAAGATGAGAACTTGTCAGTGTTTCCCACGAGGATAAACAGAAACAGTTGAGTGCGTATTAACTCTGTCAAATGATCAAACGCACACAGGAGCAGCTGTCTGTGTCCAATTCGCTCCCCTCCATGGCTGACATGGCGGACCCCCCCACCAGCCCCCTCGGGGCCACAGACTCCACAGACGATTCTGACGAAGATGAGGATGAAGACTCAGAGATGGATGACTGGGAACCTCGCGAGCCTCAGTCGTTCAACCCTCACAACCTCTGTGAGTGACGTTCTCCACAGTCTGTCAGGAGTCTTAATCGCTCATGTAGACAGCAGACAGATGTTGAGCAATGAGTCTCTTTCTGTGTCTCAGCTCACTGACTCAGCATTGACCTGATTTTTGCTGCATTTACTTATACACAAAACACACATAATAAGAGAACATAAAGTTGTAATATAGATCTTTAAAAAAAACAAAGATACATAAAAGATGCTGCGGCCTTTTGGCTGACGTTCTGATCTAATTCTGCACTACAGAGATGTTGTTTTTCTTGATAAGCAGTTTAATCAAAATAGTGACAGTGTGTCAGGGTAAATTAATATATTGTTAATGGAAAGCTGTTGTTATTCCAAGCCACTTATTCTATTTTTATACAAGTATTCAATGTTCATTTAGAAATTATTAATTCAAATCACATAATGTCTCTTATGTTGTCTGTATGACACATTTTAAGTAGAACAACAGCACAAAGTAGGGCAAAGTGAATAAGACTATAGAGTGAAATCAACAATTCTGTGACACCTTTTCAACAATAAAAAGCTTCATAGTGGTAGTATTTGTTGCAGAGCTTTTGTATTGGATTGTGCAGGTTTTCTATAGCAGGTTGACAATTTGACCACATCAACTTTTCTACATGTGTTGTGGTGATGCTGTCTTATTGATTTCTCCCTTTTGTGGCCTATCAGGGTGTGAGGAGTGTAATAATGCCAACCCCTCTGTGTGTCTGAAGCACGGCCCCCTGCACCCCATCCCCAACCGGCCGGTGATGTCCAAGGCCCGGGCCAGCCTGCCGCTGGTCCTCTACATCGATCGCTTCCTGGGCGGGGTGTTCTCCAAGAGACGCATCCCAAAGCGCACACAGTTCGGTCCTGTGGAGGGACCCCTGGTTCCTCAGCGTGAACTGCAGGAACACTACATTCATCTGAAAGTAAATCAGTGCTCTGCATGGCGAGTTTCTATGTGATTGCTATCAAGCTCTCTGTCGTTGTGCAGTTTTGAGTTTGGCCTAGAGCTGCATTGAGTAAAAGTACACACATCTTCTGTATTGAGAGGAGTCTCACATTTTACGTTAACGTGTGTTTTATAGGAAAGTGATGGTTGAATAAGAACAAGAAACATAAGTTGTGTGTGTGCAAGCATGTGCAGTCCAGTTTCACTCTTTCAATTGATCTCTAATCATTTTTTCTTGCTCTAAGCTGTGCATGCTGGATGCAGAGAAAGATGGAGACAAGTCTAACGACATGTGGTTGGACCTTTCTGATGAAGACAGCTGTAACTGGATGATGTTTGTGAGACCTGCTCAGAACCACCTGGAGCAGAACCTGGTGGCCTATCAGTACGGCTCAGAGATATTTTACGCCACCATCAAGAACATCCAACCAAAGCAAGAGCTCAAGGTCAGTCCTGTGTTGTGTATCGTATGTGGAAGGAGAGTGAACTGGTAAATAAAGGACATCTGAATAAGCTGTAGTCATTTGTGTGCTTAATGATATTTCCTTCTGCAGGTGTGGTATGCAGCATCATATGCAGAGTTTGTCAATCAGAAGATCCATGATGTTACGGAAGAAGAGAGAAAAGGTGAGGCGTATTATGTTTATACCATTACAAACTAACAGTAGTGGGGGTGAGTAGTCGTGGCTGTTTCTGGGCCTCACTTTCTGTTGTTTCCCTCAGTGCTCCGGGACCAAGAGAAGAACTGGCCTTGTTACGAGTGTAACCGGCGCTTTGTGAGCTCTGAACAACTGCAGCAACATCTCAACATGCACGACGACAAGTTGAACTCTGTTACCAGGTAAAACCTTGTTTTATATTTTCTCTTTCATTTCTACCACATTAGAGCTCATATGACCTGTTCGCGGTTCCTTTTCTCTCTCAGATCCAGAGGACGCGGTCGAGGAAGAGGCAGGAGGAGATTTGGGACAGGAAGAAGACCGGGACGTCCTCCTAAATTTATACGTTTGGATCCCCCAGTAGACGCTGGAGGTGACAAGACGACAGTAAGGGACACATTAATACGTGCTGCGTTGATTAATCGATTGAATGTGACTGACACAATTTTGCACATTTTCTCATCAGGCAAAATTATTATCTTAAAGGTTACACAATTAAATCATTGTTGGTAGTGGCAGCTCTAGTGCATGCAATATTAGATTCACCATAGAAAAATAAATGGAAAAATAATTTATACAGTTATTCAAAAGCAAAGTAATAACAAAGAAGCAAATGCTTCTGTCAAAATATTCATGAGGGTTGTCAAATATATTGAATCATAAAATGAGCAGCACAAGATTAAAAGTGTGCTACTGACAGATAACATAAAAGCAAATCTGAAAGTGTTTTTAAAACTGAATTACCTGAGCCTATAACAACATTCCTTTTTAATTTCCAATTACCTTTTTAATCAGGAGATGCTGGAATTGACGGAGAAGCCGCTGGAGGAGCGAGTGGAGGGAGCTCAGAACGGGCTGAAGGTGGTGGAGATGGAGCCGGAAGTGGAGGCTGTGACTGAGGCAGAGGGCCAGCTCATACCCCCTGCAGGGGAACCGGTCCCAGAGTCCATCACCCCGCCATCCAATACAGACCTGTCAGTTCCACTAAAGGAAGACCCGGCACAGAGCAGCCAATCAGACACCCACCTCACATCTCAGGATATGCGCCGTGCCAAGAGGATACGGGTAAGACTGGAGCCTCTGTGTGTTCACTGAAATATAACGGTGTTTGTTATTTGGTGTCATAATGATTTGCTTTACAACAGTATGTCTCTTTTCCTCAATGCGTGCTTCCCTCAAAGATGGATGTGCCGGTAGGTGGCATGGCAGAAAAACATGAGGTTCAAAGATTCCTTTTGTCATTTTCCATGGTGTTAGGATAATGCCCCCTCCTACACACTCCACTGCATCCATCAGCCTCTTCCCATGTCTCAGCAGATCCATGTCAACAACACTGTTGGCGTTTTCTGTTAGTACTTCCTCTCTTTCTCTTTTCCATCTCAGAATGCAGCGCTGCAGCACCTTTTCATCAGGAAGAGTTTCCGTCCATTCAAATGCACCCACTGTGGCAAGGCCTTCCGGGACAAAGACAAGCTGGATCAGCACCTGAGGGTCCACGGCCGCGACGCCTACGCCTTTTCCTGCCACATTTGCAGCAAGAGCTTCATGAGCGACTCGGCCCTGGAGGACCATCTGGTGGTGCACACGGAGAACCGCTCCTACTCTTGTCTCCTATGCCCAGAAACATTTGAAAGGCTAGATCTGCTCAAAGACCACGTAGGGGTACATGCTGTGGACGGCTGCTTCACCTGTCCTTCCTGCAAGAAGACATTTACTGACTTCCTCCAGGTTAGTAATAAGTCTCTTACAGGCTGATACAGTGCTTTTAGAACAGGGTTTGTTAAATCTGACAGGAAGTGAATTGTCAAAACCCTTTTTAGATGTTTAAAAACACAACATTCAGAAAGTGTATCCACAATTGTGCAGTTAACCTATGTATTCAACCTAATCAAGGCAGAAAGTAAAGTAGCCAAAAACATTTGGGAGGGTGATTTGGCCAGTTAGAAATAAGCAGCCTGGTTTAAAATAGTAAATTAACACATTTACTTTCTCTTCCTCAGGTGAAGAAGCATATCCGCTGCTTCCATTCAGAGAAGGTATTCCAGTGTTCAGACTGTGAAAAGGCCTTCTGTCGGCCGGACAAACTGCGTTTGCACATGTTACGCCATTCTGACCGCAAGGACTTCCTGTGCTCAACATGTGGCAAACAATTCAAGGTAAGCTGAAGAAAGGGAGAACTGAGAGATAACAGCTGGCAGTGTTAGTTTATAGATATGTGAGTTCTGATGTGACAATTCTTTTCCTTTTGTGACGTTAAGAGGAAAGATAAGCTGCGGGAGCACATGCAGCGCATGCACAATCCTGACAGAGAGGCCAAGAAGGCTGACCGAATCCACCGCTCCAAAACCCTCAAGCTGAAGGTGCCCACCACCGACTTTGAGAGCTTCATGTTCAAATGCAGAGTGTGCATGATGGGATTCAGACGCAGAGGAATGCTGGTGAGCAACAAAACTCACAGAAAGCTTTTTATTTGTTGCTTTTGCGTTCCAGTACACTGAAAGTAACATTTCTGGTTCTTTTTCTGGTTACAGGTCAATCATTTGTCCAAGCGTCATCCAGACATGCGTATTGATGATGTGCCTGAGCTAACGCTGCCAATTATCAAGCCCAACAGGGACTACTTCTGCCAGTATTGTGACAAGGTTTGTTTTCCCCATCCTGCCATGTGCACAGTGAAATTTTGAAAAGACATGTCATTGTTATTATTATTATTATTCCTAGTTCATTCCTTAAATCAAACATGCAAACCTGCACTTCCCCTCAAACTCTGAACACAAGCGTTCAGTATGATATTAATGAATCGTTCTGATGGAATGATCTCTGTGCAGGTGTATAAGAGTGCCAGTAAGAGGAAAGCCCACATACTGAAGAACCACCCCGGGGCAGAATTGCCTCCCAGTATCCGTAAGTTGCGTCCAGCTGCTCCTGGTGAGCCAGACCCCATGTTGAGCACACACACCCAGCTCACTGGCACCATCGCCACTTCACCGGTCTGTTGCCCACACTGTGCCAAACAGTACAGCAGCAAGGTTAGTATGAAGCAAAGAAGGTATATAACTTTTATAGGAAATATGCATAAACATTTATACAGAGTTGGACTAATAATTTACAATTCTATGTCCAAATGATAACTTTCTGTGTCCTTCTATCTCAGACTAAGATGGTTCAGCACATCAGGAAGAAGCATCCAGAATTTGCTCAACTTGCCAACACCATCCAGACTCCTCTGACTACAGCTGTCATCAGTAGTGCTCCTGCAGTCATCAGTGCAGATGGTACCACGGCTGAGGCTGTAGTGGTAAGAAAAAGTCACAAACATACACGATGAGCAATTCTGTGCAAAGGTGTCACATCTTGCCATAAAAATTTGTATTACGTAATAAAAAAAATGGTAATAGCAAAAGAAAAACCTACAGAAAACTTAGTATAACAGAAGCAAGAAAGAAGTAAAGGAAGGTCAACTAATGTACACCAGATATTCTATAATTGTTTGATTTATTTTCTCTACAGACTACAGATTTGCTGACCCAGGCCATGACTGAGCTTTCTCAAACGCTGACCACAGACTACCGCACAGCGCAGGGAGACTACCAGAGGATCCAGTACATCCCTGTGTCTCAGGCAGGAGGCAACCTGTCCCAGCCGCATCACATTCAGCTGCAGGTGGTCCAGGTGGCTCCGGTAAGATCCTGGATCTGATATAGGACTAAGATGAATTAGTTTTTTTAAACATCTATGCATCCCGGTAGACTGAACATCTCAACAACATCCCTTTACTCAATCACAGTTATAAACACATAGGATGTAAAATAACCATAGGTTTTAAACATTTCAGCAGACAAACTGTCTTTTTATTTTCTGTTGTATTTTGAAGATTTTGTGCAATTTCTCTGTCTCCCAGGCTTCCTCTCCACATTCCCAGCACCCGACAGTAGATGTGAGCCAGCTGCATGACCCTCATGGCTACAGCCAGCACTCTATCCAGGTACAACACATCCAGGTCACCGAGCCCTCAGGCGCTGGACAAGGTGCCACCCAGGTAAATCCTCAGTACACTGACTCTGAGGTTAGGTTGATGAGTAATTTATAACATGCAAGGACTTCATAACAAACATTGTAAGCTCCATAATGTTAAACTTGATAACACAAAAAATATATGATCTCTTCGCTTTCTTTTAGGTCACAGGTCAGCCTCTAAGCCCCACCTCCCAGCAGCCTGGTCAGGAGCTGAGCCCCACCCAGCTGACCCCTGTGACTTTAGCTCAGAGCCACACCCTGCAGACCAGCAGCACCCAGCAGCAGCAGCAGCAGCAAC
>NW_023340257.1:23652387-23658239 GCF_004916995.1 Morone saxatilis | reverse complement strand
CAACAACAACAGCAGCAGCAGCAGGGGACTGTGCAGCACACTTACATACCTGGGAACTGGAACTACAGAGGCTATCGTGAGTCACACACATGCTCCCATATAATCCACAATCCTCTGTATGTGATGGCTCTGTACTGTACGATTGCACGTCAGGTTAATATGTGAACTTTTTCCTGTTGCAGCGTCTGAGATCCAGATGATGGCTGTACCTCACACGCAGTATGTGATAGCCGAGGCCAGCACGCCTGTATCTGGAGTCAACAGCAACCAGGTGAAAACGGTGAGTGAATGCTGTCTGATAGATGGAATTGAACTGAACCTGAACTGTTTGTGGAGCTAAAGACGTTCTCATCCATGTCCTGCAGACACACTACGTCATCTCCGAGGGTCAGACTGAGCTGGAGACCAAACAGACTGTTCCTCAGAATACAACCCAGGCCCAAACTGAACATCTGGAGCAACAGCCGACCAATCAACAAGCCACGCAGTACATCATCACCACAACCACCAACGGCAGCGGCACTAGTGAAGTCCACATCACAAAACCGTGAACTGTACAGTGATGAACTTGAACAAACCCAGCGCAGACCCCGCAGACTGATCCTGCATGTAGACCTCAGCAGCTTGTACGCACATGAATGAACCAACACACAGTCATATGCACATGGATACAGACTTGTGTACATACAGAGTTAAAATGGGGATGAATTGATGACCAGCACAGTTTTATGTGTCTGTTAAGTGTTGAGATATTGAATGAGGTGAGAAAATAAAGTTAGTCGAGAGAAAAATGCTTTGATTTTGAACAGAATATATAAACAACAAAAGATAAACTGAACACACACAAAACTGGAAAGTGTGGAATTTTTTTCAGAAAAATTTGAATTGAAACTGAGTCTGAAGTGGTGTAAAAGTTTTGTTGCTCAGTCCTTTTACAGGTTTGAGTGCCCATTTTACATTTTTTATTTATGAAGTTGCAGACATTTCTTCAAACATAGTATTTGTAAATGAAAGTGTGGAAAGAAATTCTGACCTGAAAAATATGGAAAAATATTGTATAAAACTATTCTCAGTTGGCCTTATGTTTTTGCCCAATGCAAGTACCCAACACACCGTCTGTTATATTGTATGTTACCATGTTGTTTCTGATATCTGATCGGATATCTTTTTATTATTTATTGTCCTTATTTCTGTAAAATCTTTTGTGTTTTTTAAAGTGATATTCAGAAAAGCAAACATAATCAGTTCAACTCGTCCAAGACTGGCTGCATGCTACCAAGGGCTTTGGGTGTCCGTTATGAATGTTTTAGTTTGTTTTTACAAGGATCACACAGTTCTAATAGATACAACGGAGCCAAAACTTGGATATCATTTTGTTTTTTAAAGTATCTAAATGCTAATTTTCACAGATTGGATGGACCAGAAAACTATTATTGATGAGTAAGTTTCATTGAAGTAAGTTTCAAGTCGGTTTCACCTCTTGAGGTGTGGTTGGATGTGTCAAATGTGCTTTTGTTGCACCTGTAACCACACCCAATGGTGATGTCACAGAGTTCTGCGGTACACCTGTACATCACTGCAACAAGACGAGGAGTTAAACTACTGAAGGTCAGAAAAAACAAGATTTTTAAAGGGTTTTATGTTACTTTAAAGAAAAATAGAACATGCATTTCTTTCTAAGATACTTGGGAGTAATATGTTCAGTATTGAGGTTACTTTTGAAACAAGAGCAACACAACAACCAGCAAACTCTGTCCAAACCCTACAAGTTGTTTTATTTAAGCTTGAAGCCAAATGCAAAATGTGTTTTCCTCATTAACTCTTTTGAAGGCAAATGACTAAAGGATAAATTATTTGGTTATAGCATCAAGTGGACTTGAAGGAACTCAACATGATACAGCATATTCTACTGTATTAATCTGTTTACAAACCTACAAATATATTGCTTGGTTGGTACTTAAAGTGCAGCAAATAATTTAGGGTAAGAACCAGCAGGAGATACTCAGCATGTCTCATACTTCCTTCACAGTAGTGTAAGAAAGAACCTCAGCAGGAAGAGTGCAAATCTTGTGATAACAATCACCTGTCCTACTGAAGTGTCCATGAGCAAGTTAAAAAAGTGCATAATGTCTTAGATTATCATTAAGTACTTGTACAATAAACTCCCCATGATCAAGGTCAATGCACTGAATTAGGGCTGGTGTAAAATGCTATTAATGTGCCCATTATTTATATTGGTCTATGGCGATGGACATGTACAGACTAAAGTATAGTATTAATAAGAGTTTGATCACGTACA
The DNA here is from genome assembly GCF_004916995.1 of Morone saxatilis. NCBI lineage: Eukaryota > Metazoa > Chordata > Actinopteri > Moronidae > Morone > Morone saxatilis. The sequence goes on along the minus strand of NW_023340257.1, from coordinate 23,655,940 downwards.
GTGATTCCTTTTGTTGCAGGTGATTTTGTCATTTTGTCCTTGTCTTGAGAAATTAAATTCTTTTGTATAAGTACATTGTGTTTCCTGCTCACTTCATTATGAACGTGTTGAACTCGGGAGCAAACGGAGCCCAAACTATTTCATAAGGTCTTCTGAGGTTAATTGGAGCTGGATTTTGTCTGGATGTCATTCTCGTTCTCAGTGCTAGGTGGCAGCCTGTCCTCAGAAGACAGAAACAAGTTCTACAGTATCTTAAAAAACTGTGATAGTTAAACATTACAACTCAGACAGACAGTGCTAACCTCAATTATGTCTGGGCTGTGTTCCATTTGTAAACCTCTCTCTGGTTTGGGTAAATTTAATGCCATTCACATTCCAGCAGGTTGTTCACATGCTGCGGTCTATTAATAGCTCAGTGTGAGTGTGTAACAGTGATTTAGAAGTAAAGAAGTGACTGCCGGAGAGGTAACTGTTGGCTCGCCGTGTACCTGGGCGGAGCTGGGCTTCTCCTCCACACAATTGTGATCAGTACGTTTAACACATTCCTGCGAGGAAGGAATGTTGAAAAAGGAAAAAGCCACTACCCACATAAAACTATCTTCCAGTTGAACCAGTTCAACAAGCTTATCATGTAGAACTAATCACATTTTGAACAGGTGTATGTTGGTCAAGTAACTGCTCTGCTGCATTTTCAACTAGCATGTCTGTGTCTGTGGTGCTCCCATGCCTCGGTTGACAGTCCCCTACCCCAGAAGTCAAGGAGTAAGAGGACAGGGAGAGAGAGGGGGTTGGGACAGGGCCTGTAAATGGATGGACGGGGAGGGGGAACCTGCAGAGAGGCGAGAACTGAAGAGGTAGGTAGACCTGCATGTCTTTCAACAACTGGCCTTTCATTTGAATCAGCTTTTGAGAGACAGGTCTCTGATTACCTGCTGCTACAGGGAGGAGAGCCCTGTGTGAAATGATAGTCCTGGTACACTTCTCTGCTCAGACTATGTTGACAGCAAATGTTTTTCTGATCCATTAGGCAGATATCTGTCAGTGTGACACTCCTCTGGGTTCTCGTGTAACTGCTTACCATTACACATGTGCTAAAAGAGCTGAAGTCAAAAATACAGTACTGTGCTGGTTTAGGGATTTGACTCAGCTGGTCCATCACTGTAAATACATGTTGTGTGGCAAAGCATTGTTAAGAACCCCGAAAACTTGATTTTAAAGTCCAGCCTGGATCCCAGGATTTCCAAAGATATCAACTTGTAGGAAAGAGGCGAAGCACAAGAAATCTGTAACTTTCCATCTCATGCCATGTGTTAAAAACTTAAATGTTCTATCTTATCCTAATTAAAGGGAAAATTCACACAATTCAGACAATTTTTCACAAAAGAGTGTAATAATACAGTGTGCTAATCTTAGCTAATTGTCTAAAATGTATGTTTTCATGACATTTTCTTTCCTTTTCCTTCCCATTTACCAATGGTCTTCCATTGAATTTCCAATAAACCATCTATCTGTTGCTTTACCGGTTTGCTGTCTATCTTCTCTGTTACCTCATTACTCCAGCGGTTCAAAACAAACACCAGCTGTTCGTCAGCCACAACAAACATCTTGGTCACAGACTCTGAGGACACTTGGACCCTGGAAAGCCTGGTACAGTTTTGCTGTAGTGGGTATAGTGTGGTCGGTCTGCCAGGTGGAGGCGCCGCTGCACCCCTCTCAGGGTGATGTGTGCTGGAGGCTCCTGTTGTTGTGTCTGCTGTGGATGGTTCTTGGAGGTTGTGTCCTGGCCCTGAAGTGCCGCCTGCGGCCAGGACAGAGCCGGGTGAGTGCAACCGCATGAACTGAATCTCACTTGACCCTGTTGGTGTATTTAATCATGTTATGTTTATTCAGTGATTTTGTTCCAATTCAAGGTGGAGCCTCCACTGAGGATACAGCAGGAAGTTCTGACTGAAAACAGCAATAGGCAGTATTCATGGTGAGACATTGTTTTACAGTCATTTCTCTTATTATTTTATATCAAAATATATATAAATAACACCTTATAGGCCAGATGTTACTGCTGCGTTCACCGCATGTATCTGATGCAAGTGAGCCCCAAGTTGGTCAACACCCCACAGCGTAAAGCAGCTACTACAAATGTCCATTTAACAACAGGAACCACATGTCACCTGTTTGCTATAAACTGTTTTTATTTAATTTTTTATAAAATATCAGTACATCTGTAGGGATGATCGGGATAAATAAAGTATCTATCTATCTGTGATCATAGATAGATAGATAGATGAGATAGATAGATAACTTCTATTTATCCCCCGAGGGAAATTTCCCAGCATCGGGAAAGTAAACTTATCTATCTACTCTAGTCCTACTCATCTATCTACTCTATCCTATCTTATCTATCTATCTACTCTATCTACTTTCTATCATCTTTTATCTATCTATCATCTATGGCTAGTCCTATCTATCTATCATCAATGCTATCATGATCAACAGATCAGATAGATACTTTATTATCCCGATTCATCCTACAGAATGTAACTGATATTTTTATCTATTGATCACATTTATGTTGTTTGTCATATTTCTTTCGGCCAAAAGTTAATTTTTTAAATGTTTCAAGATGACAAAAATATCATCCTGGAAAAAGTGAGTTTTATATATAGAAAATCATAATCTTTTCAAACAAATCCTTACACATGGTCACTGTCCTTCTCCAGGATGTCCCAGTTGAGGAGTCATGGCCATGATGTTCCTCTGGCCCTGGCCCTGGCTGACAGCCTGCTGCTGTGTGTGCTTCAGGAGCCCCTGTCAGACCTCAGCGTGCCCCACATAAAGGCTCTCCTCTTCAGGCTGGAGGTAAGAGGCAGGAAACCAGCTTAAGGAAGTAAAATACCCTTTCTTTCTACCACACACAGCAGCCTCCAGCAATACCCGTCATCTCCTGTGTTTTCAGTCGCTCTTTGCATGTAGATCAGTGTAAAGTCTTTGTGATATTACAGAGATCAGACCTTGCACTCAGGCATACACACATATTTTAGCCCGAGGCAACACACACCATCACTGAGCTGCTGTCGTCTGCACTCTGAATTAACCAGATTGTCAGAGGAGAGACATTTGAATGTGTTGCCTCTTTGTGTTGTATTGTATGTAATTCCTGTCTGTGTTTTAGCACACACAATGACAGCAGTGTCAGTCAGCCTGTCAGTCTTTTATTTTATAATATTTTAAGTATTGAATGGATTACCAAGAAATCTGAAGCAGACCAGAGCATGAATCCTGAACTCCTCTTTGATTTTTGACTTAATTCTAACTGCATGAGCAAGTCAACTGTATATCACAGTAGTTGATAAAAAAACATCTCAAGGTGATGTCCAAAAATCAGCTGTAACTCGCTGTTAGCCTAATGCTTACACAGGTGCTGTCATACTGGGCCTTTCCTTCTGGCACCAGCCTCAGGCTAAACTTGAACTCTTTTGCCATGAGCATTACAGCATCAAAGAGCCAACAGCAAAGCTATAAACTTTTTGTCTCGTTTAAAGGTCCAGTGTGTAAC
>NW_023340257.1:23644491-23652370 GCF_004916995.1 Morone saxatilis | reverse complement strand
ATAGGTATGTTTTCTTTAGTGTAATAATCTGTGAAAAATACGAATCCAAAATCCAAAATGTATCTTTGGACAGTTGCATGTGTAGAACAGATGTGTCAATAGAGAATGCATATAAAAAGCAACAAGTAGATTCCTGCGCACTGTCCTCATCTCTTAAAGTTTTATATGACAGCATTATGCACAAATAAATTAACACATGACTTTTGGTGGATGTATTTATGTATGTGGATTAAGTGCTGCACAGCCACATGTTGCATACACTTTGCAGAGGCAGTTTAAAATCGCTTTCACAAAACTAAACCCAGTCCTCTCTCTTTCACTGTAGTCAGTGTCTCACACACTCGAGAAGGCTGATGCTGGGTCAGAGGGGACACTGGAGGAGACGGACCGAGACTCTGTACTGACAGACAAAGTTAAGCTCATCCGTAACTTCCTGCAGCAGAGGTGAGGTTCAACATCTAGTGTACATGAAATTTGCTTTCCTGGAAACACAAACTCACACACTCCTCTCTGACAGGATGAGGTCACTGTGTCGGCTCGTCCAGGTGCAGGAGGATTTTGAAGCCAGTGTGAAGGACATGCTGGAGGGCGTAGATGGCCTCTGGGCTCAGCTGGAGGAGCTGCACACCGGAGTCACGCTCACCAAAGAGGTGAGCCGGGACCACAGAGACCTGGCCTCGGCCCAGACGGACGCAGAGGTAAGCAGGGTTTTTATAGTGCTAGTTTTGTTTAGAGTTCAGTTAATCTGAACTACTTTTTAGTTACCACTAAGAAATATGTTTTTGTCGGGTTTCCAAAGTCAAATTGCGTCTACAACAACAACAGTTGTCTTCTTAGAACCATAAATCTTGGTGATTGCATTAACATTTGCCCTGTCGCTGCCTTTTAAGTGTTGTTTGTAATACTCTTATGTGTTTGGCAAAGACTTTGTTTGCAGTCTTGGGTCACTACAGGAACAGACTTCAATGCTGCCAGACTCATCTGAAGGACAGCACACAACTGCTGCAGGTACACTTCTCCTCATGCAATAAAAATCCACTTCTGATATTTTCTGCTGTCTTCACTAAGAAAACCCGTCTACTCTGTTCCACAGGAGCTAACCTGGAGTCACACTCATATAAGCAACAGTGTGAGCAGCAGCAGCAGTGAGTCAGTTTGGCCGGAGCTGTTGCTTCAGTCCAACATTGAACAGGTACACTAAACTCTGGCCGGTAAACAAACAGCTAAATGTTGTTTATAGATTTAGAAACCCAACAGGACTAAAAACTCCTCTCTCTTCGCAGTTTGACAAGGTGCAGGAGAGTTTCCTCTCCCTGGAACAACAGACCTCAACGTTCCAGGCCCACCTGGAGGGACTTGGAAAGGAGAATCAGCCCCTCGGTTATGCTACCGGGGCCCATTCATGCCCAGTGTCCCCACAGAGTTCACCACATCTCCACAGTGGACGCACAAGCAGTGTGTCACTGGAGCACTGTAACTCAACCTCTGCATCCGTATCTGTGTCCTCAGCAGATGCAGACTCGGACACAGAAGTAGACGCTCCTCTGTCACTGTGTGAGAGGTCAGCACTGCAGTTCTCCTCCACTATCGGACGCCTGCGTAAATCTGGAAGGAAGAAGTGACTTTTATTGGACTTACTGCTGTGACATTTTGTAAATAGAATACAAGAGAGAATATTTTCAAATGTTGATCATTTGCTGGTAGCCCGAAAACTGATTATTTATTGCTTCCTGTGATTGCATTACTGTGTTTTACTACTAAGCTTTAACTTTTCATTTGAATGTCTGCGTGGCAGGTTTTTAAAGCTTGTAAGTGCATCTTTTTAAATTCAATGAAACACAAGGGGGCACACTTTCACCAGTTATTTCAGGCAGAAACAGACAGCACAAATTCAACATTCTGTATTATTCTATCAAACCATTTATACATTGTACAGTCATCTCAGATCTCTGTCTGCAATGACAGGCCGTGGCCCTGATCTTTTCCTTTCAATCAACTTTATAGGAGGAAAGGGATGAACAGGTTCCTAAAACATATGGCCCATAAATGTGTTTCTTTAAGATCAGAACAGTCAGTCAACTTGTGTCTGAAGAATCTCATAATGTGTCTGGTGAATGACATTTCAAGTGTTTTGCATTTTTAGAGTGAGTTAGAGAGTTAATTTCACCAACCAACCTTTTTACTTTGAAAACACGTCCAATGTCTTTTACAACTCTTTTAACAAGTGTACATTTATCAATGGCTGCTTAGTGAATATGTTCTTCTAAGGTGTTGGAGGAACAGGTTACAGGTTAAGGAGTCCCAGACTTTTTCTCTTTTTCAGAACTATTTTTCGTTCCGTCTCTCTCTATCACACTCTGGCCGCGATGACTTGAGCCCTTCAAAGCAGGGATTTTAGGTTGAGGGCAGAGGGGGGGAGAGGAAGGTAGAAGGGGGCAGTGGAGGTCAACGCCGGAAGCGTTTCTGTTATTACTAAAAACTGAGCAGCCCTCTAGACCTTTTTGAAAGACATGAATGTCTTTGATCCAAATTCAATTACGCTACAGCTTCAACACTGATAGCATGGAAGTCGACATAGTATTCTCAACCAGATTGCCGACTTTTCTTACCAGAGCAAACAAGATTTCTGATGAGAATCAATTCATTCATGGCCGCCGTTAAGTGCTAATTGTAGGGAGTCAGTACCGTATGCAATGACGTGGATGTCACTTGACCATGGACTTGCCTACCATCTGCCAGATCCTGCATCTGTCTGATTCACTCACACTGGGTCAGTGATTGGGAGAGGTGGGGCCGACCCCTAGGGGGATTTGGGATGAAAGGAATGTAAGCTGAACACTGCAGAATCCGAGCTGTCACAACACCAAAGACACAAACACACCATGTCTGGATGGATGGAGGGATGTAAAGACTGTGGGAGGAGAGATGTTGTGTGTTTGGTTATTTGAAGTTAGTGACAAGAGCTTTGAATAAAAATAAAAAAAAATGTTATGACATGCCGCATGAATATGTAACATTTTCCACGAATCGGCCCTGAATACACAGAACGGTCTTGGATGCTTGCTTACAATAACAATGACCACATTTGCTTTGAGGTCCAACAGTCAAAAGACAACAACAGAGGTTTTTGAATTGATTTATTAAGTGCTTTTATAAGTGACTGGTGTGTGGGGGGGGGGGGGGGGTTGATTCTATTAGATGTGAATTAAAAACAGCGCTTCAAATACAAAACAAAGCCCTGCTGTACAAGCCAGTGGGGAGCATCCCGGTCCTGTCCAGATGAACTTATGCATCACATTGCTGGCATGTGATGCCAGCAGAGGGACGGTGTCTGGGAGAGCAGAGGGCACCGGCTATCTGCTCGCCGGGAATGTAAGAGTGAGCTAATGAAATTACCACAGGATTTGTTTAGTTACACTAAAAAGTTGATGACTAGCTTCCTCACGGGCCACTCCAGTCCTGGAGGAGAGGCTATTTCAAAGCTAGCTCAAGTGTGTGTTGTTTCAGAAAATATGGTTCATGGCAGAGGTCAATCCCTCGCCTTATCCTGACAATTACTCAGGATTGGGTTTCACTGGCGTACACATAGCACCCATTTGTGCTGATCGCTCCTCTGATGGCACTGCAAAACACCGTACAGTAGTATGGACGGCTGCTATCTGATATAAACAAACTCCAGACTTGTCACAAAACCTTCTTGAGAGCACAGTTAAATAAACCAGCTTAAACTCTCATTAAGATTTAAAATGCATTTTCCTGAAAGAGCAACATTTTATACAACAAAATTGTAAGTAGGAAGTTAGTATGTGGACAAATACGTATCAGAATAAGAGAATAAACACACACTGTGTCACCAAATAAAGGCAAGAACAACTAAGCAGGCTTTAACTATGATGAATGATGTTTTACACAGGGGTGTGTGTGTGTGTGTGTGAGTGTGTGTGAACGGTGGGGGTCCTGTTAACCTTTTAACTTAATGGCAATGACATTTTCTAGGTTGAGAAATGGCAACAGCGCCATCAAAAAGGCTGCGTGTCTTCATCCAATGATCTGAGGAGTGTGACAATGATATCCCTCTGATCATACAGCAGGTAAAAGGGAAGCAGCACCTAAAGTGCTTCAAATCATATGTTTGTAAAACAACATCTTACAAAGGGATGTGGTTATAATTCTGAGATATTTTTATGTCAATATACTGACATTTATTTTTTAGTAAATACATGAAACAAGTTGTTTTGTATTAGAAAAGGGCTTGGGCTGTAATGTCACTCCATTAGCAGTTGTTGTTGTTGTTTTTAGGACTCAATAAGGATAAAAATGGCTTGGTAAGATGGATATTTTGTGTAGTGGAGCAGCCACATGCCACAAGTTGCGGCCTTAGCAGGTTCCATTTAGACTCTATCACAATAAATAAAACTACTCACACGTTCACCCAAATTAACATTAACAATAACATTTTAATAATGTGGTGGTTTGAATTTATTGGTTTTGTGGGGCTGTGATATCTAAATACAGGAACAAAAAATCATCCAGACGTTTGATACATATTTACCAGATACTTAAAAGAGGTTTTTTCTCTATTTTTAACACACTATTTTCCCTCATTAAACATGTTCATGCCAAACCCGAACAAACATTTCTGTGGGCGAGCATCCGCTCAACATTATATATACATAAAACTATTGAATGGCTGGAGGCTTAATGTGTATTTTTCTTTATTTTTGATTATAGCCGTGCTGGCCTGGAAGTCGAATTTAAAGAAGCAAAGCCCTGTTGGTGAATCACAAACCGCTTGCATGGCTTCTATTTAAGGGCTGGACACAGATAACGGAGGGCCATGCCACTTTTAACCAGAGGCTGTTGGAAATGGAACGGACAGCTGCACATTGAGACAAAACATCAAAAACACCAGCCACAGATGTACGCAATTAGCAACATGGTAGACATTTGGGGAGCAAAGGTCCATAAACTCGCAACTTATTATGGTTGATCTAACATGGCTGGAGGGAAGCCTAAACTCAGCAACATTAATGGGCTTTCAGTTTGGGCCGAGACATTCCACCATCCAGAATCTAATGTCGACGAAGGCTTAACTCCTCCTCAAATCTTCCTCAAACCTTTAATTTCAGTTTTCTATATAAATCTTACTCCTTTCAGGGCATGCGTGTATACAGTGTGTGTGTGTATACGTGTGTGCTGGTGAGTGTAAGTGAGAGAGTGACACAAATGGGCTCAGCATGTTTCCAATCATTAGGAAACTCTAAGCTTCCTGTTTGTGTAAATATTTTCTTATTTTGTTTTCCAAGAGAGCGGGGTAGAATAATCAAGCCTGACCTCTCTGCCCTCCTGTTTCCTACTTTTCACATGGACGCGGCTCACCTCGACACTGCTGAGACCAGAAGTGGGAGCCTGTCGTGACCTGTCACTGGCTGGTGGGAGAGGTTAGTCAGGAATGGATGGATTCTCCAAAAGGTCATGAGCAAACAACCATTGATACCAATGGGTAACAGCTGTGGCGCCAGTTTAAACTCAGCATAGTCATGCAAAGACAAAAAGAGCTTGGGAATAATTTTCTCAGCTCAGTCAGAGACACTTACGTCAAGAAATGTATCATTGATAGCAAATGTTTCTGCAGTTTAATTTGGCAGAAATGGCTCTGCTGTTTGAGGGAACTCTCAAGCAATCTGAGCCTGAGATATCGCTCATGCAGAATACCTCAGATCAACACGCTGCAGGACAAACCAAACCAAAGGTACATGCACCTGAAAGGTCAGTAATATTCCGTTACGGTGTGTGCAACTGCAGCAAGCACAATTTTAATTTGAAATATTCAAAAAATTTGGTACAATTATCAACAGAAAGCAAAAAAATAAGAATTTGACATGTCCATGTATTGTGATACACAGATATCTCCTGAAGTTAGCCTGTCCTGTCTCATAATTCCACTTCGTACCTCAATAGTGCATCACTGTAGCGTTCAGTCTGCCCTCAGTCCAACATGAGAGGATGAAGAAGTAGCGCTGGTCTGAGGGCAAGAAACTACATTCGGTGGCGAGAAAGAAGTGATAGAAATAGAAGCGAAACCAGAGTTAAGATTGTTGTTGCTTTCTAACACTGGACAACTTTTCTTTTCAGACCAGTAGGTAAACTGCTTTCAATGCTAATGTTTAGTGTGAGCTTATAAAGTTAGCTACTTTTATTACATTACTGACAGTGTTCATTTGTTGGAAGAAAGAAAAACCTAGGGACTGTGCATTTCCTTGTTTCTTATGATAGAGATGGACTATTGATATGAAGTTTGTTTGATGTACTGTATGGTTCCTTTAAAGTTGAACCATAAAGTTGGTCTGTGACGGATGTTTTCAGCTTTGTTTTCTCTTTCAAATGAGTTTTTCTAACCGATATGTTGGTGTGAAATCTGAACGATTTTCTGACTTATATTTCTTGTCCTGTCATACTTCCTTTTAAAGATACATTCAACAACTACGAACATAAGATCCAAGTTATTATAAACTGGAATTTTGCAACATTCTCCAACTTAATCCTTAACCAGCTTCTCAAACACTGTATTTTGGCTTCCTCTCACTCTGTCACTTCACCTCTCAAAGCTTGAACTTGTCTCTTCAGGCCTCAGTATGAGGCACCGATGTGTGAAGCAGCTCTCTGAGGAAAGGCTAAACAAACAGGCTGGCCCAAGCACAAAGAGTCCGCCACTCAGAGACATGTGGCAGCAAAACCCTCTCAATCCATGTCCACCCCCCCAGCCACAACTCTGAACCCCTCACACTCCTACCAGAGCCACACAAACCCTTCCACATACCCTGAGCTTGGAGCCAGGAGAAGGAAAGATGGAGGAGGAGGGGGAGCAAATTCTGATTCCTATTCACCGAATGTCACCACCTCACAAAGGGGACCGCATGACACTGCCACTAAATCAGAGTTAATGGACTCCTTTCTCAGTCCTGCGAACATGACAGGGGGCGTGTGTGTGAGAGTAAGGGGGTGTGGGAGAAGAACGGGGGCTGGTGAGGGTGCCTGTTTGCCCCATTGAAGGGGCACATGGGCCAATGAGCCTTGTGTGATATAGTGAGAGCAGATTGGCGAGGGAAGTGTGTTTTCCAGGGGCATGAACAGCTCTCCTAATGCAAAGCCCCGTGTCTCATTCAACACTTATTTGTTTTGAGCAGCCCATAATTCAGAGGATATACTGACTTTCTCTAAATTGTTAGTGATTTAAAAAAAAGGTGAATGTTAATCATATGGTTTGTTTGACTGTTCTGTCACGACTCTTTCGGCACAGCTGATTTGTGTGTAAGAAGCAAAACAACATAACATCAATCACGGGCCTCGTTAACAGTTGTACGAACGCTACACAAACCATGTTGGCGTGTAGGCAATCCATCAAAGTCCTAAAGTGAAGGTGCGGTGAACACCATCCATGGGGCTTGTGGGGCGATTGTCGATTTGCATGTGAACACTTATTTGACAATGAGGAGCCAGACTGGGGGACAGCAATTTCGGAGCCGTTTGTTATCTTCCCTACAGGACAGAACCTAATACAAGCAACCCCTCCCACACTCAAAGAGCGCAGCTTGGAGGCCGGGGCAGAGATGAGTGAAGATGGCATTGGTGTCACTTGGCAGGCATTCATAGCCGCCGTTCCCCCCGTCTTCGACTGCGCAGGGGAGACGCGGAGAGACAGAGGCGGAGAGACACGGAGCCCCAGGTACCGACCTCATTAGCAGATAAAAGCAACCTTTCCCCGTGACCCCTGACCCCGGAGGTTGCCATGGAGCCTTCCAGTCGAGGCATAGATGGAGCACGCTGGGATTGCTCCCAGCAGGGTAGAGTGAATATGGGCTGCTGTGAGAATTATTAA
>NW_023340257.1:23640911-23644391 GCF_004916995.1 Morone saxatilis | reverse complement strand
AAATAATAAAAATAATGATGACTGAATTCCAATTTGCTGCTTCAGTTTCAGCGTTAATGTTATAACACCTGTGCTTTTTCCTACCATGAGAACTCAAACTGCTGTTAAAAGTATGACAAATGTCTCAGGTGCAGGTTAATTTTGCATCATGGATTATTATGTCATATTATGGAAGAAAATCATTATTGGCATTCCCTCATCTGCAGCAAGAACCCAGCCACTCTCATCCTCCCTACAAGGAGTCAAGTCAAGGTATACACACACACTACACACTGCCCCGCCTGGAACCCCCTCCCAACCCCACTTCCCAAACATCACTGTCTCACACCCTTGAGAGTTTCCTGTCTTGTGTTTTTTTTCAACTCACAGTTAAAATAAGATCTGTGACTCAATCCCAGATTACCCCTCCACCACCATCATTACACACCCACCCCCCGAGCTTTTCCCACACATACTGTACTTGGTCTGTCCTTTGTGAACCCAAAACCGACCATCCCAGACCGTGAGTTCAGTTATTCCAGACAGTGAATATAAAGCATTTGATATCAAGCTCCTGCTTGATTTATAAGGCGCTCCCACATGAACGCTATCAAGTCTCAGCGAGCATCTGGGCAGGTCATGGGAGCCATTTTCTGGATGGAGTGAATCCGTAGGGCTCCAGCCTCCCACACCCTACTCTATAAACACAGCTGTCAGTCTCGTGTCTCCTGTCATTGCCAGCTCAAGTGTTTTATTCTCTCCTCTTACACATACTTTGAGCTTTAGGGCTGAGCAGGCAGAGAGCACCCAGTCAGCATCCTCCTTCGTTGTTGGTGGAAGTGGGGGAGTTTTTCCTTTCTTGCTGACTGAACTGATTACGTAGAAGAGAAATATATATGGGATGCTTCCTTGTGTTTACAGAGCAGTCTTCGCCTGGAACATACACTGCTGCAAAACACTGGCCATCTCTAATGACTCACACCAAAAACCAGCAAAGCACACAGCTAATTGAAGCCAGCGACTGTGTTTTTTGATGAATTGTTGTCCTCTTCGTATCCCTCCCTAAGCGTCCTCCCACACTGTGCTTTAGACCTCCCACAGAACACTACAAACATACATTCGCATGCACTTGCAGACACACATTTATGCACTCGTACTCAGGTAGGGGCTGTTATCAGGGAAATGGTGTTTCATCTTGACCCCAGGAAAGCAGAGGCACGAGTGCAGCTCATTGGTTTTCAAAGGGTGAATGAAATAGGAAAGAGAAAGATTGAGACGGATAGAAAAAGAGAGAGAGAATATTTATGTGTGCAGTGGAGTAAAGAGAATGAAGGAAACAGCGAGATGTAGAAGGGAGCCGATTGCTAAAAACTCTCTGTGTACTCTGCTTCCCTCTCCTGCAGCCCCACGCAGCTCGGCGTTCCCCCTCTCGCTCTCCTTGTGTGGTCCGGAGCTCCGAGTCATTCCCAAACAATCGGCATTAATCCAGGGAGCGAGGGGCCTGGAGTACAGCGCTGCCAGAGCACCCTCACGCTGGCCTGTACTGACGCACGCTGCACTACACCCACTGTACACACACAGACTAATAGACTCATGCAGCCTTTAATCAGCAGCCTTGGTAGTGTGTTGTATGGTACAATCTGATACAGCAGACGTTGACATACGGTACACCATCACAGACATCTGTAAGTGCCAGACGCTATCAGACTCCAGTGAAGAAGTAGTTTATTAGCACCTTGGCAGAGCTGTTTTTAACTGTCCATGAGCCAATTTCAAGTTGAGATGCACGTAGAGGTGTAAATTGCAAATCACTTGGCTGGTTAGAATCATTTTGTTCAGTTCAGCTCAAAGATTCATAGTCACTGATGGTAGTTTGTTCACTTTTTTTATAAGCTAAGCAGTGGTATCTCTGTATGTTCAACAGTAAGTGAATGCATCACCATTCGTACATTTGGTGTTGATTTAACTGTCTTCAGTTCAGTAGTACATTCAGTTTGTCGTTGTTTGTTTGTGTGTTGCTATAAAGACTGTATAATAAATAGTTTACAGAGCTTCTGAGTCTGAAAAGTGAAGGCCAGCAGAGGGGAAACCCCACTGGTTGCAAAATTAGGTCTGATTGTATGTAAGCTTATGAGAAACCAATCCTACTTTTCACTTGATTTATTACCTCAGTAAACCGTTTCCTAATGAGTTTATCATTTATTTAAGTAACATACAGTCATGAGCTGACAAGTGTGCTCTTAATCATCAGTGAGGAGAGCTGCTAAATCTCCAAATAAAGTGCTCTAAATCTGGCTTAACTGTTTTGTACAACCTGCCTGATTGTCTAACTGCTCATTTTTTGCTGTAGCAATGTCAGCGTGTTTTCAGGTCTCATCCATCACATCGGTGCGTGCAATATTATTACAGCAGATAGCCAAAATAGCAAAACTGAGAGCCAACTTTGTCTCAAGTCTGTAGCTCTACATCTTAGAGATTATTAATATATGAAATACCATGTATTGAACATTTATTTATTTTAATTTCCTTCACATTCCTGCATTACTCAGTCAACATCTCCGTTCTTTGCAGGTGCACTAAACCATCCTTTCAAGGATCATCTTTTTCTATTCCCACAACTCTATTTTGGCACTTTGCATGAAGCCAAGGGTTACAAGGTTGGTTGTGCACTCAGCCTCCATGAAGGGCTCACATTGACCAGAACCTGCACCACTCCCATCCCCAACCCCTCCCTCACAGGCAGACCCAGGCATCTGGGATTAGCCAGCATCGTGTACAGCGGCCTGGAATGTATATTCCTGGCAGTGCTCAGGGTAAATTGCTGTAATCAGCCATTACTCTAATTCAGTCATTTACCTGACTTTACACATTCATCACTTTCATATAATTCTAGGCACACAGATGATGAATTGGACTGTTTGTCACCCCCACCCTATCCCCCCGCTGTAACAGCCCAGAAAACATGTCTCGCCAGGGGACCAAACTGGACTCCCCCTTCAGCCTCTTACAGCCTAATCACCAGCTCTGACCAGCCATTAGTCAGTCAGTTCAGACACCCTGACACCACATCCGGTACCCCAACCGCACCCCACCTTGCTCCCCAGAACACAGGCCAGAAGGTGGGTGTGCTTCTTGTAGGTTGGCCAAATCGAGTTGCAACAAGGAATCAGGTCACTAGCTCCCTTATGGCCATTACTGTAATTATAGTTGGCGTTGTTAATTGTTTTTTGTTGGGGCCTAATGAGGTGGGGGGGCTGCTGCAATGCAATTAGGGAGGTCGAAGGAGGCGGTGGGAGGTGAGGGAGTTTTGGGTGAGACAGAGGGTGAGTGGGGGAAGCCAGAATGGAAGGAGGGAGCAGGCAAGTGCGGGATTGAATTGTCAGTCCAGGTTATGATTAGGAGGCGCAGATGCGGCCATGTGAGAAATGAATTTCATGCCTGTTGATTCTGCGATTTCTCCTGGAATGTAGGGGTTTCGCTGCAGACAGAGAGAGAGAGAGA
>NW_023340257.1:23629128-23640857 GCF_004916995.1 Morone saxatilis | reverse complement strand
AGAGAGAGAGAGAGAGAGCTCCTCAGACTAACGTAGCCCTCTGTGGTCTGACACAGAGAGATAAAGGGATGAAAGGCTGAGGAGGAAAAGGGTGTAAACAAGAACCCATCATGTGGAAGAAGTTGTGCTTTAATCTTCCCCTTGGATGTCCTCTGTCTGTTAGAAGTGGTAATAAGGTGTGGTATTTATTTTAATGTATTTTATTTTTAGTTTAATGTGTATTTTTGTATTATTATTCGAGATAGCACTTTGTACTATTGTTATATGAAATAATAATTATTAAATGTAATAAACTTTATGTGTCAATAACAGTACATTCATATCCACTAAGCTTACACTTCTTACAATACTTTAATATTGCAGTCAAGTGTGTGCAGAGCTGATGTCCTTAAGAAGTTGACCGGATATGACCCCTCAGACAAAGCAGATTTG
Source organism: Morone saxatilis (assembly GCF_004916995.1). Taxonomy (NCBI): domain Eukaryota; kingdom Metazoa; phylum Chordata; class Actinopteri; family Moronidae; genus Morone; species Morone saxatilis. Next base: position 23,640,425 of record NW_023340257.1, on the reverse strand, counting down.
TGTTCTTAGACACACATGGGAAGGGGAGGGTCACTACAATCTTGACCAATCGTGTTACAATTAATCAAGGAACGTCAGATAAATATTCCCTGGTGTTCTTGCAGCGATGCGTCAGTTTGGATTAAAGGTCTGAGTCTGAAGAAAAGGCGGGAAGAATTATGTATGCCTCACTGTGGGAACAACAGAGCCCTATGTACACTTCTCTCCCTTTTGACTCCTTATGTGAGCACATGTTTTCCATTTGTGTTTGGAGTGTCAGCAAAATGTGTGACACAAGGGGAGTGCAGGGTGTCTGGGGCGGGTGTATGGACTGGAGATGGACTGCCAGGCGCTGTTTACTCTGGCCAGCACCAGTTGTGGATACCAGCCTTTAGCTAACTGCCAACCTGCCATCTCACCAACAGCTTCCCGCCCTGCATTACTCTCCCACCCTGCTCACTCTCCCAGGCCACGGTTGGACGTACACTGCAGGATTTCTTGGACCAGGCAGCTGAGACGCCGGCCAAGTGGACTCCTCGTCATGAGAATACAACCTTCAAGGTTTAGGTTTATTTGCCCTAGAAATTAGCAATTACTGTTTTTTTTTTTGACCAGAACGCAAAACATCAAAAACAATCCAAATGGGAGAAAGAGTTCATCATGGTTCAGTGAAAGCAATTAAGACAGTTAGTTATTCCTAATTACACTGGATAACCCGTTATAACAGTGGTGTTGGAATAAATGACGCTTGTAATTATTTGTCCTGACCAGAGGAACCAGAGCGTAGAGGCTGGAATTAAGAGTGATGGGAGAAAGCACTTTGGTTGAACTTGCTGACATGATTTTCCTCGTCTCAGCCTTTTTTCCCTGCAGCTCCTCTCCAGTGCAAAACAAAAACAATCAAAGATCCCACGCCCTGATAATTAACAGCTATCTTTGGATAAAGTTAAAACAACAACATAAAAATACATAAAAAAAATTAGCAACGCTTGTCATTTTCGCTGGTTAGTGAGGTCAAGTGCTGGTAAACGCCCACTGCTTTAAAACTACAACCCTAGTTTGTAAGGTGGGCACTTTGATTTGATCTTATATACATGGAGCAAAAAGACAATCAAATCTCTATTTGATATTAAATTTGATTTAAAGATATTAAAAGCAATTCTAATGTGATTCTAATCCAATACACTATTCAAATTCTGCAAATATCTCCTCCGGTCTACTAGCTTTCCGCTTTGTGTGCGCTGAAAAAGAATCCGGTGGTTGTAGACAGCCCAGGCTCTGTGAATGGGAAACAAAGTGGATTTGACTGACACACAACACTAACTTGTTATTTCAACCAGAACTAGTGTGTCAGGTGACGTTAAATGACTTGCCCACTGACATTCAGCTTACTTCCTAGTTTGCCAATATTGTGTTGTTAGCTGTAGTAGCAGGAGAGTTGTGAGTACCTGTCTGGAGTTGGTGTGCCTGCTCTGGGATATCGCCTCGTCCTCTCTGCATGTTAGGTGCGCAGCAGCAACTTTAGCAATAGTTTGTGAAAACCCACAACATAGCTACTGTTAGTTACATTGCTTGCTGTGTCGTTTTTTGCGCTATACCATGGTACTGGATTTCTCCAGAATCGCTCACACCACCTTTTAATGGGTTAAGAAATGGGTTTTGGTCAGAATTCCCTGCAGCTCTTTTACATAAGTTAAGTGTTCTAACTGTATCGAGACATTTAAGCATTATGATTTAAAATAGCGAACAAGCTAAAAAGTTATGCCGTCTGGGTGCTTTATAGCCTTGCCACCCAAAAGCAATGACTTATTATTTAAGTATAGGAGATTTTCAGTGGGCACTGTTTGCTCTTACCAACCTTCTGCTGGCGACTTTTTGCCCCGTCAGTCAGTGGGTGGTGAGAGTCTGAGCAGTGGGTTCCTGAGCAGTGAGGTAGTGTACATGCTGTAATAGGGTGTCACAGTGAGTACTGCTGTGTCTGTCCATTGGGGACATCGCATCATGGAAAACCGAGCACAGAGGTCAGCCTGTATGGAGCTGGACATTGCGTAAAGTTTTCAGCAGCCTTGTTCGGAAATGAGTCAACATACTAACGAAAAGCGTTTGTCGCACCCTCGGCCCTGTCTACACCTCACAGTGTGGGAGAACGCACAGGTGCAGATCCCAGTTTGCGTGTGTACATCTGTTCGTTTGAGCACGTGGTTGTGCACAGAGTGCTGTTTGTACCTCTCCTGCTGGGTTTGTTAATGAAGGAGTGTAATTGGATTTTTTGGGTTGGTGCTCTGCGTTCAGGAGAGGGCGGAGTTGGGCCAAACCCCCTGAAGAGAGGGGAGATGAGGGGGACAAACCTGCGGGCTGGATTACCACTGTGCCCTTTTCTCTCCTGCTCTGTCTTCCCAAGGTAGGGGATTATTGTCTGTATGAGCGGGGAGGCTGGTGAAAGAGCATTTCATGAGTTCAGCTTGTTAGGATAAATGGCAGGTTGTGCGAGACTACACAAATTCTGCTTTGAACTAATGTTAAAGGGCTAATCTAGCTGTTGCTATTGAAACCACAAAATCCATTAGCTTATTCTCAAAGGTAAATCTTTGCACGCGGAAAGAGTGCTCATAAATTTGGCAAATTAGATTTTTATAACATGAAACTTATGAAACACCTGTGAGTGTGAGTACAAGTCCAGTACAGATGAAAATTAACCTTACTTGGCTAGTGCATTTGCTGAGCTGTTTATTGCAATTTACTGCCCTTTTCCTGTTCAATAAACTGACTGAATAAAAAAATGGAGGTCGAGCCTACCAGATATGGCACGACATTGGTAAAGAGAAGAGGGAGGTTCTGCAGGTTTTTTTTCAAAAACAAAAGCAGTGAAACTGAGGGAGACGTGGAGTGAGGGTGAATACAGGTTTGCTGTCCCTCTCACTCCTTCCCACCCTCCCTTGTTCCCTCTCCCTCCGCTGGCCTATTGTCCTCTGTCCTCAACCTCCCTATCTTCCGGCTGGGACTGGAGTTGTTCCCGATGGCCGCAAACAGGATTAGGAGCACCCATGGCTTCGGTCATTCTCTGTGGATTTGGGAGTGTTACTGCAGCTTGGCTGAGCTATGGTACTTTAATTACCCTGCCACCAGGGGGCCTCAGAGCGGCCCGGCGGGTAACAAGCAGGAAGCGGGGGAAAAGCTTCTGTCTTTACATGGGAATAATCCCTGAGCCCTTCTCATCAGGTCAACTTGTACTAAGCACTGACAACCCTTTTTAACCCTGACTAGCGGCTTTAGTGCCAATTGCACAGTGTTAACATGTAAAAATATATATAACCGTGAGTAGGGAAATTATATTTAAAAGCATTCTTAAAAATATTGTAAAGTATCCGTAAGTGTTGTAGTAACTTCGGCGTCACCCACTCCTTTAACACACTGTTGCAATGTAGTTCTGCTGCCGAGTGTGTAGTTCATCATTGTTTTTAAATGGCTGCAGACTGATGCATGGCAGTAAACCAATAACATGAAATCGATTTGTATTAAAATTATTAAAATTGTTTCTTATGGTTTATTGTTCATGTTAGCACTATGCTATCTACATGAGAAGTTACAATATATAGTATACAACACAATATCAAGTAGAAATCATGATTGAGTGATTCTGTTATTTGAAATTTGTACAGGTTTATGTTAGTTTGTGTATATGTGTGTGTAACATTGCAAGATTGTTTGTTTGTCGTCTAAGTGGCAATGCTACATGCACTTCTTACTGATGTTGTTTATTTAGGCTACATTAGGTTTATTTGCTTGGCCCTGTAATGTCCAGACCAGACCTGCTGCACCTGCAAATGATCGACAGACTTCGTATGAACAGAGAGAAGATTTGTGCCAACAATGACGTCACAGCCATAGGAGCACAGTTGTAAACATAACTGATTTTATGCCTTTCACTTTATGCATTGTTTTATGTGATACCACAAAGAGATTCTAAAAGCTTTCCTCTTTTATTTTTCAGAAGATGCAGAGGTATAATGTAATTAAGGCGTATTTATGACAACGTTTCATGGATGCAAAATACAGCTTGAGGCCAAATGGTTGAGAGCGGAATGAGAAAATACAGCTCAGACTTAAAATGCCAACATCTGGACCTGGCTTAATGTCACTGTTTGCTATGTGTGTGTGTGTGTGAGAGAGAGATGGCAGATACAGTATGTGTGTTTGTGCTTGTGAGAGAGCAGGGTCTGCAGAGAAGGAGGCAGAGCACGGGCACAGACAAAGGTATGCCTGTGTGCCCCTTCCACTGTCGACCTGTGGAAAATTCCCCGACAGCGCTGTGCCAAGATGGCTGGCTGTACGAGGTGGGACTCAGGAGGAATGTGAGAGGCAGACGTGACCAGGAGTGCCAGCATTTAGCCAAGGCCAGAGAGGGTAGAGGGGGCACATCCTAAAGGGGTGCTCAATTTAAATTCACTGATTTCTCTTTGTGATGATTTCCATTTTGTGACATGCATCTGTTTTTCATGAGAAAGTCTAAGTCAATAATTCCAAGATAGTACATAATTTTGCACATCATGCTCAGTGCTGCAACTGGTTGTTGGGAGCAAAACACGTTCTCGCTCCCAAGTCGTCACATACTGCAGCTTGGTCAGTGCCCCTACTATTCATAATAGGACGCTGTAGGTAGCAGCCTTTCTGGAAGTGCAGTCAGGTTGCGGCAATAAATATGTAATGTCTGCAAGTTCCAGTCAAGTTAGCATTAATAAATATGCAATGTCTGGTTACACTTTCAAAATAAAGTGATGTAAATCAATGTTGTGAAACAGTTTGACTATAAACTACTTTCTTAGGTTTATGCACAAAAAGACTTGATTAGGAAAAGGTCATAAGTTACATTACGTAACTGACATGGATAAAATCTTCCATCCACCCCTCGCTCTTTATAGTACGTCACCTGACTTTGATGGTAGGTGCATCCAGAAATTGACCAAGCTGCAGTATTTGAGAACTTGGGAGTGAGACTGGGTTGTTGACGTGTTGCACTCTATATTATTACTGGAGTGGGTTGTATTTTGTGTTTACTCACAGATGGAAATACTGTGTTGTCCCTGGTCAGTTCAGGGTGGTACTTGTCTTGCTGTCCTGTGGTTTATGGCAAACCCTCACATTTGTCCGCTCATTCAAACAGCTCTAAACCTAAACCAATCACTTCTCTTTCACTGCAGCCTTGTTTGAGGCAGCTGTCCTCAGGCAGTTCACCTGGTTGCCTGGCCCCAAGGTGTCAATCTGGACCAGGTGTCCCTTTCTACCCATCACCCCTCTGGTGAGGCATGTCTGACCCACAGGAAGCTGCCAAAATATTCCACCCCACCTGCACTGGAGGCCTGCATATCTTCACTCACCATCCCCTCCACCGCTGATGGCTGGAAGACATGCTACAGTGACTGCAAACTTCCAGGAACGGAACTCTTTAAATGTGCAACTTCGCTAATGAGCTTGACTTATTGCCTTGGATGGACATTAATAATGAATTATGAACAATTATAAGGGCAGTGCAGTGGCACAGAGAGCCTGTTTGTCATGCAGAAAGCCCTGAATCCAATCACGTCTGACAGCAAGATCCCTTGGGGTGCCATTCTGTAGCTGATTTGGCGCTTTGATGTCCTCATGGCGGTGAGGTAAGAAAAATGACGAGATCTTTCTTCTTTTAGAATATGACAAAAAGTGTTACTCATATGTGCCTTTACGGCCCTCCAAGAGGTATATCGTTCCCCGAGAATCCTTTCATAGGACAGCGATCAGGTGCTGTTGTATCCATTGTAGTGTAAGGGGTGCAGAGAGGAAATTGTCCCGTCTGCCAAGCCTCCGTGAATCCTGTCAGAGGCTCCACTGGGGCTACCGAGCCTCCCTCAATCAGGCCCAGGAGCCGCCAGGACCCTTGCATCTGGTCCTGCTTAGGGCAGCCCCCAGCCTCTCCCGAATAACATAACAATCATTTGCTTTTGCTCCAGTTTTCTACCACAGCGAAGCGGCAGAGGGGTGCTAAGACAAACTGCTGGGTGTGCTCCTCTGCCGTGCAACCAAAGCATGCGTGAAAACAGTCAGGGTTTGGAGGAAACACATGCGCAAATACATAAATAAACACACATATGGAGACCCACATACACAATGGAGAGAGAAAAAGGTCAGCTTTGCCTTGCCCCCACCCTTGTAGACATTCCTGGAGCACCTGCACTCACTTAATATTTTGGCAGGAGTGGAAAAAAAGCTCCTCTGCTCAGCGCCTGTCATGTTTGTTCACTGAAGGAAACAAGTTTGGTTTTAATTAGAGCCCCTGCCAAGAGCTGAGGTAATTGCCACTTTCTTTTTAAATTTTCTTTTCTCTTTTGTTGCTTCATATACTTTAAAACAGAGTTGAGTGGAGCTCATGCTTACAGATTTATATATTTTTTATTTTTTTAATCTGAGCACGCGTTATATGCGGTCAGTGGGTGCATCCATGCTGGAAAATGAAAAAATACAGGAAAAACACAAGGTCAGCAGCCCCCTGAGTGTAGCCAGACCTGTACTGTCATTAGTTACACAGGACATACAATTTATGATGAGGAACATAATCATTTGGATAATTGCTGTGTTCATCCAAAACCCACCTCCCCATGTCTGTATGTCTAACTCTCTGGCTGTTTTGGGCCCAGAACAAGGTTTTGTCCTCAAGGGGTCCGGGGGTTCCGCTCTTACTTAACCCTCCCCACAACCCCCCTCCCCTTCTCCCCACCTGTAACCCAGCTGTGGCCTTGTGCAGCTCATGAAAATTCCCACCAAATTATTCTGACAAAACACCAACATCTGCTGCTGGGAGACACCCTCTTCATTACACACACATGCAAACACACTCATTTACATATAGGAGGTCATCTCTGTTTACAGTTATTGGTGCACACACGCCTATATACGTACGGCGGCCAAGAGAGCTCAGCGTGAGATGGAAATGAAAAATGTTTTACTATATACAAGATAAAGAAACGTGGTGCAGAAAACACAAGTAAGCACATACATGCAACACAACAGTTGTTTCTGAGGGACAGTAAAAACTGATGAAAAACTGTTATTATTAGTAAAAAAAGATTCAAACAATATCTTCAGTAATGCTGAAATCATGAAATCTGAATATTGTAAAAAAAGTGCATTGTTAGCACATTTTGCAACCGCAGTGATGAGTGGTTGAATCACATTTATTCATTCTTTGTGTCCCCATGAAACTTCTTTTATTAAAATATACTTCCATTGCAGTGTGTCTGTATGCGCATTGCATTATTTTATGCTGTGTATGTGTTTTCTTCATTTGCAGTGCGTCAGTCTCTCCCTCTGCAACCTCATGTTTCTCATGCGATAATACAATGATGGACGAATGTAGAAAAAAAGATTGACAGGCTCATCATCTGCCGCTCTGCTCTGTTTCATCACACCTTGTGCAACAAGTCACAACGTTGAGATTGAGAGGGTGCACTTGAGACAGGAAGACACATTTGATTTGTCTGTCTGTCAATATGTGGATGGGAATCAGGGATGTATTTTCTCCTGGGGTTTTTCTCGGCGGGGCCTCAAATGACTTGAGCACATGCTGAGACTTTCAGAAGGGCTTTTATTTTGATTTGCACCAGCAGGGGATGGACTGCAGCCTGCTTGGTCTCTCTCCATCGGAGCCCCTGCGGACCCATCAGAGCCGCACTCAAGTCCAGAGATGAGACGCCACGGCGCTGATTTACTATTCAGAGGTTATTCATCGCCTGTGGATAAAAAGACAATTGAATTATGTTGTTGGGAGAGCCAAGGCTGGGCCAGAGCAGCTCGGGACGGACAGACAAGAGAGACAGACAGACGAAGATGTCTGATCCTTCTGATTGCTCCAGGCGACTTCCTGTTTCTCTGATCGGCTCTGTGTGCCGATGAAAAACAGAGATGGGAGTGCTGTTTGCAGTCAAGGCCACTGATATTTGCCGAGATGTCTGCAAATAGCTCGGGGTCAAATGTGAGATCCGAGCTTCAAGAACATAATTGGGCTCAGGTGTGTATTTCAAGTTTCAGCCTAAAATGAGATGAAAATTAGTTGAAAAATGCAATTTTTAAAGGAATACTAAAGTGAAAGGACGCATTTTGAGTGTCCGATATTCACACTCACAGTTTCTCCACAGCATAGGTAAATTTTACTGGATTGTTGATGGTTTGAGAAGATTTTATGGGCATTTTAACATGTTTTTTTTCTATGATTCTCAATTGTAGTTCATCACAACTTCTGTGAATCCATGCTGACAACAGCTGCCATCCACCAAACTTTATATATTATAGATATATGCATTTTTTAAATATCAAGCAGTTGATTTTTGATTGAGATACTGTAACTAAGGCCTCTGTTTAGTCACACAATGCTCCCTTTGCAGACACTGTGCACATGAGCTTCTTATTTAATGGACATCATGTCATATATGTAAGACGTCCAACATGTATTCAGTTGTAGCTGCTGTAATGAAGCAATGCTGTCAGCTCGGCTCCATGCCCAACAGTAAATTGTTTCTTGGATGTTCTACTTCCTTCCCCTCAATTACATCATGCTGTTAGTGTTGACCTGCCATCCGTGCAACAAAACTCAAACTATATAGCGGTGCAGAAAATGGCCCACATTTTTTGCCATTTGTGAAAGATTCAACTCTCAGTCACGTCTCAGGTGAAATATACCACAAGAGATACTCATTACGACGTGCTCTGTTTCCTATTGAATTGAATTTGAATCACTGCTGCAGAAATGTCTATGCCAGATGCACGGAGGTGTTGGCAGGACATCCCTCGTTTTTGAAGGACAGGGATGTTTTACCCATTTCCCCATCACCCGTGTGGACTCGCTGATATTAAATTGAAAATACACATTGAAATCCCGGGACACACACAGATTGCAAAAATTTAAAAACATAAACAAATGGGAAAAACATTTAACAGCATGGATCTCTGTATGCCGAAGTCGAGTCCGTTGGGTGGCCTTTGCTCATGGGGTGGCCCACCGTGGCATATGAGTGTTGATTGTGTACAGTATGAATATCAATTGTAACACCCCCTCTTCTGTTCGCCAAGTGGAACATAGCTCCCTGTGCCCCTCACCTCCCAGGACACAGAAGGTGAGCTGGACACTGGCCCAGATAAACCAAACGTCTGTTCCAGCTGGGGTTGTGTCAGGATCTACTGGGCGGTGGGGACAAGCCCGTCTTTGTCCAACAGAAGCTGCGTGTGGTTCAGTATCTTAAGAGAGTCATAATCACATCGGTGATCGGGGTGTTAACAGGCCCCCACAGCTGTCAGAAAGCGATGCACCCTGGGAATGCATGACGAAGGAACCGCTGGCCCTCGGCGTGCGGTTTGCAGTATGTGTTAATGTCTGTACACACACAGCATGCATATGTCTATTCATCTCAAGGGTAATATGGGTGGATGCCTCATTTCTTGTCCAAACACACCAACAGCTATGGCAGTGCATCAACAGCTTCATCCTGTGTAATTTAAATGTCTTATGAAAAGCTGCTGTCCGGGACATCGTGTCAAGGCATTCCCGAGCATTGTGATATATCTTTGTATAAATGCTGAAACACAGTAAATGACAGGATTCAAAAATAAACATAACAACATGAAACAACGATATAATTTCAGAACCAAAAAATCCCACAAAACATCATCTGCTTTAAATCAACCCAAAAACATTCTCTCCTTGCCAAGGAGACATTTGGAGGCCTTTTGATGCGTGGAGGGTAACCAAAAAATAGCTTGGTGGTTAGGCAGGGGAATCTGCTCATGACCCACGCTAAGGTACCTCCTGTCCAGGCGCTGATTCATGAACAGGGGTCAGTCCTTCAGAGTATATATCAGGTTCTCAGTTTGTTGCTTTTAGCAGCTGTTATTGCATTCAAGTGACTAAGCTGCCCCTGCTGAATCACAGGCATGAGCAGAGGGGGAGGACTTTGCCCTCAAGGGCCCCCAGCGTGCAGGCAGAACAGGAGGCAGGACCTTCACGATGACGCTACGGTTCTACGGCACGGTCCAGGCAGGGATACGGTAACACCGGCCCATGCCAGGCTGTCTCCAGGCTGGCAGGCAAGGCAGCACAGGCTAGGTGGTCCAGCCTTGTTTACCTCTTCAGCCGCACGCATAGGCTTGTTTAAACAAAGTGGGTGCCTTCATAAGCTTCCCCTCAGCCTGTGGACGTCATCAGGCAGGCGCGTGTTGATGTGGCCTTTCCCTGGAGCACCCTGGACTGTGTACTCTGGAGAGAGACAGAGAGAAAGAGAGAGAGAGATGTTGCCAGCTGCAGGACTCAGACCACAGCACCCCTCGTCACAGTTGTTTGACCAGATAACTGTGGGCCAAAAAGATGGTGGAGCAGCATCAAAATCTTGGCTTTCTGGCAGCCATGATTAACATTTGGATCCTAACGTCGAAGCATCCAGCCAACGATTCAACATTCTTCCACTCCACAGTACTGCCAGCTCTTTCTGTGATCACTGTATGCTCACTACATCACCTGTTGCCTGCTTTGTACAGGTGATCCTTAACAAAACCGTGCTTGAAAGTGCAGTTAGTATAAGAAAAGTGTTCTTTAAGGATCTCAAGCATGTTGATCTTAATGTTTCAGGGAGTTGTAATATAGCACCTGAAATCAACTAAAACTAAAAAAAACAGGAATGTAAAAGGGGTCAAGATTCTTCCGAGCAACCTGGTTTCAGAAGTATGTCTCACTTCTGGCTTATCAGTTACTGTAAAAGTCTGCACACCTGCACAGGTGTTTTCAGTTATTCTAATGAATTACTTTCGCTCAGGCTGACGCTGGGAGTGCTATAATTTTTCACAGCAGCCATTTTGACATTGAATTGTAGGGTAAACACAGGTGTTACCAATGATACTAATTAAGATTCTGTTCCATTTAGGTCAAACTGAAACAGGATGCTGCTATTGTGCATGTTAGCTCACTGGAAAGGTTCTCTTCACTAAATAGGACAGAAGCTTAATTAGTCAACACACATTGTTATCCCTTTACAGGTGCAACAGCATTTCACCTCTACGCCACCAGGGTGCGACAAACCTGACAGGTAAGTGAAGGAGATGTTGATCAATTATACCCACACAATCAGGAGAAGATGTCTAATCAGGCAAAGTAAGCAGGAGTGTGTAGGGCTTTTAATTAATTATCTTTGTTAGATGAAAACCAGAGCAATGTTAATTTCTGCCCTTGTGAAAACATTAGCTGCTCTATGATTTAACATTCATGGTCAACACATTTGAATAAAATTAAATCTACTTAAAAAAAA
>NW_023340257.1:23620667-23629028 GCF_004916995.1 Morone saxatilis | reverse complement strand
TCCCCCCCCCCCCCCCCCGTTTCTCCAGCACATGAAAGCTAACAGAGGGCACGCTGGTCTGATCCCAGTCGCTGACATGAATTTTTTGATCAATGGCTGGTGCCTCTGAAGGGCCTTTTCCAACACTGCTCCTCTCGCCAGCCTCCCTGCCCCTGATGGCAACCCCCCCACTCCTCCCCTTTCCTCTCACTCTAAAGCTTGGGCAACTCCAAATGTCAATGATGTTAGTTTAGCCATTGTACACGGCTGGCCGCATCTGAATGGGTGACTTGTCCCCAGGCCAGCCCCCTACAATGGCCTCCTTTCTCACTCTGACTTGTTCTCAGCATTTTTCCCCTTCCATGAAGAGAGGGCTCTCTCTCGGGCTCTCTTAGCTATTTGGCTCTGCTGAGAATCCTGGAGTTGGAGTTAAACTGGAAGAGAAGGAGCAGGAGATCAAGAGAGAAAGCCAGAGAGAAAGAGAGAGAGAGAGAGGGTGTGAAGGAAGGATGGAGGTTGTGAGGTCAGTGGGGAGGTGGACCGTGACAGAGCAGTAAGCGGTTTTATAACCAGAATTGTTACAGTGTGCTCTGCCAATAATTACCAGCACAGAGGAATGGCGGTAAATCTGGCTTTCACAGACCAGCTAAGCTTGTTAGTGTGCTTAATCGGACAGGGAAAGAGTGTGTTGTAGCGCTGAAAGCTTTGGGGACTGAGAAAATGTGCACCCGCTTCCCTAATGAAGAGTGACGAGAGGAGATGGGGAGGGGAGGAGGTTGGGGAACAAAAAAGTCATACATGTATGCTGAATTTACAGATCAGGATGGGTTGAAATTCCTCATCCGTGAGAGAGGGCAGAGCTCGACTGACAGTATGGACTGACGCAGAGCTGAAGGGCAAGCAGGGTTATGGAGACAAACAGAAAAAGAAGGGAAGAAGGGTGGAGCCCCGTATTTTTTTAGAAGGCAAAATGGGGTCCAGCTCATGTGGTCAGTGAAGACCAGGGCTGCTTTTTAAGTCTTTTGGGGCAAATCCATGTTGAGTTTTGAGTCAGTTGAGACAAGTTCAAGCCCCTAGTGTTGTCAAACCAAATCTTTCGTACAAGTTGAAACATTTTTAGCTCCTGCAGATTTGTTGGCACCGCCCTGAGCAGATTTGCATCTTTGCGCACACTCACATCTTTCTGTTGACTTTGTAATGTGCCTTGCACTCTGTCTGAACATACCCTCAGAGCCGTCAATCTTTCATTGTTGTGATGTAAGTCTGACTTGAGTCTAGAGTCTGCAGCTCAAGCCACCCTCTCCCCCAATTTCCTTCACCGTTGAGTCTATCGTCACCACTTTCCTTACCGTCCACTGAAATAATTATTTCTCATTAAATACTTCCTTCATTTCCCACGTGGAGCAGATTTATTTGAGCATGTTAAAAGAAAAGCAAAATGAATGTAATATTTTCTGGAACAGCTGCTGGCTGGGTTTCTGCCAGATTCGGGAGACACACTCAAGCACACACACAAAAACAACTTCCCCCCACTTTTCAATGAGGTTTTTATAGACACTGAACATCTGGAGCGAGAAAGACGGTGATGTAGAGAGGAAGAAGGGTATAGAAAAGAAGTAACAAGTCGTATATTGTCACTGACTTTCTTTTGAAGAAATTAGGTCATTATTGTGGCTTGAATTACAATTATCTTTTCATTTTATGAGTAATTAATTCTACTTAATGCTTATTTATTCAATCAGTGGTTGTCCTTCTCGTTAAAAGGAAATTTATAGCATTCATTTTGGTCATTTGGTCTCATGTGCAAAAGCAAAGAGCACAAAATCATATCTGCAGAGATTCAGTTACTAAACTAAATGCTTGTTAAATAGCTGAACACGAAATGGAAACCCATGCATCATTACACATCCCTCAGGTACATAAATTTTTTCCCACTGACTTGGAATAATTGCTCATTTTCAAACACAAACACTTTGTGTGCTGCCATCTACTGATGCCTTATAGAACTGCTTGGATTTCTGCAGTCTGGGGGTCAGGTACGTCCACATCTGGACGGCACATGCCTTCTGAGACAGATGTATGAGGGGTCAGGGGTCACCTGGGCCCTTTAATGCAGATTAAAGAAGAAAAGTGAAGAACAACAGAGATGAACAAACCTCTGAAGTGGCTCCAAATTTGGACAGTACGGATTGAGAGTCTGATCAGCATCACTCAGGTATGCATGTGATGACGGGCTGATTGCACAAAAATACAGGAAAGAGGTTGCAGAAACTGTCCTGGAAACTCCTAATAAACTACATGTGTGCGTGATTACATAGATAACACTGAGCCAAATTCCAACTGATTTCAAATTCAGATTTTACTGAATATTTTGAATTTCTTTCTTTCTTTGCTGAGATTTTTTATAACTTCTGACAGTACTTTAAATGTAGATGTGTGATGTGGCATGCTGCTTGTGTCGAGTCTTTGTTCCCCCTGCTCCTCTGCTACTTGCTCTGCTCAGACATGTCTCTCTTTCCCTCCCCTAAATTCCCTTCTTTCAGAGAGAGGTCAGAGGCCAGGGACTGTGACCTACCCTGGGGGTGGGTGAAGGACTCCCCACCTCCCTCCCTCCCCTGAGAGATGGGCTGTTCCTCCCCATCTCTTTATTTTGTATACACCTGAGTCCCTTATTCTCTCTCGGATCAACTGACAGAGTGCAGAAAGAGCTGCTGTATCCAGTTTCCAGCTCTATTTTGGATTGTTCGGACAGATCAATACGTGCTCCACCGCCGGTTGTATGGAGTCATTGTGCATGCCCAAAAAAGAGAGGGAAAAGATGTAGAAACTTTACTGAAAGTTCTGATCACGCAGCTAAAAATAAAGCAAGTTCACAAATCCAATGGACATAATGGTGCCTTTGTAGAACTGAATTACGTCCATTTGTGTGGTTTCCAAAATATATTTGTCGAGTTGTAATCTAAAATGACATGTGGAGTTCTAAAGAGAGGTTTTTACTATCATTACCTGGTTCTGGAAAGTTAGGTCAGATGAAGTCAAGTCTCAAAGGTAACGTCAGACAGTGTATGACTGTTTTCTCCCAACTCATACGCCCATGTGTTTTGATGTTGACCACCCTCCCTCCTCCAGTACCCCCTGCCTATTCTTGGCACCGGTCCTGCATGTGTGTTGGCTTAGAGGAATTTTCTGGAGCCTGCAGGAGAAAACAAGTTGCATTACACGCCACTGTCTCCTGCTCGCTCGGTCCAAAGCAAAGTGTTGCTGGCCCTGTCTCTGCTTGTGCTTCTCAAACACGTTTAAACAACTTGCCTCCTCTCTGCTCCTCATTCCACAATTTGACAAGCCAGACAAGGAAAGTGTTTGGGATAAAGCTGGCCCCGTCTCAAGCTTGTGTCTCCTCACGGTGCCTCCAGTGATCTGGACGATTTTTATAATCTCATGCTCCCTTTCAAGAACTCAAATGCTTCTTATGTGCCTGCAGCCTGTTTTTTATATCCACATTTCAAAATATGAAGGTTATAAAACTGATTTCAAGATGTCCAGTTCAACTTCTCTTCTGTATTTATTCTTCCATCATTTTTCCCACTTCATCTCTATGTTTTATACAGACTGTTTTGTTAAAAGTGAACCTGTTTATCATTCTTTGTCTGCTCTGTGATTTTCATCATTGATTTTTATGCCATATTTTTGTCCACTTCGCTTCAACTGAGCATTTTTCTCCAAATCTCTGTTTTGCGATTTATTTCTATACGCATAAATCAAACCGATCGATGACTAATCCAAATATTTCAACAGAAACAGACAGTACTGAAGCAGGTTAATAGTCCCTACAAACTGCTGACTTTATACTTGGGTTTTGTGAGGTTTTATGAGAAGGGATATGAGATTCTGCCCTTCAGCTGGTGGCATTCCTTTGCTCCTCAAATGCAATTATCTTTTCCCCATTTGTCTGTTTTTGTTTTCCCCATCCTTCCCTCTTACACTCATTTCCTGTTTTGAGCTACACCAGGCTTTTAGCCCCCCCTCCTATAAGTATGAGAGCATATCTGTTATTTACAGCCCCCAGGCGCTACCTGTCATTCTTACCGCTCCATTGTGATTGCCATGGTGACACCCAAATTCCACGGAGCACAGGTCCCGACCCCCACCCGCTCCACCATAAAGCTCTGACCCCTCACCTCCACACCTGGGGATGCAGGTCACAAAACTTATTGCCGTCTATTAGAGAGTGGAGGAGGAGATACAGACAGAGGCAAAAAAAGGAGATCTATCTATCTATCGATCTATCGATCTATCTATCTTGTTCCCAGTCTTTATGCTAAGCTAAGCTAACCTGCTCATGGGGTGGCAGAAATAAATGCTGATATATTAATATTTGCAAGGAACAGCCCCCCAAATGAAGATATTTTAACTCCAAAGCAGTATATTACTGTGACACATTAGGTAAGCATTAAATAGAAATATCTAAAGGTGGCATTAGAATTAATAATTCATTAATTTTATTTCTATTTAATCTTCAGACATTTGTCCAAATATTTCTCTCTTCTCATTGAACTCAAACCTATCACTTAGTCTAAAATGTGGCCATAACAGATCATTAAGTTAATTCCCATTTTTAACAGTTTATTTTTTTAAATTAATCTAAAATAATGTGTTAAATGTGACAGGATCGTAAACCCAACTGGGGTGGACAGGCATGTTTTAGGCTACCCCTCCGCCCCTGATGATGTGGTATTGATCTCTCATCCAACACTGGCAAATCAAAAGGCAAATCAGCATATTTCACCAAATGTTGAACTATTCCTTTAAACCTAAAGCAACTTGTTGACACAAGTTTAAAAAAGTCAAAAGCAGTTCCTCCTTCAGCACCATGCAGTGCTTCAGTTAAATGTTTCTTAAATATCTGATGTTTGAGCCATGCTTCTGTTCGACTCCGTGGTCGTGACTTCAGGTTCATCACAGTGCACCAGCCTGAACGTGTTTGTACACGTTACACTTCTCAAGCCGGTAATATGCTCTTTTCTCAACCTGTGAATATGTGTGTGTGTGTGTGTGTGTGCTCTCCAGTTCACCATTGTAGTCCTGTTGCCATGGATACAGAGGCCACTTGGAGAGGAAGACATATCAGAAGGTGATAAGAGGCTGTCGTGAACCTGTGACCTCCTGCAGGAGGTAAAGTTACAGAGTTAGACTGATGCTGAGTTTAATCTGTTAATCATGAAATGTATGGATATCATCTAATATCTTCCCTTTAACACTGGAAAATCACCCAGCAGGGGTTTCATCTTCTTCTTAAGCTCTGACTCACGCTGCTACTGTTACTAGAAATGGTGATATGTCTGACTGTTAATAAAGATAAAAAAAGCTGATCCCATTCACAGGCGCCGTTGAAGTCTGTTGTGTGAATGGAGAAGAGACCTGCGCTCGTGCGACTGTTAACATTTAAAGTTGGTTGAATTAACCCTCCAACCCCTCAGGCTGTATTCCTTCATAATTACATGGTTTCACATTTTCCCTTACTCATATATAGCCATGTAATGGTTTACTCCTGCAAATATTTTGGTCCAGCTGGCGCTATAGTGTAACTGTAGAAGGAGCGCCTGTAGTGCAGGGGTGCTGTCTTGTCTGTTCATCAATGGACTTTATAACATTTGACAGACAGACAAAATAAAGTCATGGACAGAACATATTCAGGGACAGGTGGGACAAAATGTCACATTTAGGAATAAAAAGGGAGGAAAATATGATTTACTTTATTTTGGGGTGTTGACTAAAACAAACTTGTTATAAATTCCACCCTCAGGTACTCATACACTCTTGGCTTTGATGTTCAGTGCAGTCCAAGAGTTACTCTTACTTACTTTCATGTTTAGGTTTATCCACTTTTCTTGTTTCCCTGCTCTGGTTTCCATACAATGCCGTTTGATATCTCCCAGAGCAAGGGTTCCCAAACTTTCTCATGTCAAGAATCACCACAATAGATGTGCATTAAACCTCCCAATTTGAGAGGATTTTTTCTTAAGGAATAATTTTTAGGTTTCAAGATTCAAGTCTTCATAGTCAATCGATGATTAACCAGATTAAATTTTGAGTCAATAAAAATGGCCAACACTATTTCTTCCCTTGTTATTTGAACTTTCAAAAAAAGCGATATAAGTTAAAATATTCTATTCCTCCTTTTGTTGGGGACCCTCTACAACCCACTCAAGAACCCCTGTTGGTCCCTGGGCCCCAGTTTGAAAACCACTGCTCCAGAGAATGAGGTCTAAACTTTGTTGTGTAAAGAAACCGATAACAAGAGCAAGCTTTTCGTCACACCCCTGAACGCAACATGTTTTCTGGCTGCATTGAGGTTCTGGTTTATTGAGGCTTCTGTCAGTGGACACATTTCTACATCTGTCTCTTCTACAGGGCATTTATTGCTTTATGACTGTTTAATATTTGTGCAAAGTGGTTAATTTCTGCTCAAAAAACTCTTTAATTCTGTACAAAATGCAACTTTTACTGTTGATATTTACGGTAGTAAAACCTTCTCTTGATCAGTCAGACTTGTGATGCCACATTGTCTAGGTGTGGTTCAGAATAACAAGAATGAGCCACCAAAATAAGGTTACAGAATCTTAAAGGTAAAGTTTCTATCACCAATGAGAGATAGAATGTTTAAGTTTCCTCTGAGTGTGAAATTAATATATTTAATGTTTAATAAAAATGTGTACCAGTCCAAACCAAAAAGGTAATAAATGTACGGTTGACTGGTGTTCTTTTATAAAAAGTAGTTATTAAATACGGGAAAAGTAGCAAAGACACTACAGAGAATACCACACTGGGTTTCTCATTATCATAAAAAGTAACCTAAGCTCTCTACCTTGCTATTTAACAGTGTGTTAACCCATCTGTTGCATTTATAAACTTTACAGTCCTGACCAGGAGCCCTTCACATGCTCTCTCCCCTCTGGAACAACTGGTCAGTCTCGTGGTCCAGATCTAATGAGGCACACATTATTGTTGGCCGGGAGACTCGTGCGTCGGTCTAACCCTCCGTGCCAAGATGCCAGTCTGAATCCTCTGCTGCTGCTTTCCATCTGACTGCCATTCTGGCTGCTCCACACCCGTATGACGCCCACCTGTCCATCACTGTTTGTTTGCCTGTCTTCTGAGCTGTCCACTGTTGGGCCAAACCACACAACCATCTGCCCTCTGCCTGGCTCCTGTCCTCCGAGACACGGATCATCAAAATGTTATTCCAGTGTAAACCTCAGCAGAACTACTGGAACCCCGGCGCTCTGGCACACTCCTGTATTGTCTCTGAGACGTTAGGAGGGAAGGTTTGAAGGAAACTCTACTGTAAGAGAGATTCCCTCCCTGGGAGTCCTGAAGGCTTCAGAGAGAGCAGGACGTCAGGTCAAAGGGCCCGGATTCATCTGTTGTAGAAACACTGCGGACATGTGGTCATACACCATAACCCCTACTGTACCAGCTAACTGCAGTGTTCATTATTGGTTGTCAGTTTAACCTGTTTTACATTCATTTACTCACTGATACTGCTTTTATTTCACATGCTTATGCTTTTCTAATGATTATGTACTTTTGATTTTCTTATTTCTTATTTCTAATTTTGTTATTTGTTTTTGTTCTTTATTATTCCTTTGTGGATTTTTAATTTGAATTACTGCTTTTTCTAAATGTGTTTTCAGTTATTGGAACAACTTTTTGGATCATAACGTTAGACATTTTATTGTTTTTAGCTTGCATTTGGGAAATTTCAGCTTATTACTACATTTTAAATTCCACTTCCCCTGCACTACTGTTGGACATTTAGGTTATTAGTTTTGTACTTTTTTAAAACTACCTGTGTATGGCCAAACTCAAGACATTGTATATATATATTTCTTTGACTAGATATGGTATCTACAACATCTATCTCTATGATCTGCCTCACTCACATGTTTTGCATGTTTGTGTGACTGACTGATTTAAGTAAACCAATTTTTTTTTTTTTTAAATCAACTTCTCCCACTGAAAGTTGAGTTAAACCATAGAATACTAGATTCAAATAAACAAATAAAGTAACAAAATTCAACAGCTTTAATGCGAAAAAGTAAAAAAAATCAGAGAAATCAAATGTCACAGCAAATGCACATTGTGGTCAGATGGCATGTTGTCCTCACAGACGACACTGTCTGGACAGTATCACTCTGATTGCCAAAAATATTCATCAGTGTAACTATAGTGTACATAGTAGACTCAGTAGACAGAAGATAGATTCACTTCACTTAAGAACATCTCCAACCCCTTTTAACTTAAAACCTCTCCATCACCCTCTTTTCACACACTCTTTTTTTTGCAGTGTCTGTGCTCTTCTCTTCTCTCCTCTCCTCTCTT
>NW_023340257.1:23609912-23620567 GCF_004916995.1 Morone saxatilis | reverse complement strand
CACACAGTTACTGCACATACTTATCGTCACACAACCACCAGGCAGACACACACAATGACACATACACAAAGTACAGAATAAAACTACATGTAAACAGGCAGTTAAACTTTCACATGGAGCAAAATTAACTTCAAACTGCAAACTTTCCCAGAAGCACCTGCCCTTCATCCCGGCACCAGAGGTCTTCTGAGGCTGCAACACGGGTTGCAACATTGAGCTTTTATTCCCAGGTGATGATGTAAGTGTTGAGGGAAGAGCGAAAATAATCTTATTCAATTTACATAATGTGTTGACTTTGGAACCGATACCATTCTGCTGGAAGGAACGCAGGACCTTTTCATTGGCAGCTCTCTCGCTCAACACATTTTAGTGATTAATGCACTCAAACCGACTTGAAACATCTGTCCTGCTTTCTCGTCTAACTGTCTTTTGGCGCTGCAGTTGGCTTACCCACTTGATATGGGTCTCGGCATGTCTTCTGTGCAGCGGTTTGGTTGGCCTTCAAAGCCTAGGCCAGGTAATGGCACTTTGGCTTTTGTGATGCTGCCACAAGCTCACAACTATGAAGAGCTTTGAAGATGCTGGCGCCACATTTCAACAGTATCTCTCTACTGTTTAATCATACCTTTCTAGTGGCCTGGAGAGCGCACTGTAAAGGGAAACAAATTACGTCCTGATAGCATTTAGTAAAGTGATGCCAGGCTGTTTTGTTACTGCCTGACGTGCGGCCTGGCAACCCCATCCAACCCCTGGAGTAAAGTGACATCAGCGACCACAAAGCCCCCGTTTGCACATGAGCAGGGAGTGGGGATAAACAGAGGATCTGTTTGGAAAGGCTCAGTGACGCTTTCCTAAGTCTCACCTCAAAAACCAGAGTGTTGACTGCTCTCGTATTCCCAGTGCATCTCGCACTCTCAAGGAAAAATATGCAGGAGTGGCAAAGGAAAGCCTGAGATTGAGTATGAAAGAGAGAGTGGAAGAAAATGAGACAGTAGGGACTCCAGCTAGAAAGGGGGGAGGGAGAAAAAGGGGAGGGCGAGAGAGGGAGAAGCAGAGTGAGGGAGAAAGAGAAGGGGGGAATGGTCTTTGTTAATCCCTCCACATCTGGCTTCTATTAGGATGTGGGGGCCGCTAAAATAATGTTTTTCACCCTACAAGTCTTTCTGTGCTATAAATTACCCACCAGCCACTGTGCCTTCCTGACTAAAACTCTTTCAGTGAGCCAGTGTTCGTTTCGCAGGCAGACGACTCAACTCCTCCCCCCCTTCGTCTTTCTTGCTCTGGTCCTCTCTGCTGTCTCCAATTCGAAACTCCCTCTTAGCGCCGGCGCAGTAAAATCAGGCCTTTCTTCCTGTCAGCCTTCCACACTTCCTGTATGTACTCTGGTCTTTATAACTTTGTCGATCTCACCCTCTCTTTGGATTTGGATATCACCCTCTCCATCCTCACAAGTCAGTGCCGTTGTGGCTTGTATAAACACAGAGTAAGGCTGTGTTCAGACTGATAATAATGCTAAATTAAGCCGTAGCCTCTTGACCATTTCAATGATGTTCGGGCAAAAACTGTAAAAAAAAAAATCTTGGCTTTGCCCCATCTGTAACCTAAGCGCTCGTATGTTACTTTGTGATTTGGTCACATAGCTGCCCCAACTCAAAACCTTTCACTATGCTGAGTTTTCCAGTAACAACTAGACAACTGAAAACACATGTCCACTTCTCTTCTTATATGATAAATCTTCTGCCTTAGCCTATGGCAGCTTGGATCAGCGGATGTAGTGGCCAGCTTGTAAATTACAGATCACTTAACTAACTTGAAGGAAGCTGTATCCTGGTGATCGAAAGCAAGGATGTCACTCTTCACATTTTTGCAGAGCATGTTTTAATTTTATTTTTATTAAGAAGATCACATCACCATTTCTTAGTCTCTCAACATTCAGCATTGGTTCTGACTGTATTTAGTTCAGTAGCATGTTCAGTACGTTTATGAGGTTAATAGCTCAGCATATGTATATATATGTACTGAACACCTCGAACAGAGTGATTAAGACAAAAGTGGAACCATGTTTGTAGTTCTGTAATTAAAAAAACCTGGCAGAGTCTGTGTAAATATTGGATTTAAACATTGGTTTTGCCCCGCGCAACATTTTATCACTCTGGACAGACTTTGAGATCACAGAAATAACTTTGAAGATGCAACCTATTGCAGGATGACAGGTAAAAATAATATTTTTACTAGGGCTGCCCCTTAACAGTTGACTTAACTGTTAGTCCATGAGGAGAGTCTTGGACCCATTTCATTAGTCAGATAGTGGCAGAAAAAATCCCCAACATCCACCAGGACTAAAGTATCAGAGATTGTTGCAACATGGACCTTTTGTCTTGTAACACTGGAAGTCTCTTACCAGTGCACTGCTGCATGTGCTAACTGTACTGCCTACCATTAGCAAAATCATTATCGCTATTGTCATAAACATGCAATGACCAGTGAATTCATCACTTGAACTAACGAATGCTAGTTGACTAGAAAAATCTAGTCGGGGGCATCCCTAGCTTTCACCTCAGTTTTGTGTTAAGAACACCATGTGAGTAATGTACGGAGTTCACTGATGGGGATAATCCTATCTCAACTTTTGCGGCAGCGGGGACTGGTTAATCAAAAGCACATACCAGGCAGAATACCTTAAAGCTTGTACTGTGTAGCACTGTGTTAATTCGACTGTTTGCCTCTAAAGTGATTTCTTGTAACTAATTATTTGTAAAACTTTGCCTCGAAGCAGTATAAACTGCTGCAGCTTCTTGGCATCTGACATCAAGTTGGACTTTCTTGTTTTTATTGTATTATATTTTATTTTCATTCTGAACATGGCCGTGGCCTCCGTCAGTCTCTCAACAGCGAGACGGTCAACCAGGTCTGATCTGTCAGAGGCTCATCACCACCAAGGGTTAAGCAGAGTTCAATGTGCAGAGGCGCATAAAAGTAGTGAGCTCGCATGTATGGAGCTGGAGACATGAGGTATAATGGCCGGTGAGACGGCTGGGCCAATGGAGGAGGGAGGGAGGGAGGCTGGTGGAAGGGGTGGAAGGGCAGCAGGTCAGTGCCTCTTCACCAGTAACACCAATTAGATAAATAAGAGCTGACAGCTAGAGGATGAAAGGGAGAGGATTGACTAATGCGTGAATTCAAGTGGTAATGATGAACTGGCCGAACCTGATTTTATAGCTATTAGGCACCTGTTTTAGGAGGGCAGCTGGTCCTGCCAGGAGGCCGAGGCTTCCCCAGGTGATCCCCGATACCCGGGCACATCTGCTCTGAAACCAGAGCCATGCAAGCTGTAGCACCATCCTTCTTTGATGACTGATCGCTGGAGAGATGCTTTTAGAGATCAAACCAGAAATCCTGCACGTTGTCGCTCACTTGTGCTCGCTCTGTTTACTGATGATGATTTAATCAGCCGACCATCATCAAGCAAGATTCAGGTTATGTTACCTGATGACCCGATGAAGTGTGGAGGATTTCTGGCTTCTTCTCAGTTTACAGAGATCAAATCAAGATTAGACGAGAAAGAGCTCTATCCGTCATAGAGCAACAGTCAGCGCCTCACCCTCTGAAACTGCCACTTCACAGGTACTCTGTGGGCATCACCAAGAGGAACGCCTCAGGACGAGAGAAATAGATGTATCGTATATCTATCGAGCGTGGTTTACGTGCTACAATGTGGCAGCGTTTGGCAGAGACAACCCAACTTTTGATCGTGTAAAGTCGTCCTAAGAAACAACAGGATCAGATGAGCCCGGAGAGGGGAATGTACCGAGATATTTCAGCACGCCGTAATTCTAGCTGGTCACGGCCTATCATCTGGATGGAGTGGATGTCATCCCTGTGCGGGTACCCATTGTGTCAACGGGCCCTTTGCCACATACTTCGATGTGCCCCCTGTCTCTTATGTCTGTCTCTCCATTACTCCATCCCATAATTACCTTCTGCACTTCACTCAGTGAACCCAATCCTTCCTTTGCCTGTCTGCCAATTCCTCAGATGTTCAGAGAGAGCCATGTCATTAGCCTGCTGAGATGGGCCGGCCAGAGGATTGACTGTCTGGACCGTTCTGACAGAGTCGTCTGGTTTGGTCCCGCAGTCTGTATCGGTCTGTTTTCACAAATAAAACGTAGCACTGGCCTTTAAAACAACTCGGGATCTTAAAGTTATTATGCATGAGTTACATTTCTGTGGTCTGATTATTTCATATTGGAAAACTGCTGTTGCTATGTCTATCTGCTCGCATGACGCCTGTGTATCCTCAGGCTGTCAGAAGTTTATCTCAGCTTAGAGCGAGAATGCCTAGATAAGAGATGAGTAACGAGATAGACGGTTTGAGCGCTGAGGTTGCAGATGAGAGCTGTCTCACCAGGCGAGGTCCTCGAATTCCAGCCTGGGAATATCCCAGTTTATCCTGTGAAAGGTAAGGAAAGAAAGGACACAAACAACCTTTCAAAGAGCAATGTAGATGTATGTCAACTGTGCTCAGGGTGCTAAACCCCACGTCATTTTTCTGTCATGATCCATGGGATTATTTGTATGGAGGTGGGGTGTGTATGGGGGTAGGAACAGAGGAGGCTATTCCTCCACGCAGGGGTCTAAGATATCAAAGCCAGAGAGCTGTGGGGAGGATGGAGAGGGTGGATGCAGCAGGAGGGTTTCAGGGTGGTGGGGGTTAGCTTTTGTTCCAACCCCTCCACCAGGATCCCCTGAAAAGATCACCGAGCAGGCCGATTCGTCACGGCTCCGAGCTCTTCCCTCTGATTGGTTATGGCGGGCGAGCAGATGTTGGAGCTGCAGCAGGGGGTTCGGATGATTCCAGCTCCTCACACTCACACCACAGGACGGTCTCACAGCACCAGCAGCTCTCACACACAACCTGCTGAAGCGGGGGCCCACAGGCTCACACACCGCTCGCTCGGCTGACTCTCAAAGACAGACGCACACTTAGCAGTGTTCACTTCTGCTTCCTTACATCAAAGATAAACATAAATGCTTCCCCCTAAACTATGTTTGCTTCTGAAATGTATTATGGGTGTCCACTGACCGTGTGTGAATCTACTTCAAGGGGCTATTGACAAACTAAACATCTTGTCATGGGGTCACAGCTTTATTCCTCCTTGAGAATGGATTACAAAATGCACATCGAGCTACTGCTCTTGACATGAGTTAATTTATGTCAAACTGACTGACATGCATATAACTTCTATGCACCTTTTCATGTTGTTGTTCTATCAGCTTAATGAACACAGTTACTCTGCCAGGATCATCTAATCCGATCGTGTATTTTTAAATTTTTTATTATTGTTTAACTGTTGTAAATTGGTCTGATCTTCTTGTTTCATTTACGTGACATTTATCTGGTTATAGTTAATATAGCCCCCGTTTGCACATGAGCATCATCCTCATGAGCTCCACTTCTGTGGATGCTTTAATTGAAATCATATATGAAATTTTACTATGTCATGCTACATTTCCAGAGACTTTAAGCTAAAAATTAAAAGAGAGCCGATCCAAAAAACTGTCTATTTGCTCCCACAGAAATGTCCATAGGGTGCTGGTTTTGTGCAAGATGAAATCTCACTGCACATTTACATCCAAAGAAATTGGATGTGACATGTGTTGTTCATTTTTTAAACTTCTACTCCTCTTCTTCTTCTAAAATAAAGAATAAAAAGGTATGAACTGCTTTCTCTCAGCATTATCTTCAGTGTAGTCTTTTCAGTCTTGTTCAGGTTTCTTCTTTTTTCCACTAACAGAGCTAACTGCCCAAGATAAAAGTAAAACGATGCCTCAAGGCTAATATTCCCCCCATTGAGTGAACTAATTAGTGTGATTAGTGCAGGGATTACTTGTCTGTGTGTCATTTGAGCGATCCTGTTTCCCATCCCCGTAGCTCTGTAGCTCTTTATCCCTATCTTTAGTTTCTCTACAGCAGATAAGAGTACGGCGTGTACATAGTCGTCATGTGACGCAGAGCCTAACCTACTGATGCCTCGATCAGCTTGGAGAGGCAATGAGTACTCCAATTTGGGCAGGAATTGTAATTGTTCTGCTTTGCATCAACAGACTGATGCTTGCTGAAGGGTCTGGGTCCCATACAAACCCCTTTCTGGCAGAGTTTAAGAGGCAGATATGCTATCTGGAAAAATCTGCAGGCTCTGGAGCTGAAAACAGTTCCCATACTGTCCCTCCTTGGCTTGGCTAAAGCTGCAGAGTAAATGGCCATTTGGATGGCCCTCTGGTTTTCCCTTTCTCTTCCTGACATGTGTTTTTATACATGACAAACACAAACACAAATAGATCAAAATTAAGAAAAACAAAAATGGAGACACACTCTATCAATTCATTTTGTGATATAGTGACCTGGAACACGTCTAGAACAAACTTTAATCATCAGTTGTAGGCCATGTCTAATAAATCTTTTCATTTCTAATTCCTGATTTCTAATAAAGGAATGGGCAGATTTAGTTTCTGGTTTCATCTTGCTGGGATCTGCATTTACAGTTCTGGCAGGGGGGGAAAGTAAAAGTAAGTAAAAGTGTGTGTAGGAGTGTGCGCGTATGCTCACACACAACACAAATCAGAACATTTGGAAAGCCATCAGGAACTGTTCAAATGAACATCTCGGGAGATTTATGGGTCAATTTACAGCGTTGCATTTTCTTATACAGAAACAAAACAGATGTACGGCTATCATGACGGTAAAGGTTTTATTGACAATAGGGCCCCGCAAGCTGAAAACCTTTCAGCCTGAGCCTGGACAACTGCCACCAAAAATGAAGAGCAGCAGTGCAGTCTGGCAGGACATTTCTCATGACTACAGTAGGTGTGTTCATCAGAACCATACAGCAACGTCCCTAAGCCCTTGGAGCAGGGGCCGACGTGTTTAAGGTTGATTTAAGATTATTCCGTTTGTTTCCAGTGTTATTTCTCTGCATGGCATATTTGCTGCTCCACTTACTTGGATCAAAATGTCCGTGTGTTTCTTCCACATTATGTTGTTTTATATATGTTTTTGATTTCCCTGCAGTTTTGGACCATGCAGAGACAAGCAGCTTTGAGTGACCCAAAACAGGAGGCGCACACAGGAAGGCATTTCTGATTGATTGAAATAATGAACCGTTCAGTTTGTCAACGTTAAAGCCAAAGGGTCAAAGGGGCAATGCTTCTCCTAGAACAGACAGGAGTTTTCTTATCCACTAAAAATCAGCCAGCTGTGGCTCTGCTGTGTGTGCTAGTTTGCTCTCTTTGAAGCTCGGCGCTCCCGTAGGTAAAGCATGGCGTGACTCTAGCCGAACAGGGTGAGGAGACCTATGAGGGGAGATGTTCTGGTTGTGGTTATCGGTGTGCTATGCTGGCATCCAGGCAGCACAGCATGCTGGAGAGATAACAGGCCTTTAGGAAGGAGAGTGGGGGAGAGAGTCAGACCATCCACCTTTTAATACAATGTGACCAGGCCTCCGCCCAGGTTGTGGACAATTGAAGTCTGAGCCAGTAATGCACATCTGTGCCTTATTTTATTGCTGTTCAATTTTGCTTCGGTATGCACAGAGGGCAACAAACAAAGCACAATTCCACCTTGTTCCCATATCCCTGACTGAAACCTCCCTGCCCCCCCCTCTTCTGCTTTCCTCTCTCCCCCCATGTGGAGACCCATTTGGACACACATAGGCATGCATTACAGAGAATGCAAAGGTACAGATCTTATATTGAAGAGGCATTCCAGCATAGCCCCCACGGGGTAGATGATAGGGTTTTACTTAAAAGAAAAAAGGCATGCAGGGGGAGACTTCAAGTCTGAAGAGGATATTAGAAAAATACATTGAAAAAAGTCCCCTCTGGCAATTTTTTTTCACTTTCAGGAACAATTTTGTACCTTTCCTTCAGAGCGAAAAGTGTGTTCAGTTGTGAGGGGGCAGGAGGAAGGGAGGGATGCTGTTTTTTTTCGGTGTAGGTCTGAAGTGCAAAGGACGTAATGAAAACCAACTGGCAGGCCGTCACTATCTATCTATTCTGGTGCAGGAGTGCATTGACATGGAGAGAAAAAACAGGCCCTCTCCTAATCCAGTGAGGCCTGCACTTCTCTTTTTCTTTCCTCCTTCCCGCTCTCTCTCTTTCTATGTCATTTTCAAGATAGAAAACAGTTCTCAAACTGATTTGATGTTTTCACATAACAAGAGAGCAGTGGGATGATGATGTGAGCTGATGTGTAGCTGTGCTGAGCTTCTAAATGTCTTTGTCAAAGACTAGACTCCAAACAACATCAATTTAGCTCGTTTTCCCCCAAACACCAAGAGCAAGACTTGAATCTTATGTCTCCTTTTTATCAGTATGAACACAAATCCCCATAAAAATTTCATTTCATGTGTTGAGTCTTACATTTTTATTTTTTTTATTTTTCTTTGAAATATTAAATCTTGGTTATATAAAATGAGAGACACATCAGATTCCAGAACATAAAATACAAATGAACCAGGTGGGATTTGTAGTCCTGAATCTCTTTGCGTTTTTGTGTTTTAGGTCTACATAGATTGACTTTCTCAGTTACGTTGCGTCCCACCTGGTTGCTCAGTGAAAGCGGCCTTTGGATCGACTCTGAAGGTTGTCCTGCAGCGGGAGGGTTCGGTCTGCGGGGTGATAACACTCTGAAGAGAGCTCTTTCACACCCACACTGCTTCCTAATCCACACCGCGTCACCCAAACCACCAAGCCTAATATTAGCTTTCCTGCAGCTGGCCAGTCCAAGTAATGAATATGAGCATGTTTGTTTGATTGCGTGTGTAGTGGCTCTGTCTGTGGACATTTTCACTCTGATGCAGATTTGATGTTTTAAAAAGTCATGAGGAAAGTTTCCCGTTTGCACTCATTTTTACATAGCTTTCCAAAGGGGGTTGCTATCGACTATGGATAATGAATTATTGCTTGAATTATTTATTGATCATTTGTTTGATTAATCGAGCCCAAGCTGGACATTGCTTGTTTTGTCTGACCAACTGTCCAAAAACAAATAAACAAATATATTCAATTTACAATGATAGGAAAGAAAGAAAAGCATTCACATTTGTTAAGCTGGAACAAGAAAATCTTTGGATTTTTTGCATACATTAAACTAAACACAATTCATTTATTATCAAATATATTCAAACAACAACTGAATTAATCAACTAATCATTTTAGGTCTACTTTAGACAAGATAACGTTTTTAAAAGGATGTGGATGTCATCCCCCTAAAAAGTAATTGTAAGTGAGTGAACTGAATTAGTGTGGCTGCATGAGACATTTAACTGTATGACTAAGTCTACAAAGACCTTTTACAGTGAACACCTTCTTTGGTATGAATATGAACGTAAGAAGATACATTCATCAGACTGATAGATACAGAGACTGGCTTATCCATTAGCAAATGTCTATTAAAGTCTACCAAACAAAACCCAAATTCTATTAAAACGACAGCGCCGCCGTAGTTCACTCTGGGATTTGAAAGCATAAACACTGTAAAAACTCTAATGAATCAGACATGATGTTAAGTTGTGATTACGAACACATCAGACAAGGTGTTTTTATGCAGTCAAAGGAAGCACTGTGGTGCCTATTGTTGCTGTGGAACATTTATGACCGCTGCTCTGCAGTTAAACGTTTGTTAACACTCCATCTACCCTTTTCATAATAATCAGTCATTAGTAAAGTCCAACAGGCTCCTCTCATTAACCAGCCCAGGCTGACAGGTAGAGAGAGCCTTTCATTCTCTCCACATTTATTACTGCCTGCTTTAATGAGCACTTAGGACCATCACCTTCCCTCTGTGATTTATAGCATTTTTAGCAGAGATCAGAGGCCCGGGCCTGTTGCGCGCCTCTGAAGCCGGCAGCCTTTCCTGACACCCCAGGCCGGCCTGGGCACAGGGGAGACACAGCTGGGCCCAACATGGCGAGAGGTGTGAACTCCCCGGGCTTAATGAGCTGATGGGAGAGGCGGATTACAGAAGGGGTCAGGGGTGATGGCACCTGGGACGCAGAGCCTGGTCTTAATATCCATGAGCCAGATTAAAAGAGAAGAGATTAACTCCATCAATGTGTAGTCACACAGAATTCCTCAAAACCAAAATGCTCATTCTGGGACAAGTTGACATGTAACCTGTGTGTGTCCACCTCTACAGAGCCGGAACATATATCATACAGCAACATGGAAACAATGAGGAACAATGAATGTATGCAGGATACTGATGTATATCAGATGGGATTGTTGCTGCAACTGTTAATGGATTAGTTCACCCCAAAATTAAAACTTTATTACTATCCTCTCACCTTCATGTCCAAAAAGCATAAACATCTTCCAAAAAAAAGCAAACTCATTTCTCTAAACAAACAAGCAGCGTAATCAATGTCCTCTGCAGCCAAATGATTGCACTGTGGGTCCAGGAGGCCTGTATTTATCTCATTATCTCCTAAATTTCCCTGCCTTGACAGCTCTCTGATTACAGTACCAGTAGCAAGCGAGTCTTTCATTAGAGTAAATATATGTGTGCAACCACAGCATAATCAGTATGTAGAGTTAGAGCAGTTGTGTGGCTATTAAATGTTTATCTTATGCAGCACAGGCAGTTGGAGAAGCCGAAT
>NW_023340257.1:23591479-23609812 GCF_004916995.1 Morone saxatilis | reverse complement strand
GTACCTGCATCACCATCAGATGTCCCTCCGTTGGCGCTCTGCTGAGTCCCTCTCCGCCTGACCTGAAGCAGTCCAGCATCGCAGAGGTCAACCTGAGCTGCCTGAGTGTTCCCTGTTGTGCCATCAATCCGAGCTGGATTTCACCTGCCCTGAATTTCTTCAAGCCAATTTGTCCCGGCTGATCAGTTTTCCTTCAAAGCTGAAACTCAAAACAAAACAACATATATCCTCTTGTCTTCTCTCTCATGTTCTCCAGTTCTGTCTATAAATCTGCACACACACCTTCCCTTCGTTTGATTATGTGTTTATTTATTGTTTACTATCACCAACTGGGCCTTTAAGTCTACCAGTCTGATTGAAAGAAAATGAAATCTGACATATTCTCCAAGTTTGACGTGAGGCGTGACTCCATACGCACCTCAGAACAAGAAATAAACCAGCTCGAAAGACTTTCAATCTCATAAATAACATTTTTGATCATTTGCAGAGGAGGGTCAGTGAATGGGGGCTTTGCAAATACTTTAAAGCTGTTTAGTGGCCAATCTGCACAGGAACAGAAACGATATTCAGTGCCTCATTTAGGTTATAAACTTGAAATGTTTCATACGTGGACACACCACATTTCGTTTCTCCATTTCACTGCACTCCATTTCGTGTTGAGTACACAACTCTGCAGTGACCTCAGTCCATCAGGGCACGGAGGCAGAACGAGGGAGGAAGTCCAGCGAACTCATGCTGGGCTGGGACATTAACTGTGGGAGCACACAGGCCATGAAATATATGCCTCTTTAGAGAGAGCTTTTTATTCCCCTTTAACAGGGCTGTAAACTGCCTTTCAGTACCCTGATCGGGAGACCACAGGCACAGTGACACCAGCTTCATCAGTCCTCACACACTGACTCTAACCTTCCTGTGTCCGCTCACACCGCTGGATGAAATGGGATACAGGAAGTAGATATGAATTCAACTTTGGGGTCAAGGGGACTTTTGTCCAGCAAGCCTAATT
The DNA here is from genome assembly GCF_004916995.1 of Morone saxatilis. Lineage (NCBI taxonomy): Eukaryota > Metazoa > Chordata > Actinopteri > Moronidae > Morone > Morone saxatilis. Next base: position 23,608,806 of record NW_023340257.1, on the reverse strand, counting down.
TGAAACAGGAGCCTTTTCAGACAGCTCTATCTGGCTCCCACTTGTACTGTCTTTCCAGCTGTCCCCGGGGGAACTGCGATTTATGGAGCAGAGAGGGGAGCGCGGCCTGTGGGATGGAGCAGATTGTTCACGGATCTAGCCTGTCTCTCTGGCATGAGGGGGAGAAAAAGGAGGAGACGGGCAGAACTGGGTGAGATAGCATGACTTACAGGGGGGGGAGACATCATTATGAAGACATCAGTGTCTTCACTTCACATCTGCCCAAGATTTCCCAGCAGCCCATCCTGTTCCGGGGGAAAGTCACTCCTCTGGGGTTTGATTGAACCTAACAAATCTCTTGTGTCTTGTCACTGAGATAGCGGTCATCCCAGTGATGTGGTTAGAGAGACAAAACATGCATCCATACGGCTACATATAAAAACCCTCAGACATAGGAAAACGTAGATAAACATGTACAGTGTATCAGGCACACACAAACATGCACACATGCTTTCTTTGTTTACTCTTGGTACATTTTCCTGCGGCTCCACAGTGATTATCTGCTGATATTCTGCAGTGATTGTGCGCCTGGTCCCTGGTGGGTCTGTGAGGCTCCACATCTGAAAAAGCGGAAGAGAGATAGATGCTATCTTCGGGGATGGTGTGTTTGACCAGTGCAACGCACAAACAAAAGTGATACTTCTCCCGAGATGAGGGCGCTGTCTGTGTCGAGACAGACGGGGGAAAAAAACGAAAAAAATAGATGAGGGCAGCGGACCCTCTATCACACCCTGACATCCTGTCCTGGCCTCAGTTCTGTTTGTCAAACTCTAATCTCTCTGTATTCCTGCTTAAATCCCTGAAAACAAACAAGCTGGCATGGTGAAATATCCTCTGGAGGATCGTTCTGTAACACTTGAGGCGTCAGCTGATACCAGCTTGCTCTGTTTGTGGATTATTTTAGCGCCAGTGGGAATGCCAGTAACTTCCAAAGGCCATAATGAGATAAGTTTAAACATCCAAACATTTTGGGCATGCGCTCTCCTCGAGGTTGACAAATGTGCTTTGCAAAAGCTGCGTTCAGGAATGCATGCTGACAGCTTCATGGCCTTGTCTAAAACAGAGCCGGCATGACGGATGGTGTCCTTCTTGTCAATGCCAACTGGTAGAGGTTTGTGTGTTTGCGTATTGACATCTACATCTACGTGTGTGTGTTGTGTGTGTGTGTGTGTGTGGTGTGTGTGTGTGTGTGTTGAGATGAGGGACAATTACCAGAGATTCCCTTTTCTTCACCCCTCTGGCTTGACCTCCTTCCCTCAAAACAGATTTCGCAACGCATTCCCAAGAGCTGAGCACATCCACAGGTTTAGAGTAGAAATATGTTTTTTTTCTTGTTTGTTTATTTTTAATGTCTACACAAAGACTTTATTAAATCTAAAGTAAATGTTTTTAACCACAAACATGGCTGACTAAATAAATGCTTTTAATATAGTTTTTCTTCTTGTTCTTAAGAATGCACCTTAAAAGATTTCACTTTTTTTCCACAAAGGTTCACATTTTTGCAATGCATCTATTTGTTGCTATGTAAACTGAAAGAGTTATTGGTTGCTGTAATTGTACCCCCTATCTGTATCGGCCACAAAGAAATCTTTTCCGAGAGCGATTTCAGTGTAAGCTGAAGCTACTATAAGGCTTCAGCAGTCTCAGTCTTTTTGGCATAGAATTTCTTCTTTGTGCTTCAGTGAACAGTATTTGCTTGTTGAAAGGGACAACAACACCAGACAAAGAAAGCCAGCTGATATTACTTACTAGTCTGACAGCAACAAGGCCAGCTCTGCATTTGTCTTGCAACCTTTTATGTCACAAAGAAACAACTAAAAGCCAGTCCGGCATCTCTTGTCCAGCAGTTTCCTTGGTCACTCTCTATTCTTCTCTTCTTAGCTTCCCCCTTAAACGTCTTCTTTGGTGTCTTCGCCTCTGCCATGATATCCATACAGGCTGCTTGGTGTGTGACCATAATGCGTTACAACTCAAGTTATATAGTGCAAGTTAACAGGTGCTTGGGGTGCTGAGTAGGAATGACAAAAGAACCATTCTCCTTATGACTAGTCAAAGACTATCAAAATGATTTTGAAGTTGTTATTTTAAGAAATATCAAATATTTACGTAATGTTGCTTTAAAGCTGAAAGTCATTACTCTATTTCCTAGTTTCCACTTTTATACTTCTCTAACACTGAGAATGATGTCCCAATCAGATCATAATAGTGCCCTAAATCTTTGCACTGTAATGGCAAACAGAGGAGCACTGCATGCTCAGCTCCCATAACAACACAATGAAGAGAGCTCATTGAAAAGTCAGTATAGAAGTTACTTGGCAGAGAAAAAAACATGCTGAATGTGGAATTCAGGCTCAGTTTGTGTGTGTGGAGGTTATATGACCAGACGGTGTGCGAGTGAAAGAGAGTGTGGTGACCTGTAACAGCTCCATGACTCCAGTCTGGGGCTTTAAAATCCACACGCCGGGGTCCTGGATTGAACCCACAGCAGACCTCACTTCAGTATAGACAAGGCAGCCCCAATGGGAAACTGATTGTTTATTTAACTACTGTTTTATGGAATACGTAGTGACAGGAAGTCCTTAAAACAGCAGCAGTTACTATTTATATAGTCCCTTTTCGGAGTAAACACACTCGCTCGCCCCTCCTCCCTCCAGCAGACACCCTGCCGTTGAGGAATGCACCCATTCACAAGCTGGTGGCCATCTTGGAAGCTTGCCTCTCACTTCCTGTTTCCATGGCTACACTCCAGTGCTACGGGAGATGATAAGCACAAGCAGTCTCGGGTCCTAATCCTCTTCATCTAGCTCATTTTCTACATCACTTCATGCCATTCAGAATGAGCTGCAAAAGCCAGTTAGCTGCAACAAGCGTCACATTTTTACGCACATAATCCCCGGATTCACAGACAGAAGCAAATACGCACAAAAGAAAATAAATGTGGAAAAACTAGAGTTAGGGTTATGCATGAGTCTGGTATACACATGTTTGTGTGCCGCTATGGGGCAGCTGTATTCTGATCTGCTCCTTCAGCGCTGCACCATAAATCACAAGGTCACCATGAGCCTGTGGGACCAGAGGAAACATCAGTGTTAAACAGGAATGATATTTCACTTCAGCCTCTTCCTGCTCCACTACTCCCCAGATACCCACTACAACCAACTCCCGAATGCTTTATCATGACAGCTTCACGTCAGTGCTGATTCGGTTGTTGGGGATGAGACCGGAACAGCACGTCCGTACGATTTGGGAATCCATTTGGTGGAAGTGATATAGTGCAGGAGCGAAGAGTAGCAAAATAGTTTTCATGGCTTCACATCATGAGTACTGTTCAAAAAATGGACTGTTAATAGATCACTTAAAAAGTAATGTATTTAAGAAGTTTTAAATAGCAATTGTTAATTGAATATATCCATCTGTCTTTTCTATGATTTGGCTTTGGAGTCAGTCTGCTGGATCTTGTATACGTGTGTGTAGGAGTATTTCCCTATTTTATCATGAATCAAAACAGTGCCACTACTAAACAGTATCTAATCTAATTATCTGCATCAATTTAGAACTACAAGTCCTGCTTTTATTTCTTTCTATATTAACCTACAATTGCTCAACCTGCTTGTAACTGCAAAAACCTTGAGTTGTTTAGTTCCATCCCTGTAGGCAAGGCAGTAGCTGTGTTTATGTGAATGAATATATATCGTTGAGCTGTGGACAACTCAGGCGAAACAATGACAGTGTGAAAACTGGAGCTTAGACAGTTTTATGCCCTGTACAGTTCTCACAGAGGCAGGATATCAGACAGAAAGCTTTAAAGATGTTCAGAGGATGTACAGGGTCACTGCAGTGTCAGCAGGGACGCTGTAGGATTGTTCTACATGGTGAAGCCCGGAGAGACGTGTGAATAAGTGAGATGTTACAGACTGATGAAATTCCCAGAGAGCCTACGATGGATAATGTGATCCCACCACAGTGATGCAGAAACCAGATGGAGAGGGGTGCCTTCAAATTTCTCTTTCTCTCTTTCTTTTACACATCCATGAACACACACACACACAACCGCAGGCGGATACCCGAAGACAGACACAACGTACACACATACACACTCATTGCACACACCTGTCTAAGTCATGAGATATACAGCCCTCCGAGGGGAAATCCACTTAGTCTATGTTGTAAAATATTGTGATTTTTCTCACCCTCGTATATATTTTTCTTCGCCCGCACAAAGTTTTCCTTGTCTTATAAAAACGTATAAAAAGTCTGAAATAAATGTCCTTGTCTTAGCTCCTTAGAGAGAAAAATGATACATTTTTAAATTGTCTTACTCCATGTCTAAGCATTTTTTCCTACATCTGATTTCAAGTATGTAAATTAGGTGTTATATCTGCTGCCTAACAATTAAACCTTGGTATTTTGTCCTGCTGGCGAATCCACAACCCCTGGCTGACTCAAACAGAGGGATGGTACTCCTGTTATCTCAAAGTGCCTTTTAATAGCACAGGGAGTCAGGCGTTCCTCAGGCCCCTGCTGACAGAGTCAACACAACCCAGGCTGCTTTGCAGGTCATAAACACTCTGTTGACAGTGGTCAGAGGCTTATTATCCTCAGAGCAAAGGACATCAAGCTGAAGGTATCAACTGCAAACAATCCCAGCCTTCGGATTTAGAACACAAAGCCCTTGTTAGCAGGTCTCCTGCCATTTCCCCTCATTTAAGCGCAATCACAGTGTCACACGAGGAAAGTCAGTATTTTACTGTATAAAGTATAATTAACTTGTTTCGCAGCCTCTGCGTGATCGTCAACAAGTATTCTTGTATTGGCTATAATGGGTTATAATCTATTGATATTTGATCGGGGCTGATATGACTGTAGGAAACCAGCTTCAAATCAGTTAAATGTGGGCCAGAGGTCACTGCTGCTTTGTGCGCTTAGTGTTTTTGCTGCTTCTGCTCTCAGTGAGCAGCTCGCTGAAGCTGCTGCGGCTCAACAGTGCAGAGCTGGCAGCTCCGCACAGATAAGTGAGTATATACCCCAGGGGGCCAGAGACAGCCGAACCCTCTGTGGATGAGAAGTGTCTGCGCTGTCAGCTTTGGTTCCCAGCGTGGCCTCTCCTCCTCGGTCGCCCCTCCCACCCCCACAGAGCCCCCACGCCCTTTGTGGTGGGACCCTGCCTCCCTGGTGGGACTCGGCCGCTCTCTGGCCTTCACATGCGACTGTGTCCAATCACCCCGCTCACCCCCCTCTGAACCCAGAGCCTCCGTCTCCATCTCCAACCAGCTCCTGACCCTGAGAGAGAGACAGAAATGAGAAATCACTTGTATTGGAAAGTGGGCTGCACTGTCTAATCAGACATATTTTTAAAAGAGTTTATAAGTTGTAACTGATTATTATTATCAATGGTTGGAAAGCAGTTTATTGACAGTTGATAAAGCAGTAACAGGACATTGAGTAGGACAGTTTTTGGGTTTACAGGTTGTGAAATTTGTTCAATATCCTCCTCCACTATCAAGCCTGCAGTTACACATTAATAAAGGTTTCCTCCAACACAACACACAACATAACTGAACAAGAAAGGTAGATAATAATTCTACTAATATTAAAAGTAATTATAATAGCTCTTAATGAATGTATTTTATTCTGGATGCACTAAGGCAGGGAGGAAGAGGTTAAACTGTCCATTGTAGGGGTCTTTCTGCAAGATGAGTTAAAGATGTAGTTAGGTTTGAAGGTCCAAATGGAATATAATATTCATGGCTGTATGTTTTATTAATGTATAATCACCCTGAAAGTAGGTGAAAGGAGCACACTGGTCCTTTAAGTGAAAATGTTTTTTACAACCTGGAAATCCAAATGTTGAACGTATTAATGGCTTATTACTGATCTACAAGCAGTAATAATAGATGATTCATTACATTACTAAAACAACTTATAAAGCTTTTACAATGTATGACATTAGAAAGTGGTGCTGATAAGTGAGTTGACAGTGTGTAGAGAAAAGAAACATCTTCTCTCTTCTCAATGACAGAAAACTGGCACCTACAGACAAAAAAAGGAGGAGAAAAAAAAGACAGCAGGTCTGTCCAACTCCTGAGCGAAAACAGAGTTGAAGCATCCGTCCTTCATCAGTCCCGTCTCCACCACCTCCTCCATGTTGTTTTCCCTCTCATCCTGTGTCAGAGGTTTGCTGGTTTGTTGGCTTTGGCCCTGGCCGCCCGAAGGCCCGCACTGGGTCGACCCAGCCTCGGGAGGATTGGATCACACCTTCCATAGGAGTCAGCTGTCAGATGGTGAGCTGCACCTGCTGTCTGAAGCAGGGTGGGCCTGCCGCCGCTGCCACCGCCCGGCCAACGCTGGAGCACATAATTACTGCCTCAAAGATGATTATGCTGTTTACTCATGCCCATACGCACAACAGATGACTGTTTCACACTCCCAGCTCCCTCTCCCCCGCCCCTCTGTGAAGGCGTTGCACCTAGGGATGGGGAAATAGCTGCAGCCAACCAACATTCAACCCATCCAACAGGTCTGATGCCAGAAATGACCCGTAGCTATTAGCTGTTCAAACATGCCCCTCCCACATAACTTTAATTCAATTCAATGGGCCCAGTGAGAGCTGGTCTAATCTACAAGGCACAGTGTATTCCACTGAAAAAAAGAACTGCCTTTATGGCTTTGAAGCAGTGTTGGGATTGAGGCTGTTTGTGCAGTAGATGAAACTATCAAAGTCCTAAACACAAGTAGATTTGGTCACTGTTAATGGAGCTTTAAATATAAATAATAATAACTTGTGTGGACACTGAACACATGTTAATAAAAAAAAGTAAAGTTATGTAAGTACTTAGTTTAATTCAAATTTTACTCTCTGGTGTTAAGTCTTTTTTGACCCTGACAGAAATGTTCACAACATGAATCCTTCGTGCTCAAACTAATGTCTGTCTTGAGGATTAGAGGAGTGCTTATGTAAATATTGTAAATCACAAATAAAACCTTTTTATTATTATCCCATCTCTGCTTATCGTGGTTGCTATAAAACATACACATGATAACTGCACAGGTGAAATATTCATAGCATTGAACAAATTCACAAAAAAAAAAAAAAAATCTATTTTTATCATGGTATTTATTTTGGGGTTAGCTTGGTGTAAATTTGGGTTTTTTAAAGATTTTTATTATGTCTTGGTTAACCAATAAGTGTCCTCCAACATCCCTTAATTGTAATGTAATTGTATTTAAATGAATATAAATCACCATTTTATAAAACAAACACATTTTTAGGGTTGAGAAGCGCTGATTAAACCACATTAAAGCCACGGTGCTGTAAATGTGCATCCTCAAACTGACACTGAAGGTGGGTTCACCCTCTATCCGGACAACACAGGTGAGTGTGCGCAGAGGAGGAACGAGGAAGTTTTTCTTTTTTTCTCCTAGATTGTAAAACTTGTTAATGCACAGTCTATATGGGCAACACCCCTCCTCCTCCCTCCCTCCCTCTCTCCCTCCCCTCTCCAGGAGCTGTATTGAGCTGTGGGGCTGGGACATTCCTGGTTTGACGACCAGCTCCGCCGCTGCCATGATTTGCTGAGCAATTCGACACTGGCTTCAAAGATGCGTGTGTGGAGGAGGCAGCGGTAGAGAGACGGAGAGCGAGAACTGGGGGAGAAGTTCCAATAACGGGTTCAGACACACAGGCAGAGGGAGTGTGTGAGCGCACGGAGCCGGGACGTTACGCTTTGATCCAAACACGCGGACTCCAAACTTCCCAGAAGGAGGAAAACTCTCCACTACCTCAACTCGAAGTTTAGACCAAGCAGGGGGGAGTTGTCGCACCTTGGCCCCGAAGCCCTGCGCAGCTCCGCGGGTCTGAAAACTCTCTTCCTCCCCGCTCCACCTCCGGCTGTGTTCATGTTCCTCCCGTCGTCTCACACTTTGAGCCCGTGTCTAATGGAGGGCCCCGTACGGATTTGCCTCCAGAAGAATGCGTTTGGCTGCTAATTCGCCCGACGGCTCGCAGCTTTTGCCCTCCTGCACGAGAGGTAAGGACGGAGGCGGAGAGGGGAGTCCCGGGGCCGGCTTGGCTTGGCTGGGAGCGGGGTTGGGGGGTGGTGGGAGGCTTCGCTGTGCGCACCAGGCCAGCTGGGGTTCTCTGGAAATAACAAAAGAAAAAGTGACGCTCCGAGAAGTCCAGAGCTCCGCAGTGGCAGCTTTAAGCTGTTTCCCAAACATTTGCGTGTTTTTCTGAACTTTGCATTGCGGTGAAAGTGGAGAGGCGCAGCGGCGCTACGGGCTCCGGCGGTGGGGCAGTGTGGTGAGCGGGGGCGCCCGTGTACGGAGGTTAATATTATGTGTGTGTATCAATGAATCAACTGCCCACATTAGAGACTACAACTACAATTTACACATTATATACTTACTTTTATACATTGCATTTGCTCCTTAACTTCCAGTTTACCTCCTTACAATGAAAACACTGATTATTAAATTATTCGATTTTCATGGTTTTGTGTCAGAATATGATGTTATGCAATAGTTAGTACTTTGTTGTTCAGGCTCCATCTTTGTCATATTGTAGTTAGATTGCAGACAGAAAAAGAAAATGCTCACACAAGACTGAGCAACATTTTTGTGTAAACCCATGCTTTGTATTTTGCTAAAAAGCACCCCAAAGCATTCAGATTATCGTTACTCTTCAGCAGTTATCTGTTATCTCTATGCATTCTGACACAGCTCAGCTCTGTTGCCTTTGAATACAACACAAGCAAAGGCATAAATATTTGTTTGGTAAACAGCTCAGCGACACTTCACTTAACTTCCCAGTTGAAAACAGATGGCCTGCAGGCTGCATTTCTGCTTTGAAAGATGAAAGAACATTTTTAGAAATGGCAAATATGTCCCTGGGTTGACACACTGGTGTCACAGTCATAAAAGGTGAAATTGGACTGGGGATATGTGAGACATTACTTTGTTCTAAAGTTATACATTAGTTATGGATCCGCTTTAGGAGCCAACTTTCTGCCACATTTACCACTGTGCAGGAACATGGTGGCTTAGACTAATATTTGAAGTTGTGTTTTTTTTTCCTCTCTCCAAAGACAGAGAGCCTTTATTGTTTTAGATAAATCCCCCTAGGGTGTCATAAATGATGGTTTGGTAAATCCGTGTTTGTATTGCTCTAAAATTTGGCAAGTGCACAAATGACTGTGCAGAGCATGCAACTGTACCTGCTGCTTGAGAGAAGGTGTCATTGTTTGCTGATCGGGAACAGGGCCCTGCACTGATTTGTGATCTGGGATAAAGTCTTAGTTTAGTTACACAAATGATTAAACGCTGGAGGCAAAGAGGAAAAATACTGTAGAGAGAGAGAAGTACGAACGCTGTTTGATCAAGATCATGAAACAGCTTTTGCTTTGTTCCTATTGGCTTAATTTTACATGTTTCTTCAGCATCTTTCAACGTGGGAAATATTCCAAAAAAACAAGAAACAGTTTTGATTTGTCTTCACTAACCGCTCAGGACTGAGTGTGTGCAAGTGTGTGCATGAGCTTCTTCTGCTCAGGTCTCGCTGTGTTGTGATCTGCACCGCTGCACTTCAGGAACTTTGAGGATGATAACTTAAAACCTTACAGTCATAGACAGAGTTCTTCTTTTGGAAATTTTACATTTTAAATTTAAATTTCTAATTTATGCACTTTTTTTGTGAACTATACATGCAGATATAAATGTAGAGAGGCAGCATACATGTTGTAAATATACTATCAGTGAATAAAAAGGATGACGAGGAGATGAAGAGACGTGACACGAGTAAAAGTGATAGTAATGATGTGGCTGCTGAGACAAGTTTCTCACTTTTTCCCCACAACTAATTTCCTCTGTCTGCTGTTCACCCCTATCATCAGAGCTTCACAGGGACTTTTGTTACATAGGGGTAACTCTCAGAAAAACACTTAAAAGTTATTGAGAACAAAGTCTTGAATCCCTCTCAAACGCATGACATCCAGTCAGTGGGACACACATGGCTGCTCTCAGATAAAACACTTTCAAGTTCAAACAGTTGCTCGTGCATTGTTGCGTCGGTGGGGGACAAGAAGACACTTCCGATGCCTTTCAAATCCTTTCAGTGCTCCGCAATATTGGGTGAGCTTTTGACAGGGCCAGAGAGAGATTTGGTCTTTGTGTTGCGGCTCGGACACTGATGGCGTTCCCTTTTTAAATCCTTCCTCAGGTTTTGATACCTCAGTCTTTTCCAGGAGTTTTTTCTTTTTTTTTAGTAAGGTGTTGTTATTTGCTCCCGCCTTCCTCATTTTAACTTAATTCACTCCACAATTTCCCACATTTCCTTGAATGCATTTCTCCCTCGCTCCAACGATTGCCTCATTGGCTGAATTGCATTCTGGTCAGTCTGTGGAGAAATTGGGTGTCCTTTGTTTCTAGGAGCTTTTTAAAATAAAGAAACACAATCATTACTCTTTTGAACATCACAATCCAAGCTACATTACCAATAGCTGGTGGGTTTCAAGCTGAACATAAGGGCCCGTGGAGTATTTTTAGTATAGCCGACCATGTTGTTATTGTGTGGGGATTTTCCCCACGGTAACTATGAATCGGGAATGTATTTGAATCAGACGAAAGAGCCTCAGAATATATTTTTTTTTGTTTTTTGTGACTTGTAGGGAAATTAATAAACCATTAGTGGCCCGGCTCTTATCAGACAGACCCGAACAAAGCACAACTATGCCATTAAGTGAGTTTGAATAATGTTTGAGCCATTAGGGTGCTCGTTAATGATAAACACATGTTGCTGTAGGAGAACTATGTTAAGTGGGCAATTTGAACGTAAGCATGTGTAATGATACCAGCCCCTGCTCTCATAATGGCTCTCTTGATTTTTCTGATCTATTATAATCACACAACCGCATACGCTCCAACAAAGACAAATGATTGTAGAATAGTAGCAGTTGAGGTAACACGTGGGTTTCCATAGCAACGACGAGGTTTCATTAAAGGTAGAGCCAGGAAGCCAGATCGTATACGAGTTAAAATCTTTTAGTTCTGGCATTAAAATCAGGCTCTTTGTTAGTTCGGATATGATTAGTCCATCAGTTAATTGACAGACAGTTAAACTACAGCTACTTTTGATAAGCAATTTATCCTTCATGTCATTAATGAATGAACATGAATATTTCCAGCTTCTACAATGTGGGAATAAATTATGTTAATATCAGTATAAATTCATTATCTTCATGTATTTGACTGCTGTTCAAACCAAACATGCAATTTAGAGACATCTCTTTGGGCTCTGGGCAATTGCAATTGGCATTTTCTCACAGTTTAAGACATTTTTAATTTTTAAAAAATTATTGTAAGCTGCAGCCCAACTTTCAGCTGTTAATGATGGATAAGTGGATGAATGTCTATCGGAGGTGAGTGTGGTGGGAGAGGGTGTGTCTAAATGGGTGACTAAACTATATTTTGGGCACCTCCCCACATTCTCCCGTTTTTCTAGGCCATACAGATTTGAGGCCAGGCAGCAAACCTCAGCCCTGGCCCTAACGCGAATGGAAGTGAACTTAAAACCTAAATCACAATGTGGTGTGGTTGTTTATTTGGTTTGACGCAGTGATCTGTCATTTTATTGCTCCAAAGGATCAACCTTTGGCAGAGAAATATGTTTCAAGAGTCATAAAACGGGAGAAAAATGCTCATTTTGAGCTGCCACCTTATTTTTCATCATCATCACAATATTTTGACAGCTAGAATTAGGTCTTACTTATTTTCTAAGTCTCTGATGGCTAATCCATTTCAGCTTCTTAGTATAATAAAGTAGAATTTAGTGGACTGTTGTGTGGTTGATGTTTGACCCTCCATGCAACTATTTCCAAACTCAAACCTGGCTTGTTTTGAACTCTTGACACATAGCCCTTCTTTTACTCTCATTGCTCAGGGATTGAGTCATACAGCAGCGTTTTTTCCCATTTTCTAATGCTGGCCTTTACTCTGCAAGCTTCAGCTCCCATTCGTCAAGGACAGACCCAGAGCTCAGGCCCTCATTAGATGGACAGAGGGGAGTTTTGGGCAGCATGCCAACGAGCCCCCATGTTCAAGGAGCCAGGGGGTGCTGATTGACAACACCCAGCAGCCATGAGCAAGGGGGTCGCTGGGAAAGATGGGCAGGTCATAGAAAGAGTTTGAGTTCTTGTGACTGCTGGGTTGGTGAGTGCACCCTGCAGCTGCAGTGCTAACAAAAAAATATTTCACTTTCCGCCCTTCGCTTCCCTTCCTAAATTTATTCTAGAGAAAAGCTGTGAGTGGAATTGGATAAATTGAAGCCGTGTTGAAGTAGCCACGAAGGCGAGCGCGGTAGCTGAAGGTGTCACTGGTGTTTATATGAAGCCGTCATTAGTAGCACTTCTTATCTGCTCTGTGCTCAGACTGTCGTTATTTTAACTACACAACGCATACGTCTCTCTGGAGGGACCCCCCCTCCCCATTTCTTCCATGTCCCCCTTCCCTGACAGATGATCCAAACAGCCCGGCACGGACTCGCTTTACTATGCAAGCATGTTACTCCACCAGGTTACAGATAGGCTGCATGCTTCCTCCGGTACAACTCCTCTGAAATGTCAAAGGTGAGCTGACTGTATACACCAGCTTTCAACAAATGGTCGTATTGAGTTTCTAAAAATTCAGAACCTTGAAAGACCTGAAACTGGATAATGACTTTCGGGAGATTTGAGAAATGAAATGAGAAACATCGGGGCGTAATTGTTAAGACAAACAAACAGTTTTTGGAGCAGCAGAAACAGATGTTCCAGCCAGCCACCGAAATGCAGCGGGACGAAGCCATACAGGCTGGATGGAGATAGGCAGGGTGAGGAGGTCTGCTTCTTCTCTGAAGATGGTTTGTTTTCTGTTAATGTAATGGAAATACAGGCCTCAACTAAATATATATATGTCTGTGTTCTCAATATGATAAGAGAATGTAAACCAATACCCCGCACACAGCGCTTTGAGGAGAAACACACTGTCCAGGCGGGTACAGTTAATGAAAATACCTCGACAGTGGATGGTTAAGAGCAGTTTTTGTGACACAGAAGGACACAATTTGACAGCGACCACTTTTTACTGTAGGAAAAAATTATCTTATATGTAGCTGGTAGGCTTGATGAAAAGCCCAAAAGACTACGACAGACTGCAGAAGTACTTGGAAGCGCACTGCAACGGCGGTTTGATGTTACTTTCTGTAGATGCCTTTTATTACACGCTCATAATCACCCGATGGAGTGCTTTTTCACTTTTGTAGCTGTAATATATGTGCCCTTAACATGATGCAGATGGCACATGTATGAGAGGGAGAACAAAAAGTCCCACAGAAGGGTTTCGACGTGGCATTTTACACAACACTCGCCTCTTGCCAAAAACAACAATTTTCCTCATAATTGTCAAGCAAGTACACGATGAGACCCATTGTTCCGCAGCCTTGTCTTGTGTAGTTTTCTTAATGATTCCTCAGCCCAAGGGAAGATTTCAGGGAGTGAACTTCTGAACCGAACCCTTGCTGACAGGTCTCACAGCAAAGTATTTCAGAACATGCGAGGGGGATTTTTTTTTTTTTGTATCCTCAGCGTCTTCCTGTTTGCAAGATTCATTTCTTTTTCCCTTCCTGAAACTGACCCTACTAAATATGCCTGACTTAGCCCGTTGCCTCAGCGCGGGCCCCAAGAGTTAGAGTCTTTTCTTCTTGAAACTGTGAGCAGCCACAGCTTTTTCTATTTCAAATGCTGAACCAATAAGTCACATCTGACATGGGTTTTCTGCGAACCAGAATGTGTGTGCTGTTGAAAAGCCAGCGCAAGGATCAGCAAGACTATATTAAGGCAAAACTAGTGGCTGGCACTCCCCTCCGGCTGACAAACAGGCTACTTGTTTGAAGGGCTGTTTTTCTCCCAGATCAGAGTGTGAGGCAGTGTGGGTACTGCTGCTGACTGCCTCCGGGCCTGTGGTTGTGGGTACCATTTTGGGCCTTCCCTGCTCCAAAATGTAGCCCCTTAGGGACCAATGAAACCCCTTATTTATAAGAGATATTCAAAGTGAGTGGAGGAATTTAAGAGAGAAGGGTGAAACATATGGTTGGCCCAGCCTTCTGCATTGTTCTGGGAATGTTTTGAGATTGCAGCAGATACTCAGCAGACTGCGGGGATGTATTTTTTTGCCTTGTGATAGATGGAAACACAGCTCCGGTTTGACAGACTTTAGTCAAGTAAAATAAATCATCGTCATCTCTTTGTGGCGCTCTTAAACAGTAGCAAACACACACAAACCTACACGAAGAATGCACCGAGTTAGCATACGCCACGGTTTCTTTATTATTGCTGTGTTTTGCTGTTGTCATGAGGTTGTGTTTCTCTTGGCGCCATCAGAGCACTACGTCATCTGCAAAAAGCTCTTCTCACCTCAGACACTGCGGCAGTGAGCAGCCTGGACCCTAAATGTGTTGGAGAGGTTTTTACGATTTGACGTGGTGCCAGAAGTGGAGACTCAGATGATCTGTGTGTTGATGTATCACCACCGAGTTTGTTTTGTGATCACTCGATTTGCCGCACAACAAGCGTGGAGTGTTACAAGGCGAGACGGATAAACATTTAGACAAACTAAATAAAGCATTTACACGCTTTTTTTGGGGACTGTATATTTATCTTTGGGTCCTCAGACTTGTACGTACAAGGCAGCTGGTTAGTTTGTTTGGGTTTTTGCAAGAGATTTGGGGAATTGGGGAAGAAGACTAATTATGTTTTAACCTTTTTACATGTGTTTGTTTTTGTTCTGCCGGATGGCTGTGTAGCTGAGGTTTTCACAGGCAAAGGATTTCTGTCCTTCAAACCCCCTTCCTTGAATCCACGGCCATCGCCGTGGACATTATATTTGCAGAGTCAATTTGTCATTGTGAGAAATGGAAATACTCTGTGTGTACTTACTTTCTCACGCCTCTCAAGTGACAAACAAAGAAAAAGGCAAACACCCTGAAAGCAACCAAGCTGAGTTTTATGTCTGGTTGGTTTTGAATACTGACTTTGCAAAACGGAGTTTCTTGTTAGCATCTATTTGGACAGCTTGTCATTTTATTTTTGTTGCACGTGTTTGAAATAACATTATTTAATATATGTTTTAGTTTGAAAGTACTTTTGGTCGGCAGCCAGGGACCTATCAGGAGGAGACTGAACAGAAACTGTTGTCTGCATCTCCGCTGCTTGTTGCCGGAGAGACACAGGCAGTGATGGAATCCAGGGGAGTTGGGGAGGGACGGGAGACTGCACCGAGGGGAGAGGGGGTGTGGACAGCTGGATCAGATCACTGCATGCCCATATTTCACAGCCCACACAACAGCATTTAAAAATATAGATACACTGTCGTGCCTCCCCCGGAGAAGGTGGACATTTTCAAGGCATTTGGCAAACTTGATAATTTTTTCCTCCACTGCATCAGCATGTTTTCCCATCATCTCTCTAATCAAGGCTGATATTGAGGAATGTGAATCTGTGGCCTCCTCTGCCTCAGTGCCACGGCTGCACAATCCCAGCTCCCCTCTCGCCTGGTGTGATGAATCAGACTCTTGGCACATGTTGGAGATCAGTGTTATAACACACCCTGCGGGCAAGACGGCCTTCTTGTGCATTCCTCCTTTCCATCAGAATTACCTTTTCGTCTGAGCAGACGTTCCCCTGTGGGCTGAAAGGCCTGTGAAATCGGCCGGAAGGGCCCAGAGAGCTCCGACAATGGGGAAGGGTTGTTAGTTACATGCACTTTGCAAAAGGTCTCGAGGTGGCCTTGTATGGTGGCGATACCCGAGGATCTGTTTCCAGTGTCCGAGGCCGCTATTGAGTTTCGCCCCTGTGGTTAATCCTGCTGTTCAGGACCTTGGGAAACAACCGTACCTCCCCACCCTCCGGACCCTCCCCCTCGCAGATTCCCAGGAAAAACAAGACATTGCAGAACAATCTCCAATTAAGATGGGTCTTACATACTGTACCATTCAGTCCCCACTCTCTCTCCCCTCTGTCTCAATCTTTCTACCTCCCTCCCTTCCTCTCCCCTCTCAGCTCTCTGTTTGTGTCCTTGGCCAACAAGCCTGGGGGTAGAATTAGCGCTGTCTCCCAGGTCCCGGCCCTGGCACTTTGGAAGGGTCGGGCTTTGGTGAAGGGAGATATTGGGGGGAGGGAGGAGGTGAAGAGAAGTGGGGGGGAATGTGTGTCCTTGGTAAACAGGGCTTTGTGGGATGTGACTGTCTGATCCCCGGGGGCCTCTCCTTTCATTTCTCCTCTCGTCTGATCCCACAGCACGGCGTTGTCGTCAGGGCCGCGGCGTCTCTGGGTTCTGGGACCCGCTTGGCCCCGCCGTCACCCCGCGCCTCCCGGATTGCTTATGCTCTGTCCTCCTGCAGACACACGCTCAGAGAGACAGCAGTGTCTGAAAAGCAGACTGTCCTTGAAGATGTATCTCATTTGTCTTCTGCAGTCCAGCTCAGTTTAAATGATTTATTGAGGAGACTTGCATTAACTTTCTGAAGGATGTCAGGTTCAGACAAGGGCAGTCATTTTGTATAATGGATCGACTAAACCCCACGAATGCGATTTTCTCCTTACTTCTCATTGTAAAACAAAAAGGACCCCTCTTCTTTCCCCTCCTAATTCCCTTATTTAATTCCAAATCATGTCTCTCTTTCTTTTTCCCTCTTTCTCTCCCTTTCTTTAGCTCACTCCCCTTCTCTCAGTCTGTCCCACTTTTAATAACGTCTCAGTCTTTAATCAGACAGAGTTAGGCCATACCAGAGGCCCAGTGTTTCCACTCATTAGTTTCCTCTGTGGCCCCGGGCTGCCTCAGTGGGCTCACCCAGACCAATAGAAGAAGCCCATAATGGTCCCCTAGAGTCTCTTCTCTCGGGAGGCTCTTCCCAAGTCCCTGAGCCGAGCTGAATGTAGTGAGGCTGAATCATCAGTCAGTTTTGGCAGACGCGGATGCACGCTCAGCCATTATCTGTACGTCTCTATCTCCGAGCCAAATAAAGAGGGAGGAGATATGAGTTGGGGCTTGGCAACTTTTCACCTCCCAGTGAATGTTTCACCTCTTTATACCCCCATCTCCCTTTCCTTCCCTCTCCCAGTGAGCTTTCCTCTCGTATGCTTTTCCCCCCATTGCCTCTCATCTTCTTGTTTTGAATTTATCTCCCATCTCCTGAGTGTGTGTGCGTGTGTTTCTCTGTCTCTTTATGTGTCTCTCTCTCTCTTTTCCCCTCTCTCTCTCTC
>NW_023340257.1:23547822-23591456 GCF_004916995.1 Morone saxatilis | reverse complement strand
TCTCCCTCTCTCCCTCTCTCTGTGGAGCTCAGGAATGTGTGTGCTGCAGATCCTCTGTCCGTGAGATGTGGGGCGAGTGCAGACAGGTTTGGGGTATAGCATGTGATCAGCTTCAGCGCACAGGTCAGATTAGACCATCATACCAGAAAAGACTTGCTCTTTCTCTTACACCCCACTGCTCCCTTACCCTTAATGTCTTTATCTCTCAGCTTCATTCAGTTCAGGCATTTGTTACAATTCTCTCTATGGCTCCTGTTGTCGAATGAGCTGCTTCGTGATGTTTGCTGTTAACTTTTATTCAGCTGTGCAGTGTTGTGAAGCGGAGAGGCCAGGCCCCCGCCTCAAGTCAGCAGCACCAGTTGTGACCTGTTCTTCCTGCCCTCCAGGTCTTTGATCCTCCACTGTGTTGCTTTTGTCCCTGTTTACCCAATATGACAGGGATATGGACCAGCCCCACATGCGGGCAGATGGGGCTTTAAGTAGTTCCTGCAGAGAGGAGGCCAAAAAGAAGTGCAGGTGCTAAACCCCCCCTCCCAAAAAAAACTCAAATCCCTTTCCCTTCCCCGAGGGCAGCCTGTCAGTGTGTTTATTTTCTCCTGTGTCATCACCAGGGATCCCTCTTGTCCTACAAGTGGATATATGGTGCTATTCCTGTGCCGGAGTTTTGTATTACTCCCAAGGTGAATAAATAAAGGTGCTGCCTCTTAGTATATATCTACTATGGATTCCTCTGGAAGGGAGCTTGACAGATAAAATACAACAAATACAACAAAAAAAAAATGGACAAAGACTGAATGAGGGACACAAGCTGTCTAAGAAAACTGCTGTTTTTTCTTGCTTTCACACGCTTAAGCCAGGTGTCAGTCAAACATTTCCCGGGTCAACCCCCCACACCCAGAAAAATAGGAACTTTTCCACTTGAACTTACTGACACTAACCTCATTTATTTTCATAAACTGTCCCTGTGTCTGTATATCAGCTTTCAACGGCGCAGAGTCTGTTTTCTACGTGGAATGTCTCTTCGATTTATAGCTGGTCGATCCCTCCTTGAGAATGGCCATGCATCTACGGCGTAAGTGCAAAAACAGAGAGTAACACAAGATCAGATTTGGGATCGGAGGAGGAAATCAGGAACACAGGATTTTTTTCCTTTAAGTAGTATAGTCTGGAGTTTTAAGAAAGAGAGCAGAGGAGTGAGGGAGTGGGCTGGCCGCAGATCAACATTGGACCAGAGGAGACTCTCTCAGGCCGATCAGACTTCATTTGACAGGGACTTCCCCTTTGTCAAAGGGCCACTCCAGCTTTTGTCAGGGCGTCTGCTCAGGAGGAAGCAGGACTTGCCTTTCCATACAGCCAGTGCTGCCAGCATCAGGGCAACTCTCTGTGATGAGGGATACAAGATATCCTCACAGTGTCTGTCTCCACTGAGGCGGCTTCATGGTGGCGGATGTCAGAGGAAAGCCAAACAGATAAGAAGCAGGAATGATGCCCCTGTGTTTCCTTGTTGCGCCAGATTGATGGGCCAGATAGGCAGCTGTGTGTGTGTTTACACAAGGGCACCCAGTCGGAGCTGTAGTGCCCACTTGGGGGAAGTAACTGGTTAAAATAAGGAGAAACAAAGGTGGATACAGAGAGAGGGAGTTATAGAATCAGCTCCAGTTTCTCATCCATGTGCCAATGTGCCTGCGCTTGGCTGTGCATTTTTATAGCGCTGTTGTTATTATTGTAATTATATATCATTATTCCGGCAGAGAGAGAAAGATAGTTTCCACTGATGACATGGGGGCAGTGTGCAGGGCCTGTTGCAACTCGTGGGATGGAGAAATGCTAGTCTGCAAGATGTGGGTTTGATCTGCCTGAATGAGCATGCACACGCTTAAACTGGAGTCTGAGAGCTGCAGAGCGTACAGCGCATACATAATGCAGTACTTTCAGCCCTGAAGTCAAAATTACAGCTTGTGTTCATTTTAAGCACTTTTACTTTTGTTTTGTCCGTAAAAACAGTGAAAATGTGTGAGTGTGTGTAAGTGAAACAGAGAGAGCTGGAGGTGACCTCTGGGGGCTGGTACAGGGCCACCAGACACCCGCTGGTTCACCCTCTCTCCCTGCTCTTCCCTGACCTTTGAACTCAGGGTGAGAAGGGGGCGTGGACCAGGAGCTGGGAGAGTTTATTATTTCCTGCCTCTTCTCTCCTCCTTCTCCTCTTAGGATGCTCTCTGAGGGAGGGATAGAGAGAAAGGGAGCAAGATGAAGAGAGTGAGAATGAGTACAGGGATAAAGCATCTGCGTCTCATAGATCATAGAGGGATAGACGTCCCACCAGCATCACTCACAAATAGTGTTGAAACAATTAACAGAAAATGAATCGACAATAGCGTTGACAGTTGAGTAATCATTCGTGCCATTTATCAAGCAGAAATGCAGAGTGTTCCAGATTGTCAAATGTGAAGATTTGCTGCGTTTCTCAGTTTTATGCAAGTGTAAATTGAATATCTTTGGGTTAGTTGGACGAAAAAAATAGCAATTTGAAGACTGGAATCTAAGAAACTGCGATGGGACATTTTCAGCATTTCTTTACAGAAAGGTAATCAATCAATAAATCAATAATAATAATAATTATAATAAGTAATTGTTCTTTGCAGCTCTACTCAAAACTGGCCCCAACCCTCGTTATCTTCTAGCCATACTGCAGCACAGAGCGGAGGCTAAACAAATTGACCTGCTTGAGTGTGGAGCAGATGAAACAGTGTTTAGGTTCGAGAATGAAGGGTTAGAAACCTGTTCAGCTTCACCGATCCCACCCAGACATCATCCTTTTAATTTGACCCACCCTTCAGCCCCGGTCGGCCCTTCCGCTAATGTCTGCGAGCCACCGAAGCGCCAGTGTGAATATCACAGCTGGACGACCATTGTCCCTCTGGCCTCAGGCTCAAACCCTGGTTACCAACTAGGAACCTGGGATCAAAGCTTGCCCGGATTACTAAGAAAAAGGAGGAGGAGGTGCCGCGGTTGGAGGGGGTCGGGTTGAAAAGGATAGAGGAATGCTCCTAATTACGTGCCCTCCAGTGTGTCTGGACCTGCACTTCAGGCTACAGTGAACCTATGAGGAAGCAACACAGTGTGACAAGAGAGTGATATTAAGAGTGAGGCGACAGTCTCTCCACAGCCACTCCATTAGCGGGAGATCTCAGCGGCCCAGTGGGAGAGAGAAGCAGGGGGGCAAAGAGGCTGGACATTCCAGCCTCCGTGGAGACACTGAAGTGGGTGAGAAGAGGGGTCAGAGGAGAGGGTGGGACGTGGAGATCAAGGAGTGTGTAAAGAGGATGTGTCGTGAAGATTAGAAGGATTGTCGGATTCATTTGAAACCTAATAGATTTTCTTCCCGCTCAGATCCACCTTTGAAATCCCTCTGCAGCTTGTTTTGTCATTTATTTCTGTCTGACCTCTTCTGTTGCTCATGCAGATGCTGTCATGTTGCCAAGCAGAGCTCTGGTTTGATGTGTTTTTCCTCTCCTCTGTGTTGCAGGTTTGCTGAACAGACAAGAGTGTGCGCGCTGGGCA
Source organism: Morone saxatilis (assembly GCF_004916995.1). Lineage (NCBI taxonomy): Eukaryota > Metazoa > Chordata > Actinopteri > Moronidae > Morone > Morone saxatilis. The sequence goes on along the minus strand of NW_023340257.1, from coordinate 23,587,895 downwards.
ACACGGCTGCTGGCAGGGGTCAAAGTGCACCATGGACAGTGGCCTAAGGGTCCTCCTGTCCACTGTGCTGTGTCTCAGCCAGTCTCTGCTTATCAGCTGCTCATGTAAGTTGTTGCCACAAAAATCAAATATTGACAATGGAGCAAATGATTGAAAGGTGTCCCTCGTAGTGATGACTGCACAAAGATCTCTTCAGCTTTCGTGCATGCTTTTATCAGTTTATAGGAGCAGCATTGCAGCTGTTTTTAGTGAAAAATCTGTTAACCCAATGTACGCTACCTGACCATCACCAAAAAGCAGGTAGCTTATCTGGTGAAGAAAGTGTTGATTATATCAGATATATACCAGATAGTTTTCTAAGCAGACCAAAACTGAGAAATAAAGAGGGTCAATGTTTTGCTTTAAGTCCAAGCGGCCACAAAATTAATTATTGCAACTTCAAATTAATAATTTGTGAGTTTTTCATACTCTTTGTGGTTCAAAACATCTGGTGTTGGGGCAGGTCTATCCTGCCGTACACCAGAATGCTTAAGAAGCAGATAGCACATTAGCTGTCACGGCAGGCAACACAAATGTTGGTGCCTCTTGACAGTCAAAATTTCAGGAAAAAATGGTATAGTATCAGAATGTGTTTTTTAGTTCAGGCTAACCAAACGTCTGTAACAATATTCTGATCTGTTTTTCTCTGCTCCTGTCTCCTCACAGCTCAATATCCCTCCTTCCGCTCTGAACCTGCCTCCTTGGTCCAGAGTCGAGGCTCTGTTGCTCGTCTGCGCTGCTTAGTAAGTCCTTCTTCAGCGGTGGTTTCCTGGCGCTTCAGAGGCCTTCCCCTGGACCAGCACACCCTGCCTGGTGTGGAGCTCAACGAGGGCTCCCTCACCATATCCTCCCTTAAGCCCAGCCATGTTGGCATCTATCAGTGTGTGGCACACTTAGACCATGGGCCGGCCATCGCCAGCCGCCACGCGCGTGTGGCCATAGCAGGTACGGATACAGAGAATTACCCCTCCGTGCATACTTCTACTCACTTCAAAGCAAGGGGGTAAAGAAAGAGAGGAAGTTGCCTTGAGAAAAGGAAGGCCATTTTGTGAGTGTTGAACACTTTGAAAGAATGCCTGTCCTCGGCTGCCTGCTGCTGAGTGGCGGAGGGGAAGGAAGCAGTAGGAGTTTTTACTCGGGCACCCTTCCAGATGCCTCTTGACCGGTATCCTTAATGAGCCTTGGGCTTTCCTGTGTAGTGTGTTATGTTCCTGCTGGGATGCTGCTTGCTGTTGGACACTACACTAAGGGGTTGACCCTGATCTGGAACTGTATCAGGCATGAATAGAATCACTCACTGCAACAATAAACAAACCCAGTGATCCAACACAAACAGCTCAACTCAAGTAGCCCCGTCCGCCTTTGTTCTTGACTCAGCACATATTAAATGTCCAATATTCTGCACAGAAAGTAAGTGTAACTGAAGGAGTCTTCTTTTTTTCTTCTCACTGCAGAAATATCAGAATATGAAGATGGCAGACGGCGGTCGTTATCAGTGCAGGAAGGCAGCACTGTTCTTATAGAGTGTCCTCTACCGCACAGCGTCCCTCCAGCCCTTCCTAGACTAAGAGCGCGAGGGGAGCGGATAGAAGTATCAGCAGGTTTGTTTGAAACTGTGAAATAAATGGGAAGTTTCTGTTTTTTGTTGTTGTTTTTATAAATAATCCTTTCACTCAAAGTTGGTGATATGATAATATAAACTAGGAGACACTAGAAATTCAAAGATCTGCTATATTATTTACACTACGGCTGCAACTCATGATTATTTTTATGATCCATTAATCGGCAGATTATTTTCTACATCTACATATCTACATTTCCTTCTATTTTCCAATGAGATGTCTCAATTTCTTGTTTTGTCAGTCAAAAACGATATTCAGGTTAATAAATCAGAGAAAAGCAAAACAGCATTTTCTGCCTTTTTTGCTTTAAAAAAAAGGAAGGCTCACACTAATCAGATTCAGATAAGCTGTCTGTGCTATTACTGAAACTGCTGTTTCCTTCTCTTGTCAGATGACTATTTAGTTCTTCCATCTGGAAACCTTCAGATTATCGCTGTTTCAGCCCAGCACCAGGGCATGTATAAATGTGGTGCATTCAACCCTATAACTGGGGAAACCGTCATGCAGCCTCATGGCACGAAGCTGTCAGTAAAACGTAAGTCTGATGACATTTAAGTATTTTTTTTGTCAGCTGTATTTATTCTGTAATTATCTACTAATATGGTTCACTTGTTTGTTTAGATTCAGACTCCTCCCCCTCAGTGCGGATAGTTTACCCCACCTCCCCAAAGACTATTTTGGTGCAGCATTCACAGCCGCTGACGTTGGAGTGTATCGTGTCTGGTAGTCCTGCACCAGCAGCAAAATGGTTTAAGAACGATAAGGAGGTCGCACCAGGGCCTTCTCACCAACAACAGCACAACAACCTGGCCTTCCTGACAGTGACGAGGACTGATGAAGGGAGTTACACCTGTGCTGCTGAGACCGAGCAGGGGATTGTGATCAGCGCTAACTATACTGTGAATGTTCTTGGTAAGAAAAAGACAAGAGAGGGTGTTTGGGGGTGAGGGGACTGTTTGCAGCCTTGTGGTGATGTTAATCTTTGGGCCTCTCCTCCACAGAGCCTGTGTCTATCACAGAGGGCCCGACTGACCAGCTCGTTTCTCCTGGCTCTTCCGCTCGTTTTACCTGCGTGGCAAAAGGAAACCCTTCCCCAAACATCACCTGGCTGTTCAACGCTGACCCCATCACGCCATCGCACCGCTTTCAGATCTCTGGATCCTCACTTGTTGTTTCAGACGTGACACCACAGGATGAGGGTGTGTTTCAGTGTCTGCTGGACAACGGGATTGGCTCGGCACAGTCATATGGAATGCTTACGACGCAATCAGGTATGTATCTTGACATCTTCAAATTGCCTGTTTCTATCTGACGAACAGTCCAAAACCCGAAAGAGACTCAACAAATCCTGACATTTGAGCTGCCAGAACCAGAAACCAGTGATTTATAAATGAGTTAAACAATGATCAGAATTATTATTGGATCAGTTTATCAAGTTATTCATCCCCACTGTCCCCAACATTCCCCTTTAATATCCCTTTCAGAACCCTCAAAGCAGGATAAAACTTGATCCAGTGCCACTTTGCCGCTGTGTAACAATTTGAGATCATGACTAACCTAACAGCATGAGTTTGTACGCTGACATTGGAGTACTTGCAGAGCTCAAGAGCTTACGGATACAAAAGGGAGAAGTTTGAGAAATGCCACATAATCTTAATTGATGCAAAAAAATCTTGCTAGTGTTCTTACCAGGCGGGATCTCTGAGGGCCTGCACGTACAGTATCTACAGGGAGTCCTTGCTCCTTGAGTGTGAATGTGTGTGTTTTTTCTGAGGGCTGGTAGGAGAGGCTTAGCCAAGGCCGCCCTCCTCCTGAGCCTTGAACTGAGCTTGAGCGTGAGAGTGAGCTTTGTGCACGCCGTCGGGGATAAGCCCCCGGACACTGGAATGTAAGGAGTAGCAGTGGAGGGTTATGACGAGGACCAGACCACCCAGCTGTCAACATCATACACAACTGCCTTTTATTTATTAACACATCACAACCCTCCCCCCTCCTCCGCGGCTCTCCTCCAAGACTCCCCTCTTCTCCCTCCCCAGCCGCTCTACGCCATGGCCCCATTCCTCAGCTCGCCCCTCTATCTGCAGAATGATTAATACAGCTACATGCGGTACATAGGGAGTACAAATCAGACGGGATCAGGCGAGTTCACTGCAGAACATTTGCTCCCCTTCCACAGACCACAGGAAGAAGAATGAGATTTAGTATCTTTAGCTGCAGACCACGTAATGCGCAAAAAACGAATATGAAGCTGATAAGCAGGATATGCCCAGCAGAGGTAAACACTCTGGGGTCAGTTTGTGTTCGATTACTCTTTTAGGTACCAGGCACCGGAGCTTATCGAATGCCCTTTGCATTCAGAGTAAACAGTGCGTTGATGTGTGCAGTCTGCTATTGTAATTCATCAATCAGAGCAATCTGAAATATGTTTGGTTTTCTGTTTGGTATCGTTGTTTCCATCGCCATGACGACTCCCTGCTTTCATCCTTTAAGTGGGATGTACCACACGGGAGATGTGGTGTCTTTATTGTGTCATGCGATTGGCTGTTTCCGCCCTGTCATTCGCATCAACGCCCACTGCGCTCCCGTGCTCCTAAATGACAAAGCTAGCAGCCATACAACAAGTGCTGGGATGATTATATGATCAGTTGATTGACCCTTTTCACTATTTTAGGATATTTTCTAAGCTAAATCATTAACAGGTTAAATGCGGATAAAGAAACTGTTAATGCCCTACTCACAACTGCCACGTCAGGAAGGCGTATTGTGACATCCAGGCAGTCAGTTAAGAATATAAGAAATACATTCACTTGTCCTCCAGTAAGCTGAGCTCTGTCCAAACTGAGGCTCTCGTCTCTGCTAGTAATCCCCTGTGATTTACTGTCACATTTACTCCCAGGTGTTCGTCTCTAATGGACTGACCTTTTTCTGGGAAGAACCTGGCAGCGAATCCCTGTCCAGGTGTAGTAGCACTTACTCAAGATCTATCACTCCTCTCCGTCAGGATGATGAAGATGCCGTGGCCTTAATTGCCTCCTCCTGTATCAGTGGGGAGGAGGAGGAGGAGCCCTGCCTGTGGTTAAGCTGTGAGTCAGAGCTGTGGAGAGGCGAGAGTGGTGGAGGGCAGAAGGAGGGAACGAGCAGGAGAGTGTGTAGGACTGGATGTAGTGCTGGGGTCTGATTCTCTCCGGTATTTTAATGGTTGGCGTGTGGAATGTGTGGCAGCTGGCCGCAGTCCCAGGATCAGGTCTAGTGTTACCAGCTTCAGGCCTGTTTGTTTTACAAAGTGAACTGGTGCCGCGCACAAAACAGCCAGAAACTGGACCCAGGACCCTGCAGTGTGCCCCTGTGGCAAGCCTCACTGCTTTAACCTCCTTATTCACTTGTTTACGTTTTAATATTCAATTATGAATTGACCTCAGTGGTGTGGCTTGGAGTGGAGCTGTGGGCTGTGCTCAGTGTCCTCCAAACGTCTGTGAAAAATTCCACCCAGGCTCTGCCAAACTGGTGTCAGCCATAATAAGGGTCCCAGCTTGCATGATTTGCCCAGGTGGACCGCTCTGGCTCTGGCGAAAGATTTAATGAAAAAAACAAACAAAGCATGATTATGTAGTGGAGCAAAGATCCAGGTTTTTCTCGTTATTTTATGTAGATTAAAAGGCTTGTTCCAAATGTAAAACTTTCCAGCACTGCTGTGGACATGTAGAGGCCACCTCTGTTAGTCACTGAGTGAGTAATATTGTTGCCATCAGCTTTTATTACACTGTGCTTTCTCCAGTGACGGATGTCCAAAACTTAGATCCAAATCCTTAATCAAGAAACAATGAAAAAATAAAATATATGCATACAGAAATACAAGAAATAGTGCCTATAAATGCTGTTGTCTTATTTCAGAAATATAAGTGCTCCCCTGTCAAGGGACAAAGTCTTGGCACTGGGCTCTAGACAGTTAATTGCATTGCCTGTTTTTACTCCAGCTTTGTTTATTGTGCATAGTTATATTTGAATAACCTTTGACCTCTCTCCCTAACAGATCCACAGCTGGGCTCGACTGACGGTGCGCTGCTGGAGGCTTCATCATCACTCCACCCCATGCAGAGCGACGAGGGCCACGAGCGCTTCCTGACCGAAGATGAAGGCGACGCGATCAACCTGCCGGCTGAGAGAGGTAGTGACCGTCCTACTCCGGAGGCGCCGATCATCATCAGCCCGCCTCAGACTCACAAGCCTGATGTGTACGACCTGGAGTGGAGGGCTGGGCGTGATGGAGGGAGTCCAATCAACGCCTATTTTGTCAAATACCGCAAGGTGAGGGAAAGACAGATTTTAGCTTGACCGCCTAACCAACAGAGACTGGGCGAATGTAGTTTGTTCATTAAATAAAGAGGGCCGAGACCTAAACTGACTGAAAGGTGGGTCATTTTCCTGTGTTTGCTTCAGTAATAAGCTCACTCTGACTATAAAACTGCAGCGATACTAGTTAAGTTAAGACTTTGTTGGCAGCAGGACTCTATTTTTCTGGAGCTGGAAATTGTGACAGAAACCTCTCAGGGATCCTTTCTGAGGCCGTTCCCTGTCGTTAGTCAGGATCGGAAAGAGTCTGAACTATGCAGGATCGTAGGCAGACAGATGATTCTGTTTTCCTCTGGCATTTTTAGTCATGTGTTTGTGTTTGTCTGTGTGTGTGGCCTTCTGTCTTTGTCTGCGTCAGGTTGATGAAATGGGAACAGTGGTTGGGAGTTGGCATACAGTTCGTGTCCCTGGCAGTGAGAAGACCCTGCGGCTGTCAGAGCTGGAGTCCTCCAGTCTCTATGAGGTGCTGATGGTGGCTCGAAGTTCAGCCGGCGAAGGCCAGCCAGCCATGCTCACCTTCCGCACCGGCAAAGGTCAGTCCAACCACTCGCTGTTAACAAAAAGCCAGAAAAATCAAACACTGTTAAAACAACAGTTATTAGCAGTGTACCTCCAATTCCTACGTGTTATTAGGCTAGTGTTACTTGTCATATTCCTGGGAATAACTGAACACCGGAAGACACCACCTCACCCCATTTTCCAACACAGTTATAATAGAAAGAGGAAACTTTTCAGCTGCCTAAAACATCCACAGTAAATGTCAGGTTTTGGTGTCATACCCTCTGAGTTAAAGAGCATCTGGTTGTTTCTGGACTCGAGATTTTGCACTGACATTCAACAGACATTCAGGAAGAAATTTATCAGAGAAGAAGCAGAAACATGCATCTCTTTCTCCATCGAAAAAATATCCCAAAAATATGCAAAGCACATTGCGTTTTCAAGTTAGGGGTGTACAAAAATGCACTCTAGCTTTTTGCTGTGATCTTTGTGTTTCTACCTTCAGAGCAAACTCGTATAATCACATTATGTTTGTGATTTCTGGAAGAAGAAGTATTTTCAACCAAGCAAATTTTTTGGCTCAAGTTTAGCAAAATGAAATTAGTTCAGTTTGTGTGGACTGAGGAAGATTAATAACTGAAGTAGAAGCAGATGAGACAGGCTGATTATAAATTAATACACCAAAACATAAAATGCTTCATTACTACATAACGTCTGGATGATTAGAAATGAATTATATACAGCCATATGCTGTATCTGAAGGTAGATTATTCCTTTAAATGACTACTTCCTCCACATTGTCCAATTATAAATCCAAAGTACAATCATAATGATCAGTGTTATAATCATAGTGAATGACTGTAAGAATGTTTTTTGTGTTTTTGAGACAAATAAAAATAAGAACAACCGCAAATGTTCCAAAAACTAACAATAATGCTATACCACAGCAGGGTTGACAAAATGTTCCCTGGTCAGAAATATGTAAAAAATACTGCCAAAACCCACACATATGATTGTATCCCAAGGGTGGTTCTTTTACAAAAATGATCCTGGACCAAAAGAAATGCCAACCAGGCTCTTATGTCCAGATGCGGCTTCAAGCTCACAAGAACAATACCACCTCCCTATTTGACTTATCCTCAGTAAGGTCTGTGAATGTATTTTGTCTGTATTTATTCATTTAATTCTTCAGTTATATTTTATTTAAAATATATCTCCCTACACAATGTTTCAAACCTTTAAAAAATATCAAAATGAGCCTTTAAAAACAACCAAGTGTGTATAAGTAAGAACTTCAGATACCCAGAAACAATAACCAAGATGTGATGGCTACGGCCCTGATTAGAAATATATAAACTACAATATTATTGTTCTTTTATTTGTACTTGAAGTTCCCCTCCACTCAAAAATCTGTTTTTCTTATAGTTCCTACAGTGCAATGCTTGAGCTTCACTGTGCAGAGTTTGACACTAGAAGGATGTTTTCATCTTCTGAAAGTAGAAAGTTTTTCTGTGCTCACTGAAAATCTGACTTTAAAGGGGCGGGGCCTTCGAGCATGATTGGTGACATCACAAATAGTTCCATCAGCATTGCGGTTTTGTATGCTGGTTCTGTTCATGAAAAGGGTTCAATTGGATACACGTTAACATCACAAACTCACCCAAGCAACAACACAGCTAACTTACTGAAGAATTGTCAAAACCCTGAAACCCACCCTGATAAAACCCGAACAGCTCCGGAAACCAGTAGGAAATTTAAGAGTTCAGAGCCAACATCCGGAGCCGTTCCTTGTACTTTTGGTGGAACTGATAGCCCTGAAGACCTATTAGACCTTGTTTTTCTTATTCCCAGCTTTTCCTTTTCCTCTCTCAGAGAAGAGCACCACCTCCAACAAGAATCCGTCCAAGCCTCCCGTCATCTCTGCACCGCCCAAAGCTCCGGAGGACAAAACACCCAACACACACTTTGGCGTCGTCATACACGACAGAGGTAGGTGTAGACACAATCTCCGACTGTCTTGTTTGTCTTGTCTTGTTTTGTCGCTGCAGCTGGTGGACTGTGTGCAGACAATGACTGCGGGATGTTTCTGAGGAAATTATGGGGCTTTCTGATGTGTAGTTGTTGAGTTCATGACCAGACTGTGTTGAATAGATCTCAGAGCTTCATGTTTAGATGGGGTCTGCTTTGTTTCTTTCTGCCTTGGAGTACAAACAGTGAAACGATAGTTGACACCCTGTAATGACTCTTTGGATGAAAGATGCTATAAGCAGAAAGCTGTGAGAATGCACACGGCTTAAGGGTCTGATCTGAGTGTGTGTTTCTGTGTGTGTGTGTTTGTTTTCCTGCATTAGAAGCAGGCCTACTTTTCCGAAACTCACATTTGTCTTTTTCACTAACCCTCTTTTGTCTCTCTCTTACTCCTGCCCTCTCTAACTCTGTGGCTAAGAGCCCAGGCAGTAAGTACACATTGCTCCACGGCATGCCGCTTCACTGTGTATTCTTTTAATTTTTTCTTTCCTTGTGAACTTGTTCCATCCTTACATGAGTTGGGATGCAGTGATGACGGTTGCCAGTTCGCTCTCGTTTGTTTGCACGACTCAAACGTTGTTCCTTATTTGTTTCTGCCCCAGTACCCGAGGCCCCCGATCGCCCCACCATCTCCATGGCGACTGAAAGTTCGGTGTACGTCACCTGGATCCCGAGAGCCAACGGCGGGTCTCCGATCACGGCCTTCCGTGTGGAGTACAGACGCGGCCGCAGTGCAGAGTGGGTTGTGGCTGCGGATAATATCTCGCCTCTCAAGCTCTCTGTGGAAGTTCGCAATCTGGAGCCTGGTGAGCTTTCACATAGTTTTCTCTACAGTCCACTGAAGCGTGACATGATTCCTCTGCCCAGATAAGGGTTTCCTCTTGATCCTTCCTCTAGTAAGAATGAAACACAGAACTGATCAGGGGACGCTATATGACTAGTTTGCTTATTGTTATTTCGATGTAGAATTTGAGTCTTTGAGTCAGCGTTAATCCAGACTGTTACCCTTTCACTGCTGCACACAGGAGTGACTCTTTTTTAGTTTATTAGTGACAGACAGCTGTTGTCTCAAAGTGTTTAAAGCATGCAATCATTATTTTGTGGCGCCACATTAACATAATTTTTGTAGCTTGGCTGTGATCTGTATAACAATATTTGTAAAAAGTAGATAACATATAGAATGAACTTCTAATAGAATAAAATAAGATTTAAAATAATCATTTCTGCCATGAGCAAAGCAACAAGGATTTGTTTGACTTGAGCTAAGACTAAAATAAATTCAGTCACTGTACTGTAACGTTTCCCCTATCATTGTATTTCTCTCTCAGGCTCCACCTACAGGTTTCGTGTGGTCGCCATTAACATGTACGGCGAGAGTCCTCACAGCATTCCCTCGAAGCTGTACCAGGTGCCACAGGCCAGCCCGCGTATCGCAGACCGTCCAGTGGTCGGACCTCACATCTCATCCACAGACGCCATCAGTGACACACAGATCATGCTGCGCTGGACTGTAAGTATCTATGTATGTTGTATATCAGCAACATACATAGAAGACCAGTGAAACCTTCTAGATACATTTTATCAGGAATATTTACAAGTTGTTAAGTTAATTGCTGAGATCTGGAAAAAAGGCAGTCAGATGAAGCAAGAAACATGAGCAATCAGATTTTATACAAACTTATTTGGAAGAGCACAAAAAGACAAACTCAAACTTGGTTCAACATTCACCACATGTGCTATATTTGTTGTAGCCTCGCATACAGACACTTTAGGTGCACTCACTTCAATTTTCTTTCAACTATAAAATATTCAAGGCCTGTCTACCCCTATCTTATTTTTTATTCAACGTTAGCCACTGCATAAAACCAGCCAGTGACAGAATAACTTGGGTGATATAGTGTCTTTTACAGCTGGTTCACCTTGTTTGAGCTGCTGGTGGTTTGCAGCTTGAGACTCAATCAGTCCTTTAATTGAGCGGCTGTGCTGATTAGAGCTCCACTCTAACGGAGATTAAGAGGCCTTGTCCGTCTACGTTTTGATTCTGCTCTCTTCAAAGCCGTTTCTCCTCCTCACAGCAGTTTGGGCTGCAGATGCATGCAGATAGTTCCCCACATTTACTTAACCTCAGACAGTCTCATTATTTTCTGAACTTCAGACAGACAGTGCAATCACAGTCTTGCTTGCAGTCCTGTACATCTGCTGATAACAAGCCCTGCCATTAGTTGCTGGAAAATTTCCTTTCTTTGTATAATAATTGCCTACCAGATTGCTGTAGTCTAACGTAATCTTTTTTCCATCCCCATCCAGTATAGTCCCTCGAGTAACAACAACACTCCAATCCAAGGTTTCTACATTTACTACCGGCCCACAGACAGTGACAATGACAGCGACTACAAAAGGGATGTGGTCGAAGGTAAGTGAAAATGCAAACTTTAGTGTGTGTGTGTCAGTGTTTCCACTGCAGATTGAGTGTGTAGCTGGCGTGGATTGTTTGTCGACAGCCCCGTGCTTTCCCGGACGTTCAGCCTCGCACTCTGCAGATGAACTGGGAGTTGAGAGGGTAATGGATACTCAGTATCAAGAGTGGGGTGTAGTGAAGAGGGGCATTTCTGCTGTTTGATTTATAGAGAGTGCTGTCCCTGGGCAGCAGGTCTTTCTGAAATCTGTTTTTAATAAATGGGTGCCAGAGCTGAAATATGAGCCCGGCCAGAGGAGAAGGGCTCAGGTTGCTGGCTGGAATGCTAACAGTGGAGCCTGGTACAGGAAGGGAAGGAGGGACGTCCTTTCACTCCACCCCAACTCTTTAACATCTGAGCGACTAGTTTTCCACAAACTGCTCACCGTCGGGGACAAACGTCTGCAGGCCTGGGTACCCAGTGAGCGTTGTGAAAAGATGTCCGTACATGACTTGTTTATACTTGATATCCCTATATTTCAATGCTGTTGAAAAAACAGTCATTTGTAACCTAGACATTTAACAACATTTCAACCAGTCCAACATCAACGCCAATTTTAAGACATAGACGACACTAATTATTACCACAATTTTTCTACTAAAACGTACAACTTAACAATAATTTTAAAGTTGTCTGGATTTTTTCTTACCTGCAAATCTGTGCTTACTTCATCTTTTGAAAATGTACTTTTTTGGATACCATACCTTTGGGAAAGTAAACACGTTTTTTAAACTTTTTAAACCTTTTTTTGTTCATGTATAAATGAAAGTTTCCAATGCATCATCATCTAATGTCTTATCAAAAGCAGCCGTATAAGAACTTTGCCTAAACAAGACGAAACTAATCTGACAAACCACTCGATGCCAATAAGTACTGAGGTTCAGTACCTGCCCTTCATTCGTGCTGAAGTCACTTTCCCCTCAGATAATCTTCTTGTGTAAAACTGCATATTTAAAATCTGTGATAGAGCACAAACTGGCATTTCTTTGTGTTTTAAACGTCTGCTTCTTTATTGATTCTGATTTAAAGCACACAGTAGATTTAGCTTTTAGCAGCAGCTCTATTTTATTGTTCCCTCCTACAGCAGTTAAAATCTACCTTGGGCAGAGGTAGCACATGTACAGTGATTTATTATGCTTTATATTAAACAAAACACAGCAAAAGCAGTAGCTTATTTCAGCCTCATTTGTTGGAAATGTAGCATTACCATGCCGTAGATTGTCGTCTCATCTGTGATCTTAGAGCACGTAGTAGTGAGATTGTGTGTGTGTGTGTGAATACTGGAGGCAGGCCAGGACAAACATGAAGCTGCCATATATGGAGTTTGTCTAGAGTAAAGCAACTGTCTGGGCCCTCGTGGGACTGACGGAGTAAGAGAGAAGGGTGGAGGGGGGGGGGCTGAAGCAAAAAGAGAAAGGGGTGAATGAGAGAAGGAAGGAATATGAGCTCCATGAAAGTGTGATACCTGAAGAGAATGAGAGAGAAAGAGTGGAAAAACTGTGTGTTTACACAGGATTAGGAGCAATGTGAGTCCACATCGGCTCATGGAGGAAGTGATTTCTCACCTTTGTTCCATTTCTTTCCTTCCTCCCTATCTCTTCCGCATTCTCAGGTGTAAAACACTGGCACATGATTGGACATCTCCAACCTGAGACCTCCTATGATATCAAGATGCAGTGCTTTAATGATGGGGGAGAGAGTGAATACAGCAACGTCATGATCTGTGAGACCAGAGGTAAGAAAACACAAAGGTGTACCACACAAGGAATGACTCATGCCTCAATCAAACCTCCGCTTTTATCAGAAGTCTAGGCATGTTTCCGCGAAGGCTGTAACTTTAATGACGGGTATGATCGCCATAATTGCACAACATAAATGTACAGAGTTTTATGAGACCAGCAACAATGGCTTACATTTTATAGTTTGGAACTGTGTTATTTTTCTTTGTTGCTAGCGGGTAAAGAAAATGTTCCTCATGTCCCCTCCTCCCTCTCTGCTGCAGCACGTCAGTCACCGGGGTCACCTAGCCAGCACCCCATCACGCCACCTGGCCCCCAACCTCAGGAGCCACCTAGCCCGCCAGGAGGACTGTTGTACCTGATTGTGGGCTGTGTTTTAGGAGTGATGGTGCTCATCCTGCTGGCTTTTATCGCCATGTGTCTGTGGAGGAATCGCCAGCAGAACAACATGCACAGTGAGTTTATGGACAAAGCAAACCCAAGCTAACATAAAAGAAGTACAGTTTATGCTGACACTGAGATTTTGAATAATATCTATAAAAACCATCTATCATGTAGTGTATGTTGTCTTCACACCAAGTTTTACTGTAGTTCAGTCTGTAGCACCGGCACACACACAAAGAGTTAACTCCATTTTAGTTCTCTCATATTTAAAGATAGTTGGCCCCAAGACAGCTTGTGCAGCGTATTTCAAGTGTTCATAGAGCATATATGGATCCCACAGCGCTTGCAAAAGGGTTTGCCATTGTTGGATGGACTCTTTACCAGAGCTTTTGGATCTGTAAATAGTTCAAGTTTTGTAGCTTCAAGATTTTGTGAGGAAAGCTAAGATTGAGTCACAGGTGCTAACTTTCTGTACAATAATTCACTGGAGTTCATTAACGCCAGTGAATTGGACAATAGATTTACCGGTGGCAATATTTTACCTGAGTTTCAGTACTGAGACCAAGATAAGATAAGAAGTATTAGTTTTCAGTTTGGTACAAATCCTTTCTCACACTGTACAAAGTAAGCCTTAAGTAAGTGTTTAATGTTGTCTTAACAAAAGCTGCTTTATACATATACAATACTAAGGTAAAAAAGGCTAAATTATTAAATAACCCTAACCCTAATCCCTATTAACCCTAGAATATCTGATAAAGAAGACACAAAAGAATATGACAAAGTTTCAGTGCCAAATGATACACTCTGCTGTGATAGAAAAATAATAAAAGTAGCTCTTCTTCAGATGCAAAAGATTATTTCATATCCAAAAGGTTAAAAAGTGAAAAAGAAATTGGCATTAACTATAATTTTTCTTGTTTATTCATAATTATTCTTTGAACTAAATTAGATCAGACTTTCAAACTAGTCTCTACCTCCATCCTAACCATTCTGCCTCTCTCTCCGTAGAGTATGACCCTCCCGGCTACCTGTACCAGCCAGCAGAAATGAACGGCCATGTTCTCGAGTACACCACCCTTCCTGGCTCCAGCCGCATCAATGGGGGCGTCCACGGGGGCTACGGGCACAGTGGCCCCATCCTACCCCAAGGGTGCCATCACCTCCACCACAAACTCCCCAACGGCTTGGCACTGCTCAACGGCAATGGCAGCCTGTTCTCGCCGGGCCACCCACACAGCCACGATGGCACCCTGCCACACAGCACCCGGGACTGTGAGCACTCGCACCCTCACCACCACCATAACGTGAGTTCTTCGGTCCAGACACCACAAAGTTCTCCAAACTTAGAAACGGACCACTCATTCACATCCATGATATACGAGTGTTAAATGACCAAGTGTGATATTTTCCATCAGCAGGTGCACATACAGTTTGGTTTGGCTAAATGTAGTGTTTGTGTTCTCTTGTCAGGGTGGAGGCATGTACACAGCTCTTCCCCAAACAGAGTCGTCGGATTGTATGAGCTGTCAGAACCTGTGCAACAATAACAGGTACGGGAAGAAATCGTATTAATCCAGGCATAAACTGGACATCTGGGACACATTATTTCTGCTCTGTATTTTTCAGAAAATCAGTATTTTTTAAAAGTCCATAATATGAATTCCAGAAAATATAATTTGTATAATTTGTGCAACAACCCGAAAAGCATTCTGTAGTGTAATCATTTATTTCTTTTTTTAAGGGATTCTGGTGCACAATCCACAGCCCATTTTCTATTACTGGAAGATTCTCTGAGTTGTTTGTCTACAAGAGCTCCAAATTTCTTGTAAACTACAGTGATTAGTGTCTTACTGTCTTCCCGCAGCAGGAAGCACAACAAGTTTTTGGTGTGTGGGAACATAAAAATCTTGGTGAAACACCAACCTGCGACTAAAAAAAATCAAATTAATTTTTTTTTTTTTATTTGAAAAAGCTGAAAAATATTAACCTCATGCATAGTGCAAGGAGATCGCTCATATTTTAGAAGATGCAGCTGAGCAAAACGCACACACACACACACACAATCCCCCTCCTGCTAGTCCTGTTTATGTACTTAAGGGTCCGCAGCATCACAGTTTACCCTGTGTGCACCCAGCCAGCAGACCTAATGAGCCCTGTGTTTATTTACCTCTGGCTGCTGGGAAAAGAGGGGGTGTGGTCACAATCCAAAATCATGTACAGATAGAGGGAAGCTGAGTTCGGGGAAACATGGTGAAGTTCGCTGCGTGTAACTGTCTGCATTTGGGAACTTCACCGTAGAGCAAAACCACAATGTGTCACAGTTATTTAGAGGCAGTGAGACCGGACCTTTAATCTCCGGTTCGACTGTTGAAAATGGTTTTTGCAGCTGTGCGAGAGTGTTCCAGTTGTGTTAGAGCTGTCATTGTTTTCTACACTGTTAGGAGTATTAACACAAGGGTTTTCTGTGTCTGGCCGAAAACCCACAGATATCTGCAGAGAGGAAGAGCCAGAGCGGTTTGTGAAACACTGCTGAGAGTTTTCAGTGGGTGAGCACTCAGCAACGCACAGGCACCTTATTAACCAACGCTTTTCTTTCCATCTCCCTCTGTCTCTGAGCAGATGTTACAACAAGACCAATGGCACTTTCTCCAGCGGCACTCTGCCTCTAATGCATCGCGTGGCGCCATGCCAGCAGGACGGGCTGGAGATGGTGCCTCTGGGCCAGGTTTCGTCGCAGTGCCACGGCCCCGACAGCCAGATGCACTGTGATGACCAGGGGGCCGACGCAGCGTACCAGCCAGACGAGCACAAGGAGTCCTCGCCCTCACAGCATTCCTGCTGTCTGGTTGGGAACAATGAAAACTGTCCAGCAGACAACACTGGTGAGACACATTTTTATACCCACAAAATCTTTCCAAGGTCTTTTTCCTCCTCCGCCACTTTTTCTTTTCTTTTTCCTCCTCTTCTCTCCTTCTGGTGTTTTCTCACTTGTGATATACAGAACCAATAGATAATAGGAAAATCATTAGATTCTGCCTGCATGATGCAGTTGATGAAATTAAATTGCCACAGAGAAGAGCAACTTCTCACTGCCTTATTGGCCCTGGTTATGCGTTTCCTTTATTTCAATAGATCTATAATTACAGGTCATTTCTGGTTAAACACTAATTAATTGAATCATGAGGTTTTAGAATACAATATAGAAAATTAGATGCAAAAACTAGATTAACTTTAGGCCCGGATGAATTATCCCCTTGCTTTTTAATGTTTTCTCATTGTAATAGTTTTTCATTGCGACACTTTTTAATCTTTGGATGGTAGCGTCTCTTACTTGTCGCCAGTGAAATATTTGATGATAAATGTAGCAATAACGCAGAATAACATAATTATATCAGACTGACTAACAGCCTCTACAGCAGTGTATATGGATATACTAGTTATCAGCCCCCTAGCACAGTGTAAATTTAACCATAGACAGTTACAGGCATAGTTCCATATTTTGGGAAGCACACTTATTTGCTTTCTTGCCAAGAAGATTGATACCACACTCCATAAGAGAGAAACTGGTTAGCTTAGCAAAAAGACTGGAAAAGTCTCAACCTGAGGATGCTCGGCAGCCAACTGAGACTCCAGAAAGTCCTTTCTCCAAGCCAAGATAAAGTCTAGCACTAAGCACTAAAAACTTCAACATTTTTAAAAGTTGTTTTTTTGCCCGGATTTAACAAAGTTGTTAATTAGTGATATTTAAAAGCTTAAATCGTTGGACAGAACCGGGTTAGTTGTTTCCCCCTGTTTCCCGTCGCTGTGCTAAGCTAACCTGCATCTAACTATAGCTTCATATTACTGAGTGGTATAAACATTTTCATCTTACTCTAAGCAAGAAAAGTATCGTATTTCACAAAATGTCAAACTATAACTATTGTATAACTATTGACATTGGAACTGAAAAACAAATTCCCAGTGATTAAGTGAAGACATTTACTTCCAGACCCTCATGGTTAAAAACTATTGTGAAATCAAACTCTGACAGTCCTTCTTCATGCCCTACTAGTTTTTATATCATTACCAATCCTCATGTTGTATGCAGACAAGCTATGCAGGATCACCACAAATTACACTGTGGGCCTCTCCAGAATCTGCTCTTGTCTTTTTTAATATGAAGTATAAACCAAAGACTCTTTCCTCTCTCTCTTTATCACCCTCCTCTCTCTCTCCCTCTCTCTCTCTGCTCTCTCTCTCTCTCTCACCTCTCTCTCTCCCTCTCTCCCGTCCGTTCCCTCTCTACCTGTGCAGCTGAGGAGGAGCTGGAGTGTGTGGACACGGAGGGCCCTGTGGTGTGCTGGGAGAGTCTTGGCCTGCCAGACTTGGACTGTGACGAAAAGCCTGGGTGGATCTCCAGCAGCAGCCTGGCAGGAGAGCTGATCCAGCCCAGCCCACAGGAGGTCTGAACGCAGCCCACACACAAACAAGCACTCCTGCAGTGTGGAGATTTTAGAGAAACCAGGCTGAGAGACTGGACGAGAGACAGTGGTGGAAAATGTCACAGAGGAAGTATGAGGACCAGCGATGGTATAGTCAGAGACACTGCATGTTACGGTGACAAAGACACAAAACTTTCGATGGACTGAGCTGAGATGAGCGACGTGGGAAAAGACATTACAAGAGACTGAGAGCAAAGTGAGATGGAGGGAAACCTAAAGAGCAAAGGAAACGTTGCTCAAAGACTGAAACTATATCCCACTGGAGGGAAGACTCGTAAAAGATCAAAAACTCTTTAGATGACTTATTTATTTTTTTGTAGTAGTAAAATATTATTTCATATGAATGTATCTGTTTTAAAGGAAAAAAGTTTGTCTTTTATATTATTTATGCCTTTTGGATGAGAATATTTTTTGTTGTTTTGTCCCTTTATGTTCCGCTTAAACGTGGAGATTAGCAATTGTCCGTGTAAAGTTTTGTAATAATATAAAGAGAAGATATGGAAGAGTAAACAACAGCCTATTTTCAATGTCTTTCCTCCCCTCCTTCATGTGCAGCGCCCTATGACTGATTGCCATAGTGAAATTCCCGGCCTCGGTCCAAACCCATCGATATTTCTGGCAGGCCTTTGATGTGGCTCTGTGATGGGCTGTTCCACTGCAGTGACCCCTGAACGGGGTGAACACTCCCTTCCCTGTTCAGATTAAGGCTGCTGCTCTTTGCTTCAGTGAATACTCGATAGCTCATCACTTTACGCAAAATGCACTGTTGCTTTGAGAGCACTGTTGACCTACTGGCCCCAATCTGTTAGAGAAGTGGAGTAGTTGCATTAAAACAGAATTGTTAAGTGAGAGGAGTCCTCTCGCACACATCTTTGTATGTTAAAACCGCTCTGCTGCGAGTAACAAAATACTTTTTGAGATTACACAGTTGAAGATGATCTGACCAGGTGGAAATCTAGTGCCAATCTCCAGATCTAAAACACAAACTGCATCATAAACAGCAGAAAACTCTTCATCCAGAGAAGACAAGATCCTCTGTCATCAATGTGGTGTTCTTGGTATTAAAGGGTCACTTCACCTAAATCATAAAAAAAACAGGTTTTTTCACTATAACCTTCCAATGTTGTGTTGTTTCATTTGGTTGTGTCCACAAACAGGTTGCCCCAATTAATGAACATTGTGGTCTGTGGATAATTAAGAGTAAAAAGGACATTGTTTATGGAAAGACACAATGCTATTGAGCTTTTCAATTAGTACAAACTAAATTTTTATAACTTGAGTTGTACTCAAAAACTAAAACTAATCTGCATGGCTGGCTACCACTAGGGGCTCAGTGATTTGGGTGAAGTGACCCTTTAAGTAATCACAAATTGGGAAGATTGGTAAAAATGGCCATCTGTCCCAGTTTAATGCCATTACAATCCATGATTTCTTGGAACTGACTGTTGGAGCTGCTAACACGCTGGTGTAGCGTTAATATTTTGAAAACTAAATGGACAGTGGTATATTAGAAACAGAAGGAGGGTGATTTGAAATGCTCCTGATGTGTGAGGGTACTGCAGATAACTCATTCATAAAACGGTTGTAATATACTCTTCTCAGGTTTCAGCCTGCGTTAGCCTAACCCATTTTTCTGAAAGCTTAAACCCTCCATTGGTTTTAAAATAATCTCCATGGTGTGTTGGCTGATTGGAGTTGATAGGATTGCAGCGGGCAGATGACAGGGCTGGCCGTGCTTCACTGAGGATGACTGTGGTGCAGGCTTTCCATGCCTGGTGCCTGTCTGCCTGTGTTTTTGCCAAAGTTGGCTGCCAGTCCTCAGGCCCCGGCTCGCCTGGCATCTCTCCTCCCCCTGATGGTATATGGGATATTCCTGGCACCCGGATTTACTCGCCTGCTGCTGAGGCGTGGCATGGCCTCTTCCGGCTGTTATTTTTAGTCTCGATGGAGACTGGCGGCATTCGTTCAGTTGACTTCACTTAAACTCAGTTCTTTCCCAGGAATAGCCCGCCTGAGTTTCTCAGGCTTGAAACCCTCAAGTTTTTTAGATGTGCACCGATTTGAATTTGTTTCTGAGGTGGGAATCCAAAACAAAAAGTGACTGACCCTTGCATTTTTGGAAGAACTCGCTATTCTCTGCACAGTCGCATTAAGTTTCCTTTCATCTTTTACTTTATTTCCATGCAGTAGCTCACTCGAGTGTCCATTATGATTCCTCATTAGGATGAGAAAGGAACAAAACAATGAGTAGGAAATGAAGCTGGAAAAGAACGAGAAATGGTCCAGGGAGGGAGAGGGGATGCTGACAGATGCAGGCTGGGCTGATGAGGAGAAGATAAGGGCATGGTTGTCTCTAAATGAGCTGCTTCTCCATCTCCCACGTCTATCAGTCGGCACTCTCCCTCAGCCCTGCCCTGCACCCTCTACCCACGCAGCTACACCCCTTCATTAAGGAGCCCATGGGAACAAGAAAGCTCATTGTCCGCCTTGGAATTTCTGCCCCCTTGCTGCAGAGCCGACCTGTTAACGCCAGTCCCTCTCCCCTCCGCCTACCATTCTTCCTCTCTCTCCCCTCTCCAGCACACCCTGAATGAATGCAATTCTTATGAATTGGGCAGTGTGTTGTTAACTCGCTTGATTCAGCCCCGGGCGGTTTCATCCTTGAGATGTCACAAACCACAAGTGAAGCATGTTGTGGTTGGATGAACTCCAACAGCATTCCAGTGGGTCCCTGCAAATGATGAGCTCACATGACTAATAATCTATGTTTCCTCAAGGATATCCGCTATTTATTTGTTATTATCAGGCTCATGTCTTGATGCATGAAGATGTCACACAGCCAACTTTCACCGGGGTTTCACGGTGATGTAACCACAGCATTTGTAGACTGCACCTGTTGGATACAATCAGGGGAAAAAAACAGAAACACTGTCTCGTCTTTATCCCAGCTGCATCCATTTAGCTGCCCCCCATTTTCTCCCTGTCAACAGGACCCGTTGACATCAGCTAACTTCCAGAATAAAATTAATGGTATTCGCCAGAGTCAGAAGAAATACTGAGAGCCACACTTGCTGAAAAGTAAATCGGCTATGTAGTTATTTTTATTCACCAGCCACTCTAGGATATCAGTGCGCACATATGAGTAATGTAATGTTTATTTCATACGGATGAATTATTTAGGAGAACATTTGTCTTATGTGCAAGGATTCATGTCAAGGTATCTGTCAGTTCAAAGGAGCTGAAATGTTCCCCAGAAATTATTCAGGAATGAGAGATTGTGGCCTCGAGCGATGTGCTTTAAAATGTTGAGATGTGTCAGTCTGGTCGTGCCACAGTCTTTCACTCAGCTGAAAATGACAACACACAGTAGTTAAATAACTGAGACTAATACACTTAAAGAAAGAAAAACAGCACAGCATGTTGGCTGTTAGAATTAAGCAGAAACAGTAATGAACAATATATTTCAAGAAAAACAAAAACAAAAAAAATAGTCTTGTCTAATGAACCCACTATCCAGATGGTTTTAATAATCAACACAAGACTGGTTAAGTATTTGAAAAGAAAACCGCAACCTCAGGTCTACATGGTGTCACGCTTCGTAAGTTTATATGGCTACAAAGATTGCAGGACACAATAGCACAGTCTTTCACTGATCAAAGTGTTTCAGTGTGTATTGCAGTCCAGTCTCGCGCTAAAACTGTTCACTGAAAGGACAAAAAACATTTTGTCACTTAACCCTCGTGGTATTTCGCCCCGCAGTTTGGGGTTTGTTCGCCCAGGTATCGAGTTAACTATTAATGAGATTTCTGCCAACTGTGAGTGGAATTTTGTTTGTGATGTACAGCAGTGTGAAATAGCCTCCCTGTTACTCTGGATAATTCACAGAACACAATGTCACAATGTGTTTTTTAGGGACAATTTATTTGATACTTCTGTTTAAATTGCTCATATAGAGGTCTGATTACCCATAGTAACCAGGACTTTGTTTCCAAAGAGACATCGAGGTAGTACAAAAATTCTGAGTTCTCCCAGTAAAGTCTGGGGACTCACATGAGACAGATGAGTAGTCAAAATCAATGAAGCAGAATCTGAGATATCTTGGTTTTTAGTCCCTTGTATGGGACAAGCTACAAAATTTTAGTAGCTTGTTTGGTGCTTGGTTAACAATTTGTAGTGTCCAAGGCCAAGTCAAATTAACCCCTGATGACTTTACGCAGGTCTTAGTCTTACAAAGCTCCCCTATATTAGACAACTGTTGAGTAGTACTCTCCATGGTGAGTAAACAGATTTAAATGTTGGAAATTGATCCTTTAGCCGTATATTTTCATTGGTGAAATTCCCCTCACTGTATTATAGTGGGGGCAAGAAAATCTTGACAAATCGACATGCTTGGCTCAATACCACTGGAAGTAAGTTTGAGAACATGTTTTGGGGAATTTGGATGAGCCAACTCTTTAAAGCAGATGGTTTGAAGATACACACAGTGGTCATGAATCTTAAGAGCAGACATTAATCGACACACTTGTGAAGTGACGAGGCTGATGGGAACTAAATAAGCCAGAGAGTTATCATCAGTCATCCTCCACATCCAACCGGGTGAAGTAGAAAGTTATCCTGGCCCCTTCATCTGTATCATACAAAGCCTGGCAGGTGTACATCCCCTCTGCGTCCCTCTGAAGCTCCTCTATGACCAAAGCAGAGCTGTTGATGGCCACCTGCATACGGCCCAGGCTGCTGGACGGAGAGTGGAGCTTCGGGCCCTGTCCATAGTTGTAAGCCACTGCTACGTTATTTTCAGTTCCTGGTTTGGTGAAGCCCCAGATGAAGATGGTGGGCATGGTAGAACCACAGTCCAAGGTGACTGAGCCTCCCACTCTCGCTGTAGCACGAGAGCGAATGTATTCCACCTCCTCTGGGTCAAGTATCTCCAGACCTGTAACACAAGACAGCCGGAGTCAGTTACTATTACTGTAAGGAAAGAGAAGGTCTGGTGTTGTTTTCTTGTCGTCAACAAAAACAGCCTCCACAAGCTCAGTATTGACAGATGTTTATTAGTAAGTGTCTTCAAAAAAGTTTAACAAGACCTCACAGTTTGTTGGGAACGGACTGCGTCAGCTCTTGAGGATGAACAACACATAATTAAACACACTCGTAGTTTATCTGCCTCTGGCCTATTTGATGGATCACATTTTATGGCTCTCCCTCTGGCTGCGCTTAGCAATTTGACACAATAATGACAGCAGTTTGTGATAAAGAAAATAGTCTACTCGCCCCAACTTGTCTCCAACTCAACATCTTTGTTGTTAAAGTAAGCTAAAGTACAATGAGTCTTTACCTTGTAGAGGAAGAGCCAGCCAGCAGAGGAGCAAGCAGAAATAAGGGATCATCCTCACACTCCCTGCGGTGCCACAAAGCTTCAGCTGGAAATCTAAAGTCAGGAGGCTATTTAAAGCCTATCACAGTGGTGAAAGCGTGTCTCCTCTCCAGTCCACACTGCTGTACACACTGAGAGTGACTGAGCGAGGCTGGAGGACTGACAGGGAGAATTCTTTCAAACTACACTGGAGTCACTTTAAATTATTCATCAATGCTTCTACCTCCCCAGTGTCGCTCAGTTTTGCCTGTCTCTCCAGCTCTCCACTCATGGCTGGGCTAATGGCTAGACCTGAGAGGGAAAGGTGTAGGGTGTCAGAATGATGCCATTGCTTCATATATTATTGAATAAACCGGAGGAGATAGCCTTTTTAGAAATTCCATCACTTCCAACGTGAAATGAAAACCAGGGCCCATGCAAGGTCGGAAAATCGTCTCGGAGGCGCCCACACAAACACCTGCGAGTTATTATTTACCCAATGAGTGCTATGCAGCCTGAATAAAATCACCTCTGATTCATGTCATCTACTGATAACTGGTTTTCTCATGACTCAGTGGGCAGCATTGTGTCATCTGATGCTGAAGCTTAGACCAGTGTGAATCATGAAAGCAGTGCACATAGACACTTAAAAATGCATGGGATGCTGCATAATTCATGTATGGATATTAGTCCCAAAATCCTTAAATACTTGTTGAAGTAGGACACTCATGCATGTATTTCTGTTGTTACAAAAATAAAGGCTCTGTTTAGACTAGATCTAGGTGGAGACAAACAGTGAGCATCATTAGTGGTGCCATGCAGCAGCTGCCAGTAAAAGTTCTGTTTCCCAGAGCCTCTGGCTGATATTTAGGCCTGCTAGCTGCAACAGAAGAGGCTGAAGCTGAGCAGTGCTGCTCTACAAGCAGCCCATAAACCTACTCTTACTGGAGGCAGCCCCAGACTGAGGAGAAGGCTCTAATTAGTAAGGACTTAGTGTTCAGCTCTTTTTTTGGGGGGGGGGGAGACTATATTTAGAAGGTTGTTGGAAGACAGAGCAGATGTAATAAAAATGCAATATAAAACAACATGGTTTCTGAGGGCAGAGTGGACTGGCAGATGAAGTTCAAAGATGTGTCAGTAAACAGATTGCACAATGATGTTTCTGATAAAACTGCCAAGAAGTAAATTGCAATGGAAAATATTGACCTGACGATTATGTACAAAAGACTCAAAATGTTTGCAAATGAGCAGAAAGTTCGTAAGAGTGTGGTAGTCCAAAGAGTGCGCAGGAACAAGACAACATGTTTACGAGGAGTTAACAAATTAGACTTGGTGTTTTCTTATGAAAGAGCTATCAACTTGTTGGAAGGCAGTTTTTAGTTTTTTGCACTCCACTGGCCAGTTCTCCTGGATATATAATAAGCATCACAGTACATTATTAACTGTGAAGGGCAGCATTGGCGTACAGTCTGCCAGAAATATATTAGAAAGGCTTTAGAGGTAAAATCATTTCTCTTCTTTATAACTTTAAGGTCCAGTGTGTAACATTTTGGAGGATATACTGGCATAAGTGGAATATAATATTCATAGGTATGTTTTCATTGGTGTATAATCACCTGAATATAAGAGTGAGCTGTTTTTATGTACAGACGCCGTGGGTTGCCTTCTGTGAAATCCACCATGTTGAACCACCATGTGTTCTCCACACGGAGTTTCCCAGCTATCGTAGCTTCTCACACACACTTCACAGCCCCTTCTCATTCCCAGGTCATCCAATACAGACAAGTTGTGTTCAGTTTGTTGCAATTTTGCTACTTCTCTGCTGCAGGTCCCATTCACTGAAGAGGGATGTGGGTGGGAATAGCTAGGTAAGTTGACCCTGCATCACGGACATAAATTGGTTTACGCTTTTGCATTTGCCACTTTAGCAAAGTGAGTTGACATCTGATCTAAATTAGGCCTTAAATAAGCAACATAATTATCCTCAACACAATACATTCATTTTGTGCACAGTAAAAACGTAAGCCCTTGCCAGTGCAGGGAGCCGCTGACACAACCTACTTGCAGCTGCTACACCAGGCCATAATGTACAAACTGTGACAAAAGATAGAAGGAGTGTGATTTGTCATTAATGGGACCAGTAAGTCCTGTTCTGTTGGAATAAGAACTGACCAAATTCTTTACTGGTGAAGCACATCCTTTCTAAGCACTGCAGTCCTGCACACTAGGGCCTGCCACATATGCTGGCTGCCTGCCTGATTTGCTGCCTGGCTGCTTGCAACTTAAAAAAAAAATGGGAAGGAAGAAGACCAGGCAACTGGAAAATGTGAGTCGCTGAAAAACAAAATGTTGTGGATGGTGGTCGGTGTGGGGGGAGAGTTTGCGACAAAGGGAAGGTTGCATCTTATCTGGACCCTCTTAGCCCTGTAAAAGCTTTCAGGTGCTGTGCCCCATTGAGCAGATCCGGCCGGGCCAAGCTTGAGCAACTTTTTTTGTTCTTGGCAGCAGATGAGAGAACAGAATCAGACCCAGATAGCTGGGACTATATAGGGATCTGGGTAACACATTACTGCCACCCCAACATGTGCCACCCGCCCAGACTGTGAGCACTTGGCAACACTGCACTTTATGTGAGAGCAAAGCTGGCAAAACAGGTGGGTTTCTTTGAGCGTGCCCTATGATTAGATCAGTCATTACCACTGGCATTGTTGAAAGCAAAGCTAACCTCTCATTTCAGAGGACCACCTGTATTGGAATGTGTTACTAAAGCCTAACAGCAGATGATTCAATCTCTGGATGAGAAAAATAGTCTGTGTGAGGATGTGTTTCCACTTATGCTCTAATGAGATTCTGATTTGCTTTTATTTTCCTTTATTTTCACAGTGCTGTACAGCCACTGTTTATTTATTTCTCAGGTTTTATCAGACTTGTCCAGTGTCCAGCAATGTTGACTTCCTCCTATTTGTAAGTTGCTGTCCTCTGTACCCTGCTGTCCTAAGACTTGAGTCACATACATCTCAAGCTGGCTGCAGCTGGGAGGTTTTCTCCTCCTCTTCCACCTCCTCCTCCTCCTCCCTGCTTTTTCTTCAGTTGACAGTTGTGTCAGGGACC
Source organism: Morone saxatilis (assembly GCF_004916995.1). Lineage (NCBI taxonomy): Eukaryota > Metazoa > Chordata > Actinopteri > Moronidae > Morone > Morone saxatilis. The sequence goes on along the minus strand of NW_023340257.1, from coordinate 23,561,834 downwards.
ACACATCGAGGAGGTGGAGCGAGGCTGTTGTACTATTCTTGTAGACAGGCTTACATATATTAGCCAGCCTACCGTATATTTCTACTCTATCATCATTTATCGGTCAGGCAGGCAGAGTGGAGGTAAGCAAGGTTGTGCAGCGGCTTGTGCTCGTAAAGCACAGGGGCCCACCACCATGACCTCCATTTCCCTCCTGGGTTACTCATCTCATAGCCTCAGACCTCACCATGTTGGCCTCCCTCTGCAGAGGGCTCCCTATTGGGCCACTACCTGAATCACAGAGCAGAGCACAGCCACAGATGACTGGCCTTGGGACAAGGGCAGCAGGAAGGGGCCTCTCTCCACAACTGAGCCCCAGGAGTGCTCAGGCACAAAATATTGTTTTACAGCTAACCTCTGCAGTCCTGCAGCCATGCACAAATTGTTTTCCTGCTAATATCTAGGCTCAGTGTGGTGCTAGAATCAAGTTTTTGTACAAGTGACAAAATAGCTTGCTTACTACAGTCTCAAATACATAGAAAATGTTGAAATAATACTAAATAAATAAATAATACTAATAGAAATATTACAATCAGGTGATTTGCATTGGAAACAAGTATCAAAAGTAGAGCATCACACACCTATGTACTTAAAGGACCAGGAGTTAGGGATATCTAGTGTTGTAGTTGCAGATTGCACCTCCTGGCGCGATATGCTGCCGCTGTTCGCCGATAACTTTTTTAACCCTTGCGTCACCTTTCCCTTCCAAGCATGAAAAAGTACAGTGGCCATGAAAAGCACAGAAAACATCTATCCCACCTATCTACAGCCAGGGTTTGGTTTGTCCTTTCTTGGCTACTGTGGAAACATGGCGGTTCAGCATGGCGGACTCACAGCGTCTGTAGATATAAAAGGCTCATTGTAAGGAAACAAAAACATAACAATTCTTATTGTCAGGTAATTTTTCATTAAAACTATGAATATTATATTCCACATCTGCCAATAGATTATTGCTTTAAAGCAATAATTAGACATTTTAGGAAAAATGCTTAATCACTTTCCTGCTGAGAGTTTGATAAGAAGATTGAGTCTCAACTCTCCCTAAAACTTGTTGTATCTTTATCAGATTTATTTATCAAAATATTGGCGATATGGCCAAGTGCAATATCCAGTTATATATAAGGTAAAATGTGTGTCAAGACGATGAAAAAAACATTTGGTACAGACAATTTTTTTCAAAGAAAATTAAAATTGTAATTGCAAAAATGATTATTCCCACTAATCGTAAATTATATCGCCATTGCAGTATCTCTCAAAATAATCACAATATGACCGTAAACTCTTTTTTTTTTTTACCAGCCCTATGTCTTCTGACTACTTCCTGTCTTTATCCCAATCTAAGCTAGCTACCTAGATATTTACCGCACACACGTGAGACTGGTATCTTCCTGTTCAACTTAGCTGAATATCTAAAACACATTCTTTATGTCTGAAATAGTTCTTCTTTTAATTGGTAGCAAAAACGATTTCGTGTTTAGATGGACATACTTGAATAACAATACCGGAAACTTTATAGACTTCAAACAATCGAATTGTTGGACAAACAAAGTGACCGAACAAAGGACATTGCCATCCTTAAATAAAAGTATAAGTAAAAGCTTCACCTCTGCATAATAAGACAAATGTTAATTGCTGAAAACAAAGGCTGGTCTGTATTTTCTACATGGGTAATAAAAGAAAAGACTTGTTCTGGTTCTGAATGGATGAGTTAAACTAGCTTTGAAAGGTCCGTGGATACATTTGCTCTCACAGCCAAACTAGAAAGGATTTGATGATCACTTCCACAAAACTTTCATAGCAAGTCCTTTGGTTTTATGTTTAGTGTTGACATCTTGTTTTTCTCAAAACAAGAAGAAAAATCTGTCATTGGCGTCAGATTATTTAACTTGTTCCCAATTAAAATCAACTTGTGTAAACAATTTACTTGAATGAAGTGTTGTTCTCTAGTGGAAAGATCTGCTTATTTTGCCTTGTTTCAAGATGTTTACAGAGTTCTGTAACAAGAGAACCCACATTGGATCGAACAGGAGCTGTCTCACTCCACTGGCAGAAGTTTTATTTTGGTTTCAGAAGGATACAATGTTAAGACTCAGTGTAATGCTACACGGGGTCTGACTGTGGTCACCTTTTACAGTGTGCTGGTCTGAGTGGTGCTTGCGACATGCTAGGTTGGGTATGTAAACCACAGGAGTACAGAGGGCCTGGCACTCTCCCCTCTTGTGAAGCAGAAAGCAGGTCCATGTCAGGGAACGTGTGTGAAGTCCTGGACGAGCTGACCTGGAAAGAGCCAGATGGGGATTGGGGTTTAAGCACCGTAGAGGCCTTTTGCAAACAACATATGGAAAGGCTTTGGCGGCTAATGTAGCGTGGAGTATTTATATACTGAGTGCAGACTTGACCACTGTCCATCAGGATCTGGGAAGCAGATATGCCACGACCTCTGCAACCATTTCCACAAGACCACCTCATCTGAACCAGCCTACCCCTCAACCTCCCCCCAACACAGCCCCTTCTCCAGCCTTTCTCCCCACGGGACTCTCACACTGCTCCTGGTTCAGCTGTTTAGTGTACAGTAGCACATACCCACAATCCTCTCTGAGCAGGTGGTCTGTCATAGGCCTCTTTGTTCTCCAGAGTCTCCCCGTGGCAGCTGAGGGCAGAGAACAAGAGGGACATGCAATAATCCAGCGCTTCAGGCTTTTTTGGCTGCGCTTGCTCTGGTTTAATTCATTTAGTCAGAATATCATCATATCAGATTGGGAGAGTGAGGTTGACACAGTGGTTTGCTCAATGAATATTTCAGTTGGTGGTTTTAGAAAGCCTGTAGCCATATTGAAGGCAACAGTGACTGCAACAAGTTCTGCTTTGACATTACCACAGTGAAATGTATGTTGTAAAAAGGGATGAGAGAACTGATTTGAACATATTCCTCTTGATCTTAACAATGTTTGAAGACGTTCTGTTCATGGGTGTGAGAAGTTCCAAAAACACTTAATAACATCTCAGAAACCAAATACCTGTGTTGTTCACAAGATGCTAAAAATCTGATCAATGTGCGATTACCTTTCAGGTTTGTTTTGTTTTGTTTTTTTGTCACCATTTTTTTTACAGTGTTAAATATGTTTGTGCCCAACCAGAACCAGTACGGACACTGGCACTCTGTAGTGAAGCACCTTGATAGTGAACTGTTTTGAGACGGATGGGCATGATGATAATTTACCAGCATTGTTGGAAAGTTGTTGTATGGAACTAAAGCGCAGTTCACACAGTTCAAAAGCCTAAAACAATAGCATGCTTTAAAATATAATTAGTAGTGATGTTAAAATGTGCAGAGACACAGGTGTTTATATTGCTTTGGGCAGATGCTAACTTTAATTTTTTCTCTTCTGTGTCGGACGACATGTTCCACTGTCACTGTGACCCTTGTTCTCTTGCTCAAACTGTTTATGCTGCAGCATTTGGGGAACACTTTGTATTATTATCCAATTTATAACCAGATGTACGACAGTAAATTATCAGACTCTCTCAACAGAAGCCAGTCCTGTGGCATGTCAACAATTTAAACGTTAAGACGTTTTCCTAAAACCAAAAATTAGTTTCAAAAATGCCTCAAACATGACAGTGAAATTGCTATTTTGTTTCCACTGGTGTAATGGAGTTGTCAAACATGGTTTAACTCCTTCGTCTTCTAGAAAAAAAGGAAAACTCCTGTGTGTAATTTACGAGCGTGCCACTAATTTGTGCAAGCGGGGGTGTGAACGTGCATGATGCTGGTTGGCACTTGCTGATTCAAGGGTGGCAGAAATCACAGCCAGAGGAAGTCTGATAGTACTTCCAGAAGAGTTTCTCAACCTTGGTCAGAATGCCAGGATGTTAGCTTTTATATTTCACAGACATTTATCATTTATGTAAAAAAATAAGGTTTAAAATGCATCAAAAGCTTTATTAAACCATTAAGAACTTGTTCCATATTCTCACAGTAAATACAATGAGTAGGAAAAAGTTACCAACCTCAAACTCTCTATAAAGATTATTATTTTTTAATTAATGAAACACAATCTCCTGTTCTCCTGTACGCTCAAAAGACTTCTTATAAAACGTGTTGCGTATAGGCTTAATCCTGCTTTCACTCAGTGACTGTGAAGCTTGAATGGTAACGATCAGTTTCTTTTGTTCCCTCTGTTGCAAAAGAGAGATTTCATTAGTGTTTCTCCACAGCAACAGCATCAGCTGCATTTCATGAATATGTCAGCATGAAAGATGATCACCAGTTGTTCAGACTTGAGCCAACAGATGGGTGGGGTAATACTTAATAACACATATTAGCAGCTATGAACTGACTTGATGTTAGCTGAGATCATAGTTGGTTCCATGAAGTCACTATAGATTATAGATGTATTTATTCTAAGGTTTCAACACTGTGTAGCCTGGAAACATGTTGTTAGGTCCAGAAAATTCACATGAACCCATAATTATTATTGTTAAGTTGTCCTGTGAATTTGACGTTAACACATTAACCTTACTTGTTGGTGACTCAGGCTGACAACTGTAATATGGAGGAGCCTTTCAGTTTGCTTAAACTTGGCCACCAGCTTATTAATATCAACCACAGCAGCGGGTCTCAAACTGTTTCTGGCATGCCCCCCCACCCCCCCCCCCCCCCCCCTTCATGAAGTTCGAAAAACATCCAAACCCCCACAAGTTTTAAGCAATCATTACCAATGATAGGGGAAACAGACAAGCGCATCAGCAAACTTTGGTGTTTATTTCCCTATATAAATCATATTTATTCAATTTTGTTCCATTCCATATTTTCCCCTGGTTGTCCACACCCCACCTGCAGTGGCCCTATGCCCACAGTAAGAGCCAAAACGCTGACCAGCCCTCCATCTGTAAATGGCTTCTGAAAGTAAGATATGTACTTATAACCAATATTTTTAATAAGATTGGTCTCTCTGAGTTTCCTGTTACTGTTAACTTAAAAGGTCCAATGTGTAATCAATTTAGGAGGAAAAATCTATTGGCAGAATAGAAATATAATAGTGTCATAGATATGTTTTCAATTAGTGTATAATCACCTTGAATATAGGAATTATTGCGTTTGCTTTATCTTCGAATGAGTCCACCATGTGAAACTGCCATGTTTCTACAGTAGCCCACAACGGATAAACCAAACACTGGCTCTAGATAGAGCCTTTTTAGTTTCTTTTGCGAGTTTTGCAGCCACCAAAGTTTCTGCTACACTCTTTACAGGGTATTCTCATTCCCAGGTTATCAAATATAGACGTGAGTGTTGTTCAGTTAGTTGCAATCTGTAACTTCACCGCTAGATGCCACTAAATCCTACACACCTGACCGGTATGCAAAGAATAGTTTAAAGTAAAGGTCTGCACAGGCCAGTGAATACTAATTTATGTTTGCATTACTTATTAAGTCCTTTATACATCAAAACAAAATCATGATTAATGAAAAACAAACTTTATTGCAAACTTTTATGACTTGGCTGGACAGTTTCTTATAATCTCGAACACCACAGTGTAACATGTGACAGATGTTTCCATGTAAGACAAAGGTAAAAACCCACCATCAGCAAGAAAGTAAATCCTCTGGCCTTTCTGTTCCCTTCAGCTACTTTACAAGCTTCTAAAATGGATACTTGCTCATTCTAAAGCGGTTTCTGCCATTTATAGGAAGGAGGTCACGAAAGCTTTTTGGGTGGGAAAGGTGACTGTAAAGCAGTCAGTAATTTTGTCCAAGTAACTGTTGCTATTGTTCCTCCCCTCATTAGTTGAACCCTGAATATTACGAGTAGGAAGAGACGGTCGACTTCACAGTTGGAAATATTATATATGTATATTATTTATTTTGAAGACTGAACTTTTTAGTTCATGTGTCAAATCTATGAGAACATCAGTGTGGACTACACATGCATGTGTTATATGATATTAGACATGTATGAAGGTTAAATTTAGAAAGGTGGAGTTCAAATCTAGCATGGTGGCAGCTTTTGTACACACATCTGTGTCATCAAGATGAAATAAAAAAGTAAACCTTAATAGCTGTGCAAATAATCTGTAGCTCAAGTTTGCATACATATGACAACATGAAGCTGTTACCCCAACGTTAAACCACTGACACTGTCTCTGGCGTACAATGATATGCTTCCGTATATGCATACAGCAGCCACGTATACAAACACCAACAAAGGTAAACAACAAACTATCTGCAGTACACGGCCCATGAATTTTACAGAGTGCCACACATCTGTGACATGCAGGCTGTACCACACTCATGTAGGTTTCTCATCTTGCCGCATGGTTTTTGTAAGGTAAAGACATTAAAGCATTACATTTTTTTTTCAAAAACAAACTTGAACCCTGGAGTGCCTTCCCCATCTGGAAGCAGTAGAGGGCTTGTCTAAAAGATAGAAACGATATGAATCGCTGCTGGCAACTCAAATGTCCAGTCTGGGATCAATTACAGAGACAGGATTCAGAGAGAGAGGGGAGGGGAGCACAGATTCTATATCGTGGTCTGGTCCAGCGTAGGCATGTAGCCCACATACACCCACACAAAAACACACACACACACACACACACACTAAACAAACTGCTCTGTGACCTGCAGCTTGTGCGCACAGTTCCCAGTGTCTGGTTATGGATTGGCTGAGACCGCATGCTGCCATGTTCCCGCCCCGCTCGCACACTGCATTTAACAAGCGACTGATGGCAGTTCCAGATGAGGCCACTCTCAGCCAGCTGCTCTGTCATGTGGGTTGGGGCAAGGATTTCTGCTAGGATCAATAGAATATGCTGGTTGTCTCCGTTACGGTTGTGCAGTTTTATAGTATAGAAAAAATCTCAAAGAAAGATGTTAATTAATTATTAAATATTAAGAATTATTTCCCAGCTTTATGTTCTTTATGTCCAGGTTTGTCTAACATTTCTGTACCCAGAATTCGCATGGTTCAGCACCATGAAAACATCTGCCTAACAGTCTCAACGAAATGCATTGTGGGATGCTGAAGACGGAGGGGAGGAGGGTCGTAATGGAATGAATATGAATAACACAAAGTAAAAACAGACAGCACAACCAGGAGGGGAGAATGGGAGAAAGACAAAAGGATTTAATAAGATCCAGACTGTTTTGAGCTCTCGCTGTTTCAAAGGGAGACGCTGCCATATGTATGTCTACACTTACTGTGTTTGTTGGAGAGCTTAGCAGGCAGGGCCAGGCATTCAGGGCTTTACAAAAGGTCACAGCAACACCTTCAGTACCCATAACCCTTTTTAGGGTCAAGCTTCAATTCACAAATAGTGCAGGACCTCACCTCAGGTGGCCCCATTAAACTGAATAGGCATGACCTGCTCTGTGTCTCCCGTTACCTTATTTACTAATGTAAACACACACAGTTGCAATCGGTCGGATGTTACACGTCATTGTACAGTGATATTTTGATTTGGAGATCTCTTGCATGTAGCATCAGATTGTGTTCAAATAAAGCAGTATTATTACTGTAGTTGGTTAATATATGCAACAAAATTACACCTACAAAGCAACTATCCAATGTCTGTCATTAAAGCTGTTGATGGTACATTGTAGGCACATTGAATAATGCTTATACTTTAGCTACTTTCTACTTGTTTGCCTTCCTTTCTCCTTCATTTTCACCTAATTGTGTATTTAATATTAGTATTTATACATCTTTATTATACGTTCCGGTACCTGATTTTACACACTTTTCACTTAAATAGTTTCACAATTATTTAATATAATTTTTTTTAAATATCTGATGTGTTTTTGTGGGCTAGTGGTTTATCCACACAAGAAAAATATGTTTGTGCACTTACCCAAGATTAAACAATTTTGTGCAGGAATGTTATGCCACCATGGCGCCCAAATGGCAGTGTACACAAAATCTGAAAAATCTGGGTGTGCCAGACATCTGCAGTCTGGTGTGAATATTCTTCACCACTGCTTTTTCTTTTCTTTCAGTGAGTCATACCTGTGTTTGTCCTAAGCAAAGCTGTCACTGTAGGAATTGAGAATGACTGTGAGCGTGATTAAAATTCATTAGAGTAACTCTACTGCCATCTACTGTCGGCTCTGGTTTTCCACAATGAGAAGTGTGCACTTGGGCAGTGGAGAAACTTTCCTCTGAACACCAGAATGATAAAAGAAGAGCAGTGAACTCTCTCTGAGAGCGATGTGGTTGACGTGGGGAGTTTCTGCATGCTTTTCCTGCTCAGTGTAGCTCACCCGTATGTCCAGTGGATCATGGGTATTTTGCCAACATGGGGACAGTCTGTAGGTAATTCAGTTAGCACAATGGCTTCATGGAGATAATGTTTGCATGACTTATTTGGGTATTGGGCTTTGTTACTCAGTTAAAAGGGATTATTTGTCTAGCTTTAGTTGTAGTATTTGAGTTTGTGTCAAACCATCCCATTCAATGACAACACAAAATGAACACTACCCACACTACCTTAAAAAAAACGATTTCCTTAATTCACCACCTGTACCTAATCCAAGAAAACAAGTTGGCCATCTACTGCAGACAATTGGCCACATGGGTATTCAGGTGTGCCAACAACCTTGATCATAACACAAACGAGACTGTGGAGATTACATTGACTTCCACAAGAACCCAGATGCTCATCTCCCCCTGGTATTCAATCATATCTTGTGTAAACAGTTGAGTCAATTAAATACTCCAAAACCCTCAGATTGAATGAGAGCATCTTCGAGTTTGACTGAAAGATGCTCTTCTTGTCTCAACACTGGCAGCTCAAACTAACAAATTCCGGTCCGAATTCTTATCAATGAAAATCCGCTCAGCTTCCATCACCGCTTGTCTGGCTCTGCCTCCTCCTCTTCTGAGCAATTTGTCATTTCTGCGTCTGCTGGCTACCCTCCATCAAACACCTGCATGATTTTAAAGTAAGGGCAAGAGGAAAACATGATTGTTGCTGACTTTGCCCATCTGGGAAACCACCTGTTTGAGATACCGGTTCTGTGCATCAGTGCCTGCACAGCCGCCACGGCAACCGCTTCTCCCCAATTAAAATTAAGCTCTCACCACAAAAAAAAAAAAACACACACACACACACATCATCGTCAGACTGACTGAACAAACAAACAAATCTGCACGCGGCTGCTTGTTATTAGATTATTCAAGCTATTTATCAATGTCAGCCACCGATGCATCATTGCTTTCTTTTGTGCTTTACTGCATTCTCAAGTTGATCTGTTTGATGTGTTTATAGGATTATGACTGATAATGACGGTCAAGACTGCTGCAGTGTTTCAGTGTAGTATGAAGTTTTATTTTGTCTGCACTGTCTGTCAAGTCCTGTATTTGACATGCAATTATTTTCTTTGTTCCTGCCTTGTATTGTATGCATAAACTGGTGCCAAGCCTTTTCTGCAACATACAAACATCATTATTGGATGATTGAACTGCATTGTACAGTTTTAACACGTACCTTATGCATCAATATGTATCACATATATATAAATTGTTTCATTTATTTGAATTTAATATAAGAAAACAACCTGAATTTGTATTATACTTTTGTATGACACGCACAAGCACAAGCTATTGTCTGTTGAGTACATGGTGTTCTCAGATGTACTCTGTTTCCACTCTGAAAGCAGTGGTAGAGATTGTAGGTGAGGGACTTGACTTCCTACATTGCTACACACAATGGCAGGGGTAGTGTTTGTCACCACGGAAACCATTCGTTTCTTGGCAACATTCCTATCATCTCTAGCCGACTCTAAAATCAAATCTAATGATGGGATTCCAGCAGTCTGAAAGAAGAAGGCTTTGGCAAGTGTGAAAAAGCACACAGGTGAAAGGGGAAAATAATGATGAGGTACGGAAAAACTTTTACCCAATGGGTCCGCAACAGGCTTCTTGCGGCTGCTGACAGGTGGCTGTCAAGACGAAAACCAGACATTTAAGACTCATTGGTGTCATAATAGTCTTAAATGATGAGTGTGAAGAGGGCTAACATGCATTGCCATCACTAAATGTCAACCTTGCCGCAGCAGCTGTAGCCGAGCCACAAGTTGTTTACCCGCATTAGTAATTCACCCACTCAAACTGACCTCTGCACCTCTCAAACTGATACATTTTTTAATTAGCCATTTGTAAGTAACTGTTCTGCCTAAAGAGATGAGGGGCGATCCTCCCAACTACTGCTGCCTCCATCTACTATCTCGGAGATGCCTGGAGTCAACACTTTAAACCTCCACATCTAAAGAGCCACACTTTTGTCATCTTTATTACTATTTTACATTTATTTTTCAAATCTGTTTATTTGCATATAATGTTAAGGAAGGTCCTCCCTTAAATACATCTCCCTGCTTATTTCTTCCCTGTAGCGCCATCACATTCCCTAAGGGTAAACCAATTTACATTCTTGTTTTGCTCTTCAGATCCATGCCAGTTTCCATGACAACATAGTTTCACTTTCTCGTCCTCTCTGTCTCACTCTCTCTATCTCCTCTCTCTCTCTCTCTCTGCCCGTTCTCTCGTTCCCCACTGCTCCTTTCTTATGTTCTCTTGACCTTCCTCCAATGTTTCATTTTCTTTCTCCCCCAAATAACGGGATCCAAAATTCCTCCTCTCCTCTCATTTCCTCACCTAATTGAGCTCATTTCTCTGCTTGCCATATACCAGCAGAGAATAATGGACTCAGATAAGACATATCTCAAGGGGAGGGAGAGGGGGCAATGGTGGGATAGAATTCACAGCATCTTTTTTGCATTTTCATCATAAAATACAAATGCAGCATACTCTGTCTGCGGGCTGTTTTATTCCCTCTTAAATATCCCCGGGCTGGTCTATTTGGCAGGAGCCTAAAATTATTGAATCAAAACAACGTGCAGCGGAGTATTCTGTCCTTTGATTAAAACAATACTCATGTTTGGCAATTAGTGTGTGTACACAATGGCGATACACAACTAAAAAATGGACAAGGGAACAATAGGAAAACAAGATTCCTCTATTGAGTAACCCTATAGGTTTCCTTATGCTTTATATTAGTTATTCAAACAATAAAAAAAAAGCTTTCACCCTAAATCCAGCCTGGAGCTCCATCCTAATTTGGCATATTATGACAGAATATTGCGGAGTGCAGATCTCTACCCAATGGCATAATTAAAATCTCAAGCTATTTAATTACTCTCTGATTAAAAATGTCTGATGCCAACAGGTGTGATGGTGCGTCCTCGTCTGATTAATGCCAGTCCTTTTCTGCCTAGTCTGGAAAAGAGAAGGTCACGAGGGAAGGTGGTCCGTCTCATGCACGGCTTTGACCAGTCTGCCTGCTCTCACTCCATGTCTACAGGTCAGGGAGTCGCAGCGAGACACCTCTGTGGTTTGTGACTCTTTTCACTGCTCCGTTCTGACCCAGATGGCAGATTCGTGTTTTTATTCCCTCTCTCGCTCTCGGTATAAATCACTGCAGCTCTCCTCCTCAAGGATTTAGGACTGTATGTGTCCTTCACTAATATTCAACTGGTTGCCTTGTGTATCCTTTTTAGACAAAAAACAAACCAAAAAAAAAATGTGTGTGGTCTAACGTGGTCTAGAAACCTACATCCTAGAGATTAGCAAGCAGTGTTAACATCTGGACAAGGGGAGCGTACAAGAAAAGCTCCTCCTGTCTCATGTTCCCTTGATTATGGCAATTAATTTAGTAGGCAGCCAGAAAAGTATGCTGCTACTACTATAAGTGTTCCTAGCTGTATAAACTGCTGCAGTCAAAGCACATGTGCTCTGTCAGCCTTTTCCCTGAGTGACAACATTAGCTGATCTTCCAGCTCGGCTTTAAAACAACACAGTCGAGTTGTATTTGGAAGAAATGCCTGTAAGTTCACTTGAGGCTATGTTGCCAAGCCTACTTCTGCTACCCATACCACCAGAGGGAGTATTCAACTGAAAAAAGAGCAGGTTTAACAGTGCAACAACTGGATCTTCACTCTGAGTAACTTTATAATGGTTCCCCCACCAAACCTAAAGAGTCTGAGCTCAGTTTACAGTGTTTCTCTGCTTCACTTTGGATTTGAAATCAGACAGTCCCCCACAGCAGGGTGGTGCCCACCAGGAAATAGGATCTGAGATCTGGAGAGAGAGAGAGAGAGAGAGATGGAAATTAGCTGGATAAGATATAATCAGATGGAAATAAAACGCGTTATATCTCCTATTTTAATTAACTGATTGTCTCTTTCAGGAACACACACACACACACAGAGGATTTTAAAATCTGCAAGGCAACATTTAATTCCAGGGTGTTGACCATTATCTAAAAAAAATAATATAAATATCACTACAATAATTTTAAAGAGACATAAAATAAAAAAATAAAAAAATCCGACTCTCAGCCAGCACAGAAGTCCGGTATGACATATCAGCACAGTGACATACGGATGCCCGTGTGGCCACACTAATTATTGTCAGCGGCTGCTGGCAGTGATATGGACTCGCAGAGAAATGCAGCGTCCTGCCCTTCTACATCTTGAATAGTGGGAGTCATGAACCGCTGCAAGGTGACGCGTCCTCTGATTTCCACCGAAACTTCAACCCAAGACACGGCCGCGTTATTCATCCCCATCTGAACACCATCATCTCCCCCTCTCTCCCTCTCTCTCCCGTCCGTCTCTTATCAACAGAAACATTCGGGGATCGGGGACTCATCTTGCGCAGTGGTACGGGCGAGCGGAGCAAAGCGGTGGCCGGGGCGGCGTCGGCGGCGGCGGCCACTCCGGGGAATGTCGACTGGCCGTGAGTCCTGACATCGGCCCTGTTGTGATCCTCAGACAGCAGGTAACAGCTCACTGCATGTTCACAACAGTCCCTGCCGAAAAGCACGATAGCCTGCTCGCGTTATGTACCCGGAGCTGTCTCCTTTTGGGTGTTTTTTTTTTTACGTGTGGACTGTGTTATAACTTTCTCTTCCTCTCTCCTCCTCCCTTTATTTTTTTTTATTTTCTTTTTTAAATGAAGTGTTATCGGAGGGGCCGATAAGAAAGTTTAAAAACCCCCGTTAGCTAGCACGGGTTCGCTTGCAGATGTGTGCTTCGGCGGCGTCCGTATTTTTTTTTTTTTTTTTTTTTTTTTTTAAACAAGGAGTAAGCCTATTAGCCATGGTAAGTTAGCCCGTGGAGCTGGCTGTCGCAGCACAGTCTTACAACTGGAGGAGCGACCGGGTTCAAACCAGGGCCACAACCAGGGCCAATGTGTCCTCACATTCGTCCTGACTAAGCAACAGCGGTGCTTTTGCTCCCCACTTTCTGTTTTTTTGGAGGGGGTGTTTTTTCCACATTGTCAATAAAAGCTCAGAATGTGTAAATTACTAATATTAGCTGGTCAAGCAGGCTAATCTGACAGATGCAGCCGGAGCAGCATATGAATGGTCATATTTGTGTGTGTGTCTTCAACACAGACTCAGGAGATTGCAGTAAACTGATCTGCCACTTTACTGTACCAACGTTTGCTTTATTGTAAAACATATATATATGTATGTGTATGTGTGTGTGTGTTAATTATATTAATAGAGATTTAATTCCCCCGCTGTGATTCAGATACATGCAAGCTGCAGTAAAGCTTAAGTTTATACCTCATGTTGGTTAAAGTTAGGTAGCACTAATATTTTGTTCCACTATTAGAGCCCTAGTTTTAATTTTATAACTAAATGTTGTCACACAGACTGTGAAAAGAGGTGTTATGTCACACACACACACACACACCCTTTTCCCTTCTATTTCTCTCTCTCTCTCTCTCTCTGTGTTTGTGTATGTGTGTGTGTCTGTGTGTCTGTGTGTCTGTGTGTGTGTGCGTGCGTGTGTGGTCTCAGTATGACATCCCATGACCCTGCTAGTCCAGCCTGTTGAATGCGGTGTGTTAAACCAGTTCACAGAGAGAGATACTGCAGCTTTTCTCTTTCCGTGTGTGTGTGTGTGTG
>NW_023340257.1:23520297-23547770 GCF_004916995.1 Morone saxatilis | reverse complement strand
GAGAGTGTGTGTGTGTGTGCACAGGCGCTTCATGCTGTTTGTGTATCTACAATATCCTGGTGAGCTATATATAGCACCTAACAGAGTTTGCAACTTGATCCGAATTGTCTTTCAGAGCCACAGCACACTGCGCGTTGCTTTCAACTGGAAGTGAAATTTCTCTCTCTAGTTCAGAGCATCTTTTTCTTCCCTGACTTCCTTTTAAAACAACAGTCCACCGCCTACCTGTAGGCCTTTTTTTTTTTGTGCAAGCAGGTTATATTTTATTTTTCTGTACGTGTACGTGCTCAGATATTTTCAAACCTGAGTGGATGTTTGAGTAAGCGTTTGTGTACGCTTCGATAAAACAAGTGACAGACGGCAGGCGATGGTGAAGCAAGTCTTCCTGTCACAATAAGAAGGCCTAATGTATCTATAAATGTACAGTAAGTGCCTGCCTCTTCTGTCCATTTGAGTGAATAAGCACGTGGAAGACACTGCGTCTCCAGAGCAAGCAGAGACAGATTTCGGTGAGCCGCTGACAAAGTGTTTCTTATCTGCTGAGGTGATCTGAGAACTTTGGGGTTAGTTACAGGGAGCACTGCTAAGGTGAGCTATGAAAGAATAATGTGATATTGAGAACGTTTCCACAGGACAGAATATACTAAGGCGCTTAAGTACTGGGCTCTATAGGCCCCCGGTGGAAAAAAAAAAAAAAAGAGGCAAGGCCCCAGTCTAATCCCTGAATAGAAAGCATTTATGGCATTCTTGTGACATTTGTGTTATGGTTCACATTAGCGTCGCAGTGTCTGTTGTGGTTCTGTCTCTCTGTGCTTATCTTTTGCATATTTTTGCATACGGTCTCTGTACACTGCTGCTGGTCCTCAACCTTTCAAACACATTAGTCACACCAGTCATACTCAGAGCCGTGTGTTCAGGCTTTTTTTTTTTACTTCAGTTTGTGCAGTTAGGTGAGAACAACCCCATTTGAACTCAGGTGTGCACCAGATAACTTTTTTTTTTTTTCTTACAAGCAAACTGTGGTGCTGCTAGCTACAAGTGAGAATGTAATATGAGCCAACGACAGGATTTAACCCTCAGATACTGTACACAGTTTCATGTCTGCAAGAGGACGGATGTTTGTCAGCACTTACTTATGATTGGAAGGCCTTGTTGTTTCACAGTCAAGTGTATCCTACATGGTAACAGATGTACTGCAGGGAGAGGACTCTTGATTTGTTTTGACTCCCACCATTCTGGGAAACTCTCCTAATATCCAATAAACGAGATACTGGTGGGTCTGTGTGACTTTTGTTTTACAAGCCGTGTTAAACTACTATGACTCAAACAGGGAAATGCATCAAAGCAAACTATGTGTGTTTTTGTTCTACAAACAGATGAAACTGAACTAAATGAACTAGGTAAGCTAAGTCTGCGTTATGAAAGAAGAATGTGGGAACTGAGTGCTGCAGTTTTCATGTGGGAGATAACAAACACAAGTCTTGTTGAGGATATAGTGAATTTCATGCTCGCTGTCACTACACATCACACTGCGTTTGAAAGAGAGGTCACAAAATCACAAGATCACGCAGGAATCCATCTTGCCAGGCCTCAGTCTTTGTGTTTGTGGCCCCGCACAGTGTCACCTGTGAGGGGCTGAGCTACGGGCGCCGTTAAACGCAGTGCGTGACAACTTGTGGCAAGAATGACTTTTTGCTTTGAAAACAACAATGGCGGCTGCTAAAGAGGTTAGCGTAGCTGCTGTTAGCATCAGTTATATCAGAACTGAATATCTCTTTATTGAAAGTAGAGCAGAGAGCTGCACTGGAGGCTATTTCCGCATGGAAATGAGGTTTTTTTGCTCTCCGGTAAGAGTTTGACTATGTTATATTGTTCATTGATCTGACTGGTTGAAGTTCGTTCGCGATAGACTGTGATAGACAGATGGTTTCATGCAATCACCTGCCAAGTTTATTCTGAAAGTGCCTGCTCTCTTCCAAACAGTTTCCAACGATGGCTTCCCAGATGGTTGTATGTGTGTAACAAACCATCTGGCACAGTCAGGTTAGTATTTGGTAACTGTGCAGTATGCATTCTTTGGCTGAAACTCCCCCATAAAGTGTTTTGAACAGAGCCACTAACAGTGCCATTCATATAACCCCTAGCAGGGCTAAAAGTGCTCGTAAGTGACACGTCCTGGTGATGAAAGTGTGTCACCTCTCTGGCTGAAGGAGTGGGGTTTGTCTGATACCAGCTGAATCAATGCACAACATCTTAATTCATGCACTAATTCATAGAGCTCTGTGTGGCCTTAATAGTGTATAGCATTATTCCCTCTAAGCAGTGTGTATTGCAAATTGTATGACATACAGATGCACAAACAAACAGGCTATAAACAGGCTCTTGTATATCCGGATGCTGCATCTGTCGCCACCTCTATCTTCTTAAGCTTCCTTGTCCTATGCTTTTGTAATCATGCCATTACGTACAGGTGTTATGTCATATTAAAGTTATTATTCTACCCAGAACAATAGTGCGTCCGTACTGTAAATGAACCAGTCAAACATGTGCAAACACTTTGATGATGTGGAGGTAATTTCCTACCTTGTTTATATCCATTTTTTTTTCTTCTCTTTTTGTGGTTTTCTTTCATCTCTCTTCCATCTTAAGTTTCTCACAGCTTGCATCATTGCTTCAGGTCAGGACACCTACCTTTCTACTATTTTTTTTTTTTTTTAACCTTTATTTATTCAGGGAAAGTTTGCTGAGAGGAAGCCTCTCTTTTGCAGGAACGCCCTGATCACATTTGCACAGTTACTCACATTCATAGAAGCTGCCCAGTACAACCACAGTCTGATCTGCTGGCCACTGAGCGGTTGGTGTGGAGGGCTTTGCTCGAGGGTACCTCAGTGCTTTCCCTACCCAGATTTATTCTGCCGGTCCGGGGATTGAGCTTGCTTCTTTAACTTTTAGGCCACCCCTGCCTACTTCTACCTTTACCACTTTTATTCCGTTATGACTCATTGAACTTAATACAAGGGCCATGTGTAGGTTGGATTGTGAATTGGACTGGTGTCAATTTGGACGTTTCTGTAAGTTGGTGGTTCCCAACCCGGGGGTTGGCATTTATGATTGTTAAAAATTATGAAAAATGAATAATACAGGCAAATAATTGTATAAAAAGTTCCCTAAACAGAAAACAATCTGCTTAAAATTCATCCAAATCACTCCTTTAACTCCTTTAACACAAACTTGCAGTTCACTATTTGGGTTCATGGTACAGTTTTAATTGTAATGTGAAATATGTCACTTAAGCAGGGGCCCCTTAAGGAAAAAGATTGGGAACTACAGCTCTAATCAGACCCTCCAGGAAGTTCAAAACAATTAACGCAAATTCTACCAAGCCCTGTGAATTCTGCGCGGGAATTTTGTCCAGTCATCACAACATTTCTGAAATTTGATCATTGTAGTTTCCTGCTCAAAACGTTGAGCCATACGTCCCCAAACTCTCTTCCTTGTTTCTATTTGAGAAGAGACTAGGGTTGAGTGAGTACTGGAATGAGTATCTGGACATACTGTAATGTCTATATCTGTAAATATACCACCTTTTATAACATGAACTTTCTGGAAATAGTTCTGAGGTTGTTCTGTAAATACATTTCTAATAAATGTAACAACTTCTGATCAACCCATATCAATTCCAGGCTTAAATGAACAACTTCCCCATATCCCCGGCCGCTTACGGTACAAACACAGATCATTTAGTTGGTTGAACAGATACAGATAATGGTGTACTCGCTCATCCGTAATACAGACCATGCAGACGTGTGTCTCACATTTACCCTCCAAACAGTGCGATTTTATCCCCACTGGACAAGTTGCCTTCAAATTCTTTTAAGAATTATACAAAAAAAACCTAAATGTTTTTGCAATTTTCACTTTCTCCCATAATTTCATTGCAAAAAAATGCCTAAAAACATCCCAGCATGCATAGTCCGTCTGTCCCTCACAGGCTCGGGTACGGTAGTTTAGATAGTCTGGTCACTGTTTATAGTTATAGTTCAGTGTTGTTTTGGGAAGAAGATGCTGTTTACAACCCCTAATGCTCCCCAGGAGGACAACAGTTGCAGTAATAAAAACCAAAACAAAAACAACAGTTCGACACAACCACATATTGTATAAAGAGCACGGGGGCTTTCTCACTCTCTGTCAGTGATGATGGTCTTTGACCTGTGGGAAAAACCAAGACGCTGTATCCGACTGGACGGACTGGTCGTCCTCTCTTTTGCAGACTGGTATGTGTGTGTTCAGTTTGACACTCAGTGGCTTCTGTCCATTAGCCTTCCGCTTTCCAACTGCTTCCGTGCTGTAATGCCTGCCGTCTGTCTGTACTGAGGCTGCAGTTTGGTCCTCTTCCTTGCTCTAGTTGGCTTTCGTCCCAGAATGCGTTGGAAAGGATACAACCCTTGACCCTCTGTACAAAAAGAGCCCAGTACTTCCCCATCCCTGAGCTGAGGCAGAACTGTGGACGAGGTGCCTACGTTCTCCTTACCACTTCATTTTCGGCCTGTTGAGGAAGTCTTTATCAGTGTTTCTACTGGAAAATCCTGTGTAAATTACACCCGTTTCTGCAGATTTCCCCCCATAGACACATAGAAACGTGCAATTTCGCACATATAATTCAGGGGTGGCCACGGGTTTAATGGAATAGGTTAATATTTGATCTAAAATATCATTTTTCCTCCTGCTTAACTCACTACTCTTTGCACGGTTCATAATGTTTTCCCCTGGTGTAAAAAGGAAGGTACATCTTAGGTCATCTCTTTTGTTGTCGCTGTTCAGTGAGGCCTGTTACATCAAAAGACAGCAACGCTTTGAGTTCTTCACAAATGTCTCAGTTTTCCTTTTTTTCCTTCTGTGGCCTTTCCTGTGTTGCAGGCCCGTCTCTCTGCACATCGCCTACTGGTTAGCCTATATTTACTCAGCCCCGTGACATGTTTTGTTGCCACAGCAACCTGCCACAACCCCCCTAGTGTGCTGATTTTCTTGTTGGCCGTCACCTGTGTACTGTCCCACAATGCACTGCAGTTTACCTCCAACAAGTAACTACTGTATGAGCAGACGGAGAGCTGTGCAGATCAGAGTTTGGGGATTAACTTCTCCCCAAAAGTAAAAAGTCAAACCGTTTTTATTTAAAAGTTTAACATGATCGTTGGACCAACTGAATCCTCATTTCAGATGTGTATTCAAACGGATGCTGACCTGCAGTAACCTCTTGTTATGCTTGTAGACTAATGCATTCCTGCAACACCAGGCCTCAGAAAAACAAAGTGCATGTTGGGAGAAGAGAACAAGCATGTGATTGAAGGAACAGGGAGGGAAAGAAAAAAAAAATGTTATGGCAAGGACTATAAAAATCAAGAAATAGATATGGCTATAGGGCTGAATGTGGCCAGTAATCCATGAATAGGGTTTCCCAGCCTCTTACACTCTTAGCAGGCCCACTTGAGCGCTCTGACCAAAAATGCCAAACACGCAGTATACTTTTGAACGAGTTCCAGTTGTGTCCTTTCCTTGCCTTCAGCCCCTGACAGCCTACAAATACAGTCTCCTCTCTACTTAAACATTCTGAGTTTTGAATCTGCTGCCTCTGTGCAAGAAACATTTACCCTGGCTACATCAAAACCCACATAATGTCTCCAAGAAGGGCAGTTGTCCCTCAGTTCATTTTCTGAAATAAGTCGCTGTATCATCAGATATGGATGGTTGGTGCTTTCCAATTAAGTGACCTTTCAGTGGTCACGTGGTCAAGAGACCCGTGAGGGAAATATATTTCTTTTTACACATTTTTTGTACGATTCCAACAGAAGCATGCAAAATCAAAGAGCACTCTAATGGCTGTAATTTATTGGGTGCTGCCACCAATAATCGCTCAAAATGTACTGATGGCTGTCACTTGGAAGCAGTTTCACATTATTGGTCTCAGTTGGTTTTCCATGAGTGAAAGTTGGCAGCGGCTTGATAGCTGATTCGACATCTTTAAACCTTGCTGAGCTCGCCTGTCATCGTCCCTGTTCATTTTTCTAAAAGTTTGCTTGCAAATCAATTCGGTAGCTGACAGAACCATTCTGTGTTTGCCTTGAATTTCAGCTTTGTGTTGTTCCTCTTAGAAATGTAGTGCAGTAATTTTAAAACGGCTTACTGCAGATTTCAAATCTGTGGAGTGTCAGTTGTGATGTTTAAAATGTATCAGTGGATCTTTTTTCTATGTTCAGACTCAATTCTCACAGAGTTTTTTTTGGTTTTAATAGTTTTATGTACTACTCGAACGTACTTATTTAATACACAGTGCCACGGTGGGATTTGAACCACAGGAGATGTTGACAATACTCTGCTGTGTTCTTTGGTCTAGTCTAAATTAAACTCCTTATACCAACAATAGGCCACTTCGTTCTTTAGTTGCTGCAAAGCAACTGAGAGTCCCTTCCTCAGTTTCAGTCGTGTCCTCGAGCTGCTAGTCTTCTGAGGACGTTGTTGGCTGTATATGATCGAGGATTGTAGGTCCAATTGTTAGTACGTGTTTTAAAAGTTTTTAAAAGTAATGTACGTAGCAGCCCCAGCAGTGACTAAAAACACATTTTTATGGTAGTAAGACAGTTTGGAGAAATGACGCCATTCATTGCTTTATATGCCATAATTTCATGACACTAAATCCCAAATGAACGCAGTGCATCCCAATTAGTCAATCACAATTATAGTGGACAAAATGATCACGGTTATCAGTATTATCACGGTGTTGTTAAAATGGGCTGAAAGTACATGCTGTTACACACATTGAAATCATTTCACCAAGTTTTATATTGGAAACTACAAACAAAGCTAGCTTTTTGTTTGAATGAACATTAAATATACAGTAAATACATATAACAGCAAATACCTTATGTAAACATACGAAACCATATCAAATGTGTATTAACATGAACTCACTGACACCCTTACTCACACCCACACACACAGAGTTTATCTTCTGTGTTGATTTGAGTATGTGCACCGACCTCATGCACAATTTACATAAATACAAATGAGTCTTAAAGGACCAGTGTGTAGGATTTAGTGGCATTTAGTGGTGTAGTTCCAGATTGCAACTCCTCGCTTCACTCTCTCCTTCAAGTGTGAAGGAGGAACTATGGTGGCTGTGAAACCAATAAAAAATGTGAACGGCACTATCTAGGCTATTGTAGAAACATGGTGGCTCAACATGGCGACCTCAATGGAAGGTGAACAGCGGCTTCAGTGTGGTCATGGAGTAGCACGGCCATTCTTACGTTCCAACAAAGAAGGGTTCAAAGCCGAACACTTCCCCTCACATTTCAGAAAATTTCTCACGATCCACTTTAGAGCTGATTCATTTATTAGAGAAGGCCCACAGGTTTCTTCACCAGCAGCAGCTCCGTGAAATACACAGCATGTCTAGCTCAGTGGAAAGTGGTCATATGGGTGACAATTTTGGGCTTGAAACCTTTGTGTGTGGGACAAGAAGGGTGTCATTACACCAGCCACATAACCCACATTACATGTAACATAAAAGCAAGCGAGGGAAAGGCCCACCAGAGGTGTGTTGTGTTGTTCATTCGAGCAGGTGGTGATAAACCAGAGCAGTATGTGAGCTGTTTTTAGGAAGCAGCACTTGAGCTAGAGGGGTTGAATGTTTTGTTGCACTAACAATAATTCTGTAGCACGGCAAAAATAATACTTCCTCTAAAGAACAAAGCTTATGGTGAAAGCCCTTACAAGGAACTCTGAATCAAGGACTTTGTCACTTTCAAAACAACTAGTTTACTATTTTGTGCAGTCTGAAGTCCCGACACTGGTTAAAAAATTACAGTAAATGGATATTTGTTAGAAAATGTATACGCGCAGTCATTCTGTAGGATGGCGGCACATTCAGATGAAGTATGGAAATGTTTTGATCATGACATGCTTGAGTGGAAACTATGCCCTAGGTGGTGAGAACCCATTTGCAGTGAAGTCAAGAAAACACTTATACAAACCAGAGTTCAAATGGGAACATTTGCATTGTTACCTGAAAGTACTTCTAAATGATAGGACCAGTCTTTGAAAACATGTTGTCATAGCTCATAGGTCCACTGGAAAAATCCCAATAATGATAATCACATTGTTACTCTGGTGAACCTGACACGAATGTTGGTAGCGGCTGTCCTGTTAGATTACCATAATAATTGATAAACACTGAAGAAGAACTTGGTAGACCCTGCAAGGACACATTTTAACCTAAAATAGTCCTTCACAGAGGATTTATTTTGTTAACAGTCATACATGTTATGTTAGCCATGGCCTTGTCCTAAAGCAGAGCGCAGAGTGGCCAAGCTCATTTAACTTATTTGCCTTCTCTTAGGCTACATTTTGACTGGCGCCATGTGCAGTTTGTTAAGCGGCTGATGTCAAAAAAGTCTCAACTGTGCATCTCTGTGTAACTGTGTGCGCTCCTGCGTCATACACATTATTCATTCATCAGTACTGTTAAACACTTTGGCCTCAGTGTTTACTGGTGTCGGTCCACAGAGCAGCACTGTGGCATCTGTGTTTTGGACTTGGCTTAGTATTTTGTTCTCACTGTTGGCCCTGACTTCCCAGGGCTCTCTGGGTCTATTAATACCAGCTCGCTCTAAAAATACAGAGCACTGTGTGACCCACTGGGACTAAATAGGAGCTCAACCTCTTACCGTAAGCACACTGACATACACACACATACAGTGCAGTTTTACCTATAGATTCTGATTTTCTTAGACTACAGCATCAGTATTTTCCACACTGAAAGGCAAAAAAACCTTTCAGCAAATGAATTAAAATCATTCATCAAACCTGCAGGCCTAACTGAGAACAGTGATGTTTGTTTCCAGTGATGATAAAGGAATGTAGGGGTGTGTGTTTGTGTGTGTGTTGTTCTGCTTTGTGTGTATATGTACTTATCATCATGACCTTAAATGAATTGGCGTTATATGTAAAGACCATGTGCTATGGATTTTAAAACTCATTGAATTATTTCCCTAATTTGTTTGGAGCTGTGATTGGACACATCTGGAAAAGGTCCAACTGTTAAATTGAATTTGTTTCCCAAACAGCTTGTGAAAATGTCAAATGAGGAAAGGGAAATGGAGAACATTTTATGCCCCAACACATTTGTTGATTGGATAACAGCTCAACTTTGCCCAACCGATATCTGCTTTAAAGGGAGCAACTCCAGCAACATGTTTGATTTAAGGCTTAATAAGTATCTCGCATACTTTAAAGTAGGCAATAAGACAAAACAGTGCACATCTGGGTATGAATATAATAATGCCAGCCCTCACATTTGTGTTTTCAGTTTGTCTCCTGACTCCCTGTCTTATGGGCACACACTGATTTGTTTGTGATTGCAGTAGAATAAATGGTAGAGAAACAATTAGGTAACTATTACAGTGTAAATGCACATTGGGGCCGCTGTATTCAGTACCTACTCCACATAATCAACAGGTGTCAGTTAGACTGGATTCTCTTAACTAGATACATGTTTGTTAACTTGATGAACAACGTGCACATCATGAACATTAGCAGTAAATTGTCGTCAATAAGTTTGTGTGGAATGTCTCTTTTAACTGTACACACCTTGCTTTGCTCGGTGTAAGACAATACGTTTTTGTAAAGGTAGCAGCCTGTTTGATCCTCGCAAACAGTGATTATCTCTCCTGCTTCAGTTGGAGACATCTCTTTTCAAGAATTGGCTCCACTTTGACATAAAACTGTTAAACAATGTTCAGTTCACCATTGGTGTGAGACATGCTGAAAACTTGAGTAAGCCGGCAACGCTTTTGTACTATTCCTGCACAATGGAGCATTTTCAAGCAGCCATTTTGACATGAAATAGTAGGGTAAACATAGGTGTTGCCAATGACTCTAATTAAGGTTCAGTTTCAGTTAGCGTAGCAGAGCCTTTCCAGTGAGCCAGCATGCATAATAGCAGCACCCTGACTCTGTTGGACCTGAATGCAGTAGAAAAAGCTGAAAAAGGTGTATACAGGCTGCTACTGAATATTAGGCATAATTTAGTGCCAGCATCTCAGACCAAAGCGATGGGCACTACAGCCGACCAGCAATTGTACCCAGCAGATAATCGTAAACACACTTAATACTGGACTGAAATGAAAGTCTTGCCACAGTCTTCCCAACAATCACTAACGCTGGGTTGGTCAGAATAAACCCATAATTCATTGAGTTGTTTATGTACATGTTGCCAGGCCAGCGTCAGTCGAATCTGATCAATCCACACCCACAGAGTTTTTGTAGAGACCTCCATCCACATTGAAACGCCTGAACAACATGAACAACATCTCTTCTTTACCCTCTTTTCAGTTGGCAACCAACAGAGCTGTGCATCACAGCCAGCATCTGGGGAGGAGTGGGACGGACAGGCCAGCTGACCAAATCATTATTTTATGGTCAGAACGTCATTTGACAAAATCATCTTAACTATAAATTAATGACAACAGCTGTTCTGTATGATTGGCTGTATCAAAAAAGTTAGAGACAACGTTATGTGTCATCCTGCTCTCTGTGGTAACGCATACTGCGGTTTAATACAGCCAAATTCACAATATAGTTGTTCTCATTTACACGTTTCTTTTTGTATGAAATATTTATTAGTTACGGCCCATAAACACTACATGCAGTGATTAGCAAGCAATTAGCATAATCCAGGTTAATGACAACAGCTCGGCTTTGTATTCGGCTATACTGGTATTTAAAATACACCATCACAGAGAGAGTTGGAGGCAATTAAAGGTTGTCTTAACTTTACTGCCACACAGCCTCCAACCCTCACTGGGCTGGCTATGGTCATTGTTTTGCAAAATTTCAGTTTACCACGTACTCACTAAAAAAGCCAGCCAGTATTTTAAGATTTATACACCATGGAGGCCGTTTTAGAAAAGCTGCATTTTGGGGCAGAAAAAAGCCTTTTCAGTCTGGATGGAGGTCTGAAACCAAAAGAAAAGGATGCGTTTACTAATTCAGCCATCTTAATGTGGATATAGTCTTAATTCTTCCTTGTGACAGACCCCTTATCTCTTCTGTCACACAGCACCTGTAGGTGTAGAGAAGGTGTGGCCACTGCTATGATTCAGGGCCCCCTGCATGACCACCACAGCAGACATATAGACACATATATTATTATATATATTGGCTCTGGTCTGTGGGTGCCCAGAGGTCTCCCAGTTACATTTCTCACTTTTCACCACATTGTGTGGAGTGGTTCAACATCACTATTTTCTATATTCCATATTTTACTCACACTTGCACCTTTATTATGAATTATGTGCTTATTTCCATCTAGCTGCTGTGAGCTTGCAGGCTAGTGTGTCCTCTACTGATTGGTGTGCATCTGAGTAAATCCAAGAGTGAAATGTCACCCTTCTTTAGCTGTAACTATTTTTCAAGCTTTTAGAAGAAGAGAAATTATTAAAATTGTGCCTTTTTTCATATGTTTTTACAGTAATTGGTCACCTGCTAGTCAGTATGGGTGATGGCAGGGCCTTGATTAGTCAGTCACTGTGCACACCAGGTATGTGTGAGTCAGTGCCCTTTACGTAACAAACTAAACTGGGGTTTGTTCATTTCCAAACTTTGTCGGCATGCTCTTTTGCACAGTGAGACCTGGGTCTTAATCAGGTTTCATCTATCCATCCATTCATTATCTCTTGCCACTTGTCCTTTCAGGGTTGCGGGGGCCTGAAGCCTATATCAGCTTGAGTGAGAAATTCGTCATCTAGTGTCATTTTACCTCTGTTCCTATCTATCTTATCTATTGGTTGAAGGGCTTAAATGGTTGTGTGAAGAAGTACAATCAGCATTTTGGACCTGCGGATACAAATGATGAGAGCAAAACATTTTTCTTGCCATTGAGGAGCTGTTAAGCCATTAGATGAGAACTACAGGAGACCCTGTTTGAGAAGGAAAGCCGCAGTCTGTGAGGCCAGATGGAGGGCTGCAACCATGTCAACACAAACACAAAAGCTAGACTGAAAATGTAATGCTCAAACCTGCTCTGGCAGAGACTGTTTGACAGGATAAGGGGGAGGGAAAGGGAGAACACCTCCCTTAAGGGACATTTTACAACCTTGATTTTATTGCAGATTAATTGCATAGCAGCCAGGTTGATTTGATTTAATTCCATCATTCAAATGTCACCATAATTAATCATTTCTCAGACTTAGCTGTTAAATGTCTTGTTATCTACATGTGTTGAGGTCAGGATGTAATGAATGCAAATGACACCAATTAAGTTTAGTGTTGGTACTTAAGGTGTGTCTGATTAGTCGACGCATTTTTATAAACAAAAATGAGAGCTGATGGCAGAACATGCGAGTCAGATTTAGTTTGTTTCTGTACTGCTGTGCCACATACAGTACTGTACCTTTTTAAAAAGCATTAAATCCCTTGGTATTTCTCTCTGTTTTACAGCATCGAATCAACGATTTAAGGTCATTTGGATTTTTAAGCTGATTAACAGAAAAAAAAGATGTCAAAGTGACACAAACTGATCTAAATGAAGTGCAGATATACAATACAAAATACACATAGTTAACACTCTTACTTTGACACACCTAAGTCTTCAGTGGTGCAAACAGTTGTTTTAAAAATACAAACTGGGTCTTGACACTCTTCCAAATAAAATAATTTTTGAAACCTGTATGTAAACAGCACTATACAAATACACTTTCTTGGCTTGAATAGGGAACCCTGCTTTGTTTGAGAGATGTGACTGCACAACAGTTCAGTTAAACATTAATGTGCTAACCAAAAAAAATGCTAGTCACACCAGCACCTTGTCTAGCTACTCTCCCGGAAGGTCAAGGAATAACATTTATTACATGCTGTAATATTCATTAAGGGCAGATTGGTTTGAGTAGTTGTAATCTTTTTCATATACAGTTGTATTACTCAAAAACCCTCTCAAGTAAAAACCCATCCAGTCTGAAAACGCTGTTCTAGAGTCACTGTAATGTTCCTAGTGGCTGATTACTTAAATACAGGCTCCATACACGTGGCAAGGAGTGGGGATAATGGTAGTGCAAGGCCCAACTCCAGGTTTACAAAATGTTCAAATGAGACACAACATTTACTAGACACTTAACTTGTACCTGCTTCTACGTTCCTTTACAGTCCAAACTGGACTCAATATGACTTCTTCAGGCTTTACCTTTTGTTGATCATATCAACTACAGTAGAAATGACTGGGAGTCTCTGGGATATCTACTAGACTGGTATTCACTTTAGATAGGCCTATCTTTTCTTAACTGTCCACTCGAAGGTCAGCGACTCCCCATATGATTAGTGTGCCTCCACTTTGTGTTGCACAAAGCAAGTGAGTCACACTTTGTCAACAGGAGCGACGTCTGACTGTCCCCGCTGGAGTTAATGAGTGATGAAGTCCTCAGTCAGCGAACAAGGCACCTTTCTGTGCTGACTTGAGCCGATGTTAGTTAATGACTAATTGCAGCATTGTGTTTACCATTACCTGTCAAGGTGAGTGAGTGGTACAGATGGTTCTTTTAGAGCAGGACAGCTGACCTGACTGCGCAGGCCGCGTGCAGCGGTGGGATTGTGTCATCGGCCAAAAATGGAAACCGGTGGAAGTGTTCACATGAAATCTGCATCGTGCCTGCCAAATATCTCGGCTAGATGTTTTTGAACAGGCTGTGATGACTGTTTTGACCAACTATTGTTCACCAGCAACAGGTGTGGAAGGGTCATGTTGAGACCTGCAAATACTGAAGAACTGTTTAATGCTCTGCACGCTGGCAGCTTTTGTGGCATAGACAGCAACAAAGCAGAAACACACCCCAGTTGCAAAGGTTAAAATCAGAAGCTTGGGGTTATGGACACCGGCAGATGGCAGTGTCAAGGGGGCGTCAGCTTGCAGCTATGGACTTGAACCCAGAGTGAAGCCTAATGTACAAGGAAGTGTCCTCCATTCTTAATGCTGAGGTTGAATCAGTTTAAGGCTGCTTTTATTCCCTAACATTAGCAGTAAAGCTAGAAGTGGGTATTTGAGAGCTGAGGCTCCTCATCTAGGCTCTCAGGTCACATTAAATAGGTTAAAAATGAATGTGGGTAATTCTGACAAACCCTTGAGGTTTGGTGGCGTGTCAAAATAGGCCTAAACTAAATCTGTAATAAGCAGGTAATGAGTTTTTGCCTGTTTGTGTTTCAACTCAAAGTGCAAAACTGAGACTGAGTGTGTTCGTAAGGGAGGGGGAGACAGGTATTGCTACAGACAGTGTTGTGGAATGTGTGGTGGAGTTTTTGTGGTTTGCAAAGTGTTTGGTAGGGGGAGGGACCTACGACACTACTGAGCTACTTCTGAGTAGCAGGTCCCTCCCCCAGCTCAAAGTCAGTCTTTTCTCTCCTTCCCTTAAAGGAACAGTCACCTCACAGTGTCTCTTTGGCCCTTGTCTCATATCAGTCTTTTGGCATCTTTTCTCTCTTTTCCGTCTTTGCTCATGAAGTTGATGTTGACCCACAGGCTCAGGACCCACACAATGACAGATCGCACTGACTGTAAAGGTTGCTATCTGTCTCCACTAATAATATTACTCTCTTGGTGTCCCCCAGGTCCATGTGTGGTCAGTGAAGTATCCTGGAGAACATGGCAGTGTATCAGTTGAGTGTCTGGGTGAGATGAGGTGAGTGAACAGGCTCTTTTAAAAGGTGCTAATCGTCCACTCAGTACAGGCTCAATATAGGTTTATCTTTTAGAAAAAATAGGCTAAAACTATGTATCTATAAACTGTTGGTGCTGGGATCAGATCAGACATTTTCTGAATTTGTCTTTCGCCTTTTTGTCTGAAATACTGATGATGGTGATTTTTTTCTTTTCTCCATCAGTGTCGCCTGCAAGCAATGTGAGCGCCACTGACAAACAGGCACAGCTATTCTCCATACCAGACCTCCACCTCAATCACCAGCCAATCAAATGCACCCAGACAATAAACTGGCCAATCATGGCAAGCAGGTCACCAGTGACAGCCGATCCCAGATACCCAGTGTAAACCAGCAGGCTCAGCAGCAGCAGGGCGCTGCTGGCCACCTGGGTCCAAAGGCCGTCAGTGCCGGGAGCCATGGAGTCAAAACCAACCAGATTACCCCCGGCAACCCTGGGCTGAAGGCTGTCAGCCAATCGGTGAGCAGTGTTGGAGGGATGCTGAAAACCAAATCCAAGCGGGAGCGGAGCGTCTCCATTGACTCTGGTGATTCAAGAAATGCCATTCCTCCAACACTGGAGACGGATGCCAAAGGAGGTAAGGCATGCATGCACAGAGGAAACTGTGTCAGCACCTGGGACGTATAGACAGTGTGTTTCTGTTCTAACTATGCAGAAGTTCACTTCCTTTATCTTCCTATCAGACAAATCTTAACCCGAAATACCAGATTACGTGCATTCACCTCCTCCACAGCAGGAAGTGAATGTAAGGACTGGGAGGACAGAATAACTTGTTTTCTCTCTTGCTGAAATGCCCTGACCTTTCAGTGAAGCGTCAGAATTTCCCCCTGGCTTTTGTTAGTTTGTGCCATGCCCGCGATGCAGTGACGTGTCTCAGATGAAAAAGCATCTGGGCTTTCTAGAGAGCTCAGAGAGAGAGAGACAGGTCATGAGCTTGTGAAAAGTTAGTAAGCCCAGAGAGGTTGTTATTAAAGTGGGAGACAGTGAGTGGGTGGGAAGCATTGAAGACCTTTTTTGTGAATGTCTCGGTAATCATTTGTGTTCATGTGGTTCAGAACAAAGTGTTTGATGTGCATTTGTTGGCTGTTGCTTATTGAAGCGCTTGTGTAGGCACGTGACCGTTTGACTGCAGATGACATTAATGTGATTTTGTGAAACTCATCTGGGCTTCCTGTACACGATTTGAACCTCCTCTTTAAACATGCACACACGCAAAACACACAAATACTCACACACACACCTTGAGGGGGGTGAGGTGTGGTTCCAACACAAAGAGCAACTGAGACTGAAAGAGGGAGAGAATGAAAGATAGGGTGGATCATTTGAAGGGAAATCTCTTCTGGCTCCATTCGACCTCCACTCTACATGCACGCACACGCACACACACACACACACCGTCTTATTCCCTGTGATCTTATTTCTGCCTATAGAAAAACAGAAGTGCATTCAAATGAAATGCAAGGCACCCTCATCTTTTCTTTAAATCACTCCGCCACCAACTGAAAAAGCCTTGGCACTGACAAACAGTTTGAACACACTAGCAGACGTGGCTGAAAAGCTGACTTTCTCAACTGCTGGTAACAAACATTCACAGAAGACAAGAGGTCAACTCTTTCAGACTGCCTTTCTGTGTCAAGGTAGCAGTCCTCTCTCTGCTGTCCTTCTCTCTGCATTGTCAGTGCAAACTTCCTTCCTTCTGTACTATATATTCTTTTGAGTCTGTGGTTACCCACACTCACCTGATGTGTTTTCTGCAACAAAATCATTAAGATGTTGAGTAATGAACCTGAAAAATCTTCACTGATTTGTTTATATAGCTTCTCTAAATGTGTGACAGTTATCAGGGATATATTGCCAGTGTACTTTTCTTTCCTGTCACCATTTGGAGTTTAAAACCACTTTTGTATTTACTGTCAAAAGTTGGTTCTGCCTCTTCTACTGCAGCTTACCTTCTGGAAATGTTAAAGCTGCTACATATTTCTTGCAGCTGTTTGCACCCACTGGCGCACAGCAGCTTGTGCATCCACAAAATCATAATTGCAGTGCACCATGTGAGAAGGCGCAGCACATGCTTCTCAAAACATTGCATCTGCAGACGTGATTAGCAGGCATGGCATGTTGTTGTGAAAAGAAAGAAACCCATCACAAGGATGATCAGAACTGCAAATGATTGCAGTGTTTAATGTTTACCGAAAGGTAATTTTGATCATTCAGTTGTGTAATTTACAATAATATTTCAGTTAATTTAAGAAAATAAATTTGTAAGACTGCTCAAATCTGTTTCACTTTTTGCACAGGCAAAAAGAGCAAATTTGCATTGCTGTATTATAACTTTATATCAGCTGTTCCCATGACAGTGCAAGAATGAGATTGCAGAAAGTATAAGCATACTTTCTGGTCACAACAACAGGAGCATGTCTGCAGTGGAGACGGTTCAAGCATGTGTGCATAAGCTCGAGTTTCACAATGTTCACAATGTTGTCAAAAAACTCACAGAGACATACTGTAGTTCTTTAAAATTATCTGAAATTTTAAATGACATGACTGGTAGGGCATTTGATGATTGATTTAAAGGGATTCTACAATTTTACATCTTGTTCAGATTTAAAGTAATCTGTCAAGGCAGCTGTAAGCTGGGATCCTGTATCTTCAGGCAGATAAGGCAAACTGCATTAGAACAGTAGTACACTGGCTTCTGGCTCTGGGAAATACTGTGATTGGTTCAGCTTAGTAAATTATTTATTATTTTATCATTAGTGGTGAATGATAAAAACATTGGTAATACCCTTTAAAGGGACAGTACTATGACAGTTGTTATCCAGGTTTTGATGTGTGTATATTATCCTCTAGAGGGTGTCATGCGCAGTAAACGGCGCTGTGTTCTGGAGAAGAAACAGCCATACAGTGGAGATGAATGGTGCTCTGGACCTGACACAGAGGAAGATGAAGACAAGCCACACTCTGCGACCCACCGTGAGTCTGTGCACCTCCACAGAGGGAGAAACACAATACCAGTTGCTGTTGTCTGAGCGTAGCACAGTCCTCCCTAACAATAGTGTCATTGTGACCACAACTGTGAAGGCTGCATGAATTACATATAGAGACCCCCTGTCACGGCTCCATTTTATTTTCTCTGAAAACAACAGGTTAAAGCCATAAATTATCCAGAGCTGTTTTCAGATACTGGATACACTGAAAGGAAGAAGATTTCAGCTTGGAGTGCTATACTATCCCTTTCTACAGATGTGACTTTACATGTGTTTTAGCTCCATCTAGTGTTTAGACGCTGTAGCCAAAAAGATGATCTGGTATTACAATTATATACCAGGATACAACTTAATACAAACTAAACCAGTGTGCTTCTGATTTTTCTCAGGAGAGCGTGTGCTGGCAGGTCCTATCCAGGGACTCACTGAGCGGCTGTCTGCAGGGCCCATGTCTGAATCTGGGGGTCCTGTAATGGCATGTGGAGTGGGACCAGGTCTAAAGGCAGAGCCATCTCAGCCTTCACAGCAAGTGGTGTATGTTTTCACAACCAGCCTAGCTAACAGGTGAGAACAATTTGCAGGCCTGACATGCATGTGATTATCCACATCAGAAGACGAGAATCTAAATGGTCTTTATTTTATCAACAAACTTGATTTGTTTATTAGATTTTAGATTAAGATTTTGTGGTTTCTCCAGTTCAACACTGTGACAGTCCAACACAATAATAATATATTTTTTCTAATTTGCTCTATTTGTTTGACAGTGCTGCAGAGGCAGTAATGAAAGGACAGACTGATTCCATCCTTCTGTTTCACCAGCAAAATGTTCCACGCACCAAGTTGGAGCAGGTCAGACATCCACAGCTCAGCAGCAAATTAAAAACAATGACAATTTTCTGTTAAACCTGTTAAACCACAGGGAAGCAAAAGTGTTTTTTGCGGTAGAGACCACAGGTGCAAAGTATGTGGTAAGGCTAATTTGTTTAGCTATTTTGGTCTCAGATACCTCTTCGTTCCTGTTTCCATTAGCACTTGTTGTGACTGCCTTTATTACTTGGCGAGAAAGTGAAACGTGAAATGTGTTTACTTGGCAAATGAACAAATGGCAATATACTGTAATAGCTGGAATAAACAACCACAACAATACTACTACTAAAGATACCAATCATGCAGGCAAAGTATCATTTTAATGGCCTGAACCTGTTTTTTTTTCTCCTTTGGTCTGCCACAGGGCCACCCATCAGGGAAGCTTCCTAACCTATCTGAGAAGGTAAACTCCAGCGGCTCTCCGCCCGTAGGCACCCCTAAATCCCAAAGTGGAACTCCACGGCCAGCCTCTGTAGGAGTTGGTGGCCCATTGCATCCTGCAGGAACACCATCTTCAGCAGGACACTCTGATAATGAATCCTCTCAGACCAGACCTGGCGGAGCCTCCAGCAATAACAGCATCATTGCCCATAGGTCAGAGGGAGGGGGCAGGGCAACACCTTCAGGCCCAGTCCCAGGAACTGGAGATGGGGATGGTGCAGGGAGTATGACTCTTCCTGTTGCTACTGTTTCTCCCTCGGGGAGTCCCTCCATCCTATCTGCACACCTACAGAGTGATATAGGCCAGAGGAGTGGCCCAGGGAACTCAGATGGCCTCTCCAAAGAGCAGCTGGAACACAGGGAGCGTTCTTTGCAGACGCTGAGAGATATAGAGAGGTTGCTTCTGCGCAGTGGGGCAAGTGGAGGACCTGGAGAGACAGGAGGCCCTAATAACAATGCTAGTAATAACTCCTCCAACCTGAGTAATAACAACAATACTGATAGGAGTGGTATTCTCGAAGACAGTGACAATGGTACTAATAACTGCAGTAGTGGTAATATGCTATCATCAGCCTTGGCTCCTATTGGGGGGATGAAGAGGTTTGAAGAACCCCTCCAGTCCATAATTTCTCAAACACAGTCCCTTGGTGGACCGGCCATTGACGGCCCTCAAATGGACTCTCACCATAACCTACCACAACACCCCCATCACCAGCTGTCTTCACCTGGGGTCGACATGGGTCCCTTACTTGGACCGGACGGGCTGACACCAGAGCAAATGGCATGGAGGAAACTTCAAGAAGAATACTACCTAGAGAAGAGACGGCAACAGGAAATGCAACCCCACACACATCCGCAGCACTTTAGAATGATGACAGAGATGGGCATGCACGGAGGTCCTATGATGATGAGAGGACCCCCACCTCCTTACCACAGCAAGCCTGGAGACCAGCAGTGGGGTCCTGGCAATATGATGGGAGGAGGAATGGGTGGAAATCCGCGAATGATAGACATGCACCAAGATGGACCCCGTGGTCCAAGGTTCCTGGGACAGATGCAGAGGGGGCCACCTGGGGGAGGTGGTTTTCCTGGTAGTACAGGTGGAGTTTTATCAGTTGAGGGTCTAGGACCCCAAAGACCTACCAGGCCAGGGATGATTTGGCTAGATGATATGCCAAACAACATAGGTGGTGGAGGTCCCTTTCATGGCTGCTACCCCGGTGGACCTCCTCAGCACTTACAAGGTGACCCAGAACATCCGTTAGCGCATGAGGAAATGTTGCGCATCATGGAGAAACGGCAGATGCAGGGGCTTCCAAGGTTTGAACTTGACAGGTTAGCTAAACAGCAACAACAGGGCAACCTTGGTTCGAGAATTATGGACAATCCTGGTGGCCCAGACTTTCCTAATTTGGGAATGGGCCGTGGCCCACCCTCCTCTCGAGGTGATCCTATGGACTTCCCTGGCTCCCGGGAGATTATGGGCTCTCCTGGAGGGGGTCCTCAGATGAGAGACTTGGTGGATTCTCCTTTGGGGGGCAACCTCACAATGAACATGAACCAACAGATGAATGTTCAGCAACAACAGCAGATGATGCTATCTCAGAAGCTCCGAGGAGGTCCTGCTGGAGGGGGGCCTTTGAGTGAAATGTTTAGTCCTGGAGAGATTTCACGAATCAGGGCTTCACAGAATGGAAGAGGAGGAAATAAGGGGATGATCCCAGGACCTGATGGCCCCTTCCAGTTTCCCAATCAAGGTCCCTTCTCTGGAGGACAGGTGGAAGGACCCTATCTTCAACAACCTGGCCCTGAGATGTTTGGGCCTGACCAGCAAGGTCCTAATCAAATGGGAGTTACATCACGGCTTAGTCATATGCCTATGACTGGGGGCCTCAGGGGAGCAGACCTCAGCCCTAGGCACCCCTCTGACCTATCAATCAATGTTAACCCCCTAAACTCTCCTTCAGTGCCTCCTCATCAGCTCAAGTCTCCATCGCTCAACCCAGAGCCATCAACTCTTCTACCTTCCCCCTCCGCTCAAGGACTGAAGTCACCCTCACAGATCTCTTCTGCAGGGCATCACCCCCCTCTTCCCCCTGCATCTGGTGCTGGGACTCCTTCCTCTTCTTCCATGAAATCTCCCCAGGTAATGGGGTCTTCCAACCTTGTGTTGCACTCTCCATCTGCCTCTCCTGGACGACTTAAGTCCCCAGCCATGGCTGTGGGTTCTCCAGGGTGGGCGTCTCCTAAAACAGCTCTTCCAAGTCCAGGTGGTCCAACCAGTGGTAAGATAGTGGGCAACGGAGGAAGTATTTCCACTGAAACAGGTACACTCTGAATCCAAGATAATATTGTTCATCATTAATACGGTTCTTTGTAATGCTGTGACATTAATAATTTTTTAAATGTTCTTTGCAGGCCAATCACTTCCCCCCAGGAGCTCCAACTCTACCCCCATTAGCCAACCAGGATCTATGAATCCTAGTATGCCATTTACTTCCTCTCCCAATGCCCTTCCATCTCAGAATCCTTTATCTCTTATCATGTCCCAGATGTCCAAGTATGCCATGCCTAGTTCCACTCCTCTCTACCACGATGCAATCAAAACTATTGCCACTTCCGATGATGAGATGCTGCCCGATCGACCCCTTCTATCTGGTGTCAGCATTGGAGGTAGGAAAACAAGGAAACATTGTTACAAAGACAGAAAACACCTTATACAGTTCTGAAGTATGCATAGAGGAAGCAGTAGAATGGCCCTGATTCAGTGTGTCATTTGTAGATTTTGCCATGCTATCAGAAAATGAATGAATGGTTTTAATTCATAGAAGGTTTTTATAGTGAAAGCAAACACAGATCTCTCAGCCCAAGTTCTCATATTATAGTAGTTCTGTTTTAAAGTATACCTCCAGTTTATATTTAGTCTACTGTGTTGAGAAAACCAGCAGTGTATTTTCAGATGTTAATAGTGTGATTTGTCACATGCTGGTCTTGTTGTAATGCTTGCTCATGGTGGGAATTGTTGGGTCTCTATATAATTTTATAAGGAGTATGGTGTTGACCTGCTCTAAAAAGTGTGTTGAAAAGTGTCCTGAGATAACTTCTGTTATGATTTGTCACTATACAAATATAACTGCATTGAAATTGAAATTGAAATTGTAATTGTTTTATCACCAGGAAACATGGGGAACCCCCAGACCTCCCAGATACTTGTCTCCCAGGGCTCCATTGGTCCCCACAGTGATCCACAAAGCCCCATGGGTATTGTAAGCCAAGGTCAGCAGCACCTGTCCCATGATGCCTCGGGACCTGTGCTTTCTTCCCCAAACCACATGGGCATGCCTGCCATGAATTCTGCCATGATGGGAGGAGGCGCACCTGACGGACTGGGGCCCTGCAATGTTTCACCTATATCTCAGAACCAGATGGCAGGTTTTTCTCGCATCCAGCAACCACCTCACGGGCCCATGCACTCACCTATTGGAGCAATGTCACAGAATTTCTCTCAGTCTAATGAGGATATTCTACCACCTCAGCAGTTACACCTGCTTAGCAAAGGTCATCATCTCCAACGCCCCCCTCACCCTTCAGACTCATTTGCCTCTTTGCCCATGGGGGATGGCCCGGATCTAAGTGAAGTCATACGACCCACTCACACAGGCATCCCTGAGTTTGATCTCTCCCGCATCATTCCTTCTGATAAGCCCAGTAGCACGCTTCAGTATTTCCCAAAGAGTGAGCAACATCAAAATCCACACCAGGGGCCACCATCCCAGCAACCTACTCCACAGCAGCTCCTCAAACAGCTGTCTTCTTCTGGCCCTCCACACGGCAGCGGCCCTTCATCAAACCCCCATTTAGCAAACCTACAGAATATGATGGCTGAACAGCAGCTGCCACCTCACCCCTCACATGGTGGAATACGCCAAAGCATGGGCATTCCTCAGGGGGGCTCTAGGGGTATGGTTTCCGGTGGGGGCATGGGCCCCATGTGCCCCCCTGGACATATGATGGGAAGGACAGGCATGGTGCCCCAGCAGCATCTCCAGCAACAGCAAGCCATGATGGCGAACAGCCTTCTCCATCATTCTTCCAATCCATACCCTGGCATGATGTCCTCCCAGCAGCACCCACACAATCTGATGGCACAGCAGAACATTATGATGATGCAGGCTAAGCAGCGAAGCATGTCAATTCCAGGGGATCCTTTTGGCCCCCAGGGTCCTCTAATGTCCCCTCAGGGTCCCATGATGGCCCCTTCACACCCACAGTCTGGTATGATGGGCCCCCAGTCTCTCAGACAGCGTGGAATGCCTCTGGACAGTCCTATTGGTTATGGCCCTGGAGGTATGGCTAATATGCCTTTCTGATCCAGCTCACATGAACTGTACAAAAAAAACAAAAAAAAACAAACAAACAAAAAAAAATGTGTCTACTAGGTTACCTTCCCATTGTGTCCAAGTTTTTTCATTAATGTTATTCTTGCAGTTGTTTGAAAAGAGGAACTGTAAAACAATAAATCAGTGATGCTCCTCAAATTTTGGGTTACAACTGATTTTAAAAAGATCGAATATTTAAAAGCACTGTAACACAGTTAATAACAAATCTGAAGCCATTTTCTAAAATACTGTAAAATATGTATATTTCAAAGATGTGTGTATTTGTTGTGGGAACAGAGTGGCAGTCAGGAGAGGAGTGCCTCAAAATTTCTATTTGTTTTAATATCATTGATTTATTTTCTCCAATCATACTACATACCATAATAACCATAGTATACTACGCCATACTAGCATATATTATAGTCACATATACTACGTACCATGCTACTATACCTGAACTACTATATACTATATATCACTACTATATACATACAGTCGCCTATAATCTATTCATATGAATATATATAGTAACTATATATATATATAGTAATCAAAATGTTGCTGTAAATATAAGAAGACCATTTGATAAGAGAATACTAGATATTGCCAAGTATGTTCTGTATAACTGTGTTCTCTAAATAGACAGCTCGTAACAATACGATATTACGTAACTCACTGATCTCTAAGGTGATTTTACTGTCCTGGTTATTGTGTTGTCAATTATTGTTGTTTGATAACACTGACACGGGGACACGGTTGCTGTATACTAAAT
Organism: Morone saxatilis; assembly: GCF_004916995.1. Classification (NCBI taxonomy): domain Eukaryota; kingdom Metazoa; phylum Chordata; class Actinopteri; family Moronidae; genus Morone; species Morone saxatilis. The sequence continues at coordinate 23,523,566 of NW_023340257.1, read as the reverse complement.
GAAATCTTTATTGAATTCAATTAGCAGTACCGAACATACAAACAAAAACAGATTTCAGCCAACATTTTTTTTTTTGAGTGGGCAAATAAAACATCTTTTAAATGCAATCAAAGTAGCAATGGGTACTATATTGTCAGAACATCTGATAAAATTATAACATTATCCATCATAACAAACAAAACAATGAAGAACAGAAGCATTTTAGTTACAGCTGACGTTGTAGAAGAGTTTATCACATGAGAACGGTGCTGGTGGTTGTTCCTCCATCAGAAAAGGATGGTCGACTGTGACCCCGAACTCTGATGAAAGGCATACAAACACGGCCGCAGCCCAGTTTCCAGAGTAACTGAATAAGCTCATTGCGAAACCGCACCCCAACAAAGGCATATAAGAAAGGGTTCAGACAACAGTGTGACAAACCCAGACTCATCGTCACATAAAGGGCTGGTTGCAGGTGGTCATAATAGTCACAGCCGTTTAATATGGTGACCTTCAGGTCTGCTAGAGTGTTTATCAGTAAGGTGATATTATATGGTAGCCAACAAAAACAAAAGACGAGAGTGATGAGTAAAGCCAGTCGAATGGCTCCTTGCTTGTCTTGGCTTTTGTGACTCTTGAACAAAGTAACTACCACTGCTGTGTAACAATAGCTCATTATGGCCAGAGGTAGGAAAAAGCACACGTGATCCAAGACTCTACGGGTCAAAACCCAGTTGTGTGCGTGGATACCATAATGATGAAAAGAACAGGTGAGCAATGTAGTTTCCCAATCCTCTTCCACAGTGAGAAACACAACATTGGGCATTGATAAAGCCAAGCAAACCAGCCATAAGAAAGTGCATGTTATGTGCACTGTTCTCCGACGTCGACTTTGCATACTAGTAATGGCATGAACAATTGCAAAATACCGATCGCACCCAATGCAAGCTAGAAGGAAGCTCCCACAGATGAGGCTGAGAGATTTCACCAAGCCCATCAGCTTGCAGAGAAAGTTGCCGAACAGCCAACCGCTGGCATTCTCAACTACATCAAAAGGCAATGTAAAAAGGAGCATGAGGTCAGCCACGGCAAGGTGAAGTAGGTAGATCTCAGTGATGCGCAGGAGATGCCGACGTCTCAGGAGGACCGTTATCATCAGGCCATTCCCTACCACACCCAACAGGAAGATGAAGATGTACAGCGCCGCCTGGAACACGTCCAGAGAGGTCTGCTGGCCCGTTTGCTCACAAAATGTGTCATTGTCTGTTGGGTTATCTGTGTAGTTGTAGTCTGTCAGGTTATCCTGTGTCATGTTATCCTGTGTCAGGTTATCCTGTAAAATATAATAGTGGGATAATGTTGTTTTTATTTATCTTATCACAGTTTTGGGGATCACATTGTGTGCTGGGGATAATGACATGAAAGCTTATAATTACATCAGCTTGAATGGCTTTAAAATCACTACCTTGATTGTGTTCTATATTCCATGTAGTTATCTTATTCAAGCTGTTTGGCAGGAAACACTGAATAACCAGAACTTTTTCACTTCTTCTTTACAGTAACTAAGAAACGTTTTGAGGCAAATGTGTCAAAACATCCTACTGTGGCTGTATACTAATGAATTAATGAATACTAATGCCCTTTTTCCCCCCAATCATCAGCCAAGTTATTATTAGACCTGGTTGAGAAATCATAGCTATTAAAACTGAAGTTGTGACGTTAGATGAGGACTCGCTGATACAAAAAGTAACTAAAGGCCTTCTAAAATTGCTAAAAATATATTCATAATTTTACGTACAACACTGAATGCATCCACTTGAATTACATTGCATTCCAGTGTTATATTTGCAGCAGCATGTACTTTGTGCTCCAGTTGCTACATCTTTGGATAAAGAGAAGTAAATATTTTTAAAAATAGATATTGGCCTATTCGTCATATTTTTTTCCATGACACAAAACCTTTACATTTTAAAAGTATAAACCACTGGCAACGTACATGCAATCATTACTGTCATTGTTATTATGGGGCCTAAAGTTCATAATGGCTACTACATTGTAACCTGTTCTTCTATCACAGTGGTTTAACACAATTTTAGAATGTAATTTCCTTTATGTAATTATTAGGTTTATACATTTGATTTATATTACAGGCAGTGCAGATCATCAGGCAGCGATATGTTGACTGCGATTTGAGATGAGAAACAAACAGATATAATTATTTAAATTAGTCTTCTGTTTGTATCTTCATCAGTGTGATGATAAATTAATTGCTATTCTATCTATTCTGCATTAAAAAATAGAACATATCACCCTACATTACTCTTATAATAGTCACATACAGAAGGATGTATTAGAGTGGATTTCCTCCTCACTTATTTCCCTAGTGAGTGAACAGGAAAGAAACTATATACACTTCATGTAACACACATCTGTTTGTCTGCATTTTTTTAGGGTTCAGTAATTCTGGCTACCATAGTTTATAAATAATGTTCCTTAACTTACTTTAAATCTTGTAGTTGAATCTTAACCACAGGCAGCTACGTGTTGCTCCTTACCATAAGATGTTTGTTTTTTTAAATGCCAGAAGCTTTAGCTGAGATTTAGAACATTTTTAAGAGTTAGAGAGATTATACTTTACGTTCACTATACGTTGTATATGGGGCAGTAGAGTGAAGGAAATCTGAATGCTGTCATGTTATTTGTCTATTTAAAAAAATAATTTAATTAATTTAATTAAAGTAACTAAAAATCAGGAGAGAAAATATATGTGACTGGAATTATACTAACTGGAATTTGTCCACTTAAGGACATTTGACTGCAGACAAACTCACTGTATACTTAGCCTGTTGCGTAACCAGGACACCAAATATTTTTATGTTATAGAAATGACAAATTTAACACACATGCCACATTTAAACATCTGAAATTAAATTTGCAGCAGAATTGGAAATTAAATTTACAGCAGAACTCGACCCACTATATATATTAGTATAATAAGACCTTAAGAAAGAATAGTTCTGCAGCGCCTCTAAAGCAATTTACCATTCACTTCAACAATTTCTTAATTACATCTTACCTCAAATTCTGTAAAGGTGATTGTTACAGCCATGGGGGTAAATCTTGGTCTCTTGTGTAGCTTACGCCGCAGTAATGAAATGTGCTTGTACTTCCTGTTTGTACTAGTTCTATATTTGCTTGGGCTGATTTCTTTGTTGGGTGTGTTTGGTAGACAACCGGGCTTTCTACAGTCAACATGCTAGAACAGTAATGCAACCCACACACACACATCT
>NW_023340257.1:23514881-23520197 GCF_004916995.1 Morone saxatilis | reverse complement strand
TATATATATATATAGAGAGAGAGAGAGAGAGAGAGAGAGAGAGAGAGAGAGGTTTCATTGTGATTGGAACGTAAACGTCAAGCTAAGTAAACATGAGTACTGTCAGGACAGAGAACCCAGTGATTTTGGGCTTGTCCAACCAGAATGGACAGCTAAGGGGCTCAGTGAAGCCGGCTGGAGCACCAGGAGGAGGAGGAGGAGGAGGAGGAGGAGGAGGAGGCCCCCAACAACAGCAACTCAACCAGATGAAAGGTGCAATCAACAATGGGAACTCCCAGCCAGCCCCTACAACTAATGCTGTCATCAAGTAGGTTATTTGGTGTTAGAAATCCGGGACTTTGGCTGTGTTTTCTGCATGTTGGCGCAGTGTTTGCTGTCTGTTATTTATGCTTGGTGCTGACAAGAACTTTACCGTCCACAGGCCTGGAGATGACTGGAAGAAGAATTTGAAATTGCCCCCAAAAGACATGAGGATGAAAACTTCGGTTGGTATAAGATGGTTCTCCTTTTAGTCATCTGAAGGTCATTCAGGTTGGAAGTAGAAATAGCAGATAGTGGTTTTATTTCTGCGTCTGTCCTTCTTGCTAGTTGTGTCACAGCTACTGAGGCTTTTTATAATGTTCATCAAGCATTTCTACACAATGTGAAGCCACCCTATTTTATGTACTATTACTATAAACAAGGCGATGAATGATGCAACTTTTGCCCTTTCTGTTGATTTTAAAAAACATCTTGCAATACGCGTGCATCGTTAACTACTCTCTGGTAATCCTCTTGCTGTCGTCTAAAGCACGCTGTAGGATCTCGGGTGCTTAACGTCTGATACAAAGCACATAGTCATGTTTTGTTTTCTGTTGTGGAAATAAAAACCTTCACATTCGTCTCCGTTGTAATTGGGGCAGTGGTCTGGTTGGTGTTGACGTTGCTTCTACTCGAGCTTTAAGAGAAACTTGCTTTTCAATTCTGAAACTGGTGCACACATCGGTCTACTTTTTGTTTTTGTTTTTTAATACCACTCTGCCGGGTCATTGTTAGTAGGACATCATGCACCAGCTTGTAAACTGATCTGTTTCTGTCTGGTGAACCAAATTCTAATTACTTTGTGACGATTACAGGATGTGACTGCAACTAAAGGCAACGAGTTTGAAGATTATTGCCTAAAGAGGGAGCTGCTCATGGGAATCTTTGAGATGGGCTGGGAAAAGCCATCTCCAATCCAGGTACATTCAGACAATACTCAGACTTGATTCCCTTTGACAGCTGAAGAAGCTGGTGTCTTTGTGCTTCAGGAAGTGCATGTTTTGATAATTATAGAGTAGGCTGTATTTGAAAAATCCTGTCAGTCATCCTGTACCTTGACTTGTCACGTTGCCAGAATTTCCTTTGGTACCTTTTTCATTTTATATACTTAATTAACTGTGCTTATTTCTGCCTTCGTGCTGCTGTATCACCTGAACTTCCCCTCCACAGCAGCAATAAAGGAGAACCTTATCTTAATTTAAAATGGCATGAAATCAACACAGAGACTTAATGACCAAAGCAGTAACCACACCTTTGGTATGTGCCATAAACTGGCTGTAGCCATAAAGAGTAGTATTGTGTGCTAATGTGTTGTTACTGCTGTTTGTTCAGGAGGAAAGCATTCCCATTGCACTGTCAGGAAGGGATATCTTGGCCAGAGCCAAGAATGGCACGGGAAAGAGTGGAGCCTACCTCATTCCCTTACTTGAACGCATTGACCTGAAGAAGGACTGCATACAAGGTAAGAACGTTTAATCTCTTCCCCAGTTTGCTCAGAAGCATTCTCCGCTCTCACCTAATCAAATGAGTCATTCACCAAAAGGATGAGGATGAAAACGGGATGGAACGTAAACAACATGACAGAAGGAGAATAAACCAATACAGATCCACTGTAATGCAGTTTTAACCTCTAATTGTAGTGGCTTGATGGTTTTAGTGGTTTGGAAAGCTTTGTTTGTGTCCAGAGTAAGGCAAAGCCAGCTCAGAGTATTCCCACATTCATTCAACCACAATCACATGTTTCTGTTCTCCCAGCTTTGGTTATAGTGCCCACCAGAGAACTGGCTCTGCAAGTAAGCCAAATATGTATCCAGGTCAGCAAACACATGGGTGGAGTGAAGGTAATGGCAACCACAGGTGGAACCAACCTCCGTGATGACATCATGAGACTTGATGAAACAGGTAACCGTCACAGTTTACACAAATGGTATGTTGATATTTGCAGACATATAATATCAATAATAAGTGTATAAAACAGCAGACAGATATTCGAAATATACACCTTTATAAATAAGTTAATGGTAAAGGATCATGTTGCCTGTCTCTCCGTTGCTTCTTGGTTATAAGTACGTGTGAGAATGTAGAATATCACATCTACAGTAGGGTTAATTCAAAATGCTCAGTGATTAAATCCACGATATTGCACATTTTGTAATGATTGTAATCCACGGAGAGACAGTAACGAGAGATGATGGATCTTGATCTGGCTCATGCATTAACTCTGGGTTACATGTCAGATCTCAGTATCTTAGCTCCGATAATGAAGGAGCTCTGTCCTCTTTGGCTGGATATTGGCAATCTAATCTCTCAAAAAGCATCTATTTATAGCTTAATAGTCACCACAGAACCACAGTGTGAGGTGGTGGTGCATTTCTCATTATTTAAGGCTGTAATCATTGCTGTTACTATTAATAGTATAGTATCAGGAAGTGCACTGATGACATTGGTTTGTTGTAATACCTTTTGGTCGTCATACTGCAAAATTATTGGCACCTTAAAGGAGTTTGAAATGTGGCAGCCAATGGAAACGCCTGCACCGGTGGCTGAATATTGCCAATATGATGCATAGCTATGTATTTTAAGATCCTTAGGCAAATGATAACGCTGCCATTCTTTGATGTAGCTGTGTATCTTTATGTTTTCTTTGTTTTCCAGTACATGTGGTCATTGCCACTCCTGGGAGGATTTTAGACCTCATCAAGAAAGGAGTGGCCAAAGTCAATCAAGTGCAGATGATTGTTCTGGATGAAGTGAGTTAGTTTTATTTTTCCTTCTGTTTGACCCATATTGTGTTTTTTAGATAAGACTGCTCTCATGTGCCTTTCCCCCCTCGTCCTTGTGCTCAACAGGCGGACAAACTCCTGTCTCAGGACTTTGTGGTTATGATGGAAGAGATACTGGGCTTCTTGGCCAAACAGAGGCAGATTCTGCTTTATTCTGCCACCTTCCCTCTCAGCGTACAGAAGTTCATGGTACAGCTTTCTCTGGTTTAACTTCGGCACTTGTTTGATTTTTTTTTTTGGCTGATAAATAACCTGAATGTAACGGCCTTGTGTCCTCACCTACTTTGTAGAATTCACATTTGCAGAAACCCTATGAGATCAACCTGATGGAGGAGCTTACGCTGAAGGGTGTGACTCAGTATTATGCTTATGTAACTGAAAGGCAAAAGGTCCATTGCCTTAACACCTTGTTCTCCAGGGTAAGTGTTGCCTCCCTGCACTTTGTGATCCTGTTTTTAATTAACTTCAGCTGTGTCATGAAAACATCAGTGTAAAGGCCAACTTGACTGCAAACTGCAAACTTTAATGCAAATGGTTATGTTGCACACTTTGAGCAGGGAGTGGGTCTTCACTCCATTTGAACACTTGTTTGTTTTGCATGTTCATTAGAAATGTTTCTCACTGGGCACTTAAATGGCTTGAAACCATCATTTACTGTTGTTGGTCTGTTTTTCAGCTCCAGATCAACCAGTCTATAATCTTCTGCAACTCCTCTCAGAGAGTGGAACTCCTTGCCAAGAAGATCTCCCAGCTTGGTTATTCATGTTTCTACATTCATGCCAAGATGAGACAGGTCAGCTCGAAGTACTGCCTCAGAAATACCAGCTTTAAGACCAAAATACACAGGTGGCTATGGATGCATGCCAGAACAGCTGCTGCTATTACTTTTAGGCGTGCGATAAAGTGGTGTGTTGTGTAGACGGGCCTCTACTTGATGTGCTGCTACAATTCACACCAATGCTCTATTTCTGGAGTGTTGCTGCCACTGCCAGTAGTTTTCCTGATGTGAAACTGTACGTGTTGTCCAGTTACCCAGGTGCCTTACTTGTCAGCTTACATGTTGCCTTGAACACATGAAAAGATCCATATTAAAGCCTGTTTTTGCTCCAGACGTGGTGTCTGAATGCACTTTTCTCTCCTCTGCTCTCCAGGAGCATCGTAACCGTGTGTTCCATGACTTCAGAAACGGCCTCTGCAGGAATCTTGTCTGCACTGGTAAGTGGTATCGCCGTGTGCATGTACATCTCCTGAACTGTACGAACTGTAAGTAAAATTGCGCAATAACTGGAAGCTGTTGTGACCATACTTGCTCTGCCCCAGCTTGAGCCATTCTACATTAGAGAGTGGCCATACCAATCAAGTTGCAGCTGATGTAGAGTCTTGAGCACAAAATGTCTCAGTTGGCAGAGTTTGAATATTTGTCTGGTTTAAAATAATTGATATTTGTTCCTCTTCAGCATTAATTTCAGTTCTTGTTTAAAAGTTGTGTGGTTACATCACATGGGGTTTGCTACCATGATAGGATGGTGAGAGTTTAACGAGTGCAATGAAAGTGAAACTAACACCCAACATAACTATGGTCATGCATGCACACACATACTTCTGTGGCGCTCTGTTGGTTAGGCATAAGTTGCGCCACAGGTGTGTCTGTGTCTGTGTTGTGTTTTTTTTTTTTTTTGCTGTTGCAGTGGAGAAAAACCAAACTCTATTATTTACATATTTTAAGTTGGTATGGATTTTGTCGTAATAAACTCTTAATCTGCAGATATCATACGTTGGTGTAGGTTTTTGATTTCTTCCTTTGTTTCCTCTAGACCTCTTCACAAGAGGAATTGACATTCAAGCTGTGAATGTTGTGATCAATTTTGACTTCCCCAAGCTGGGAGAAACGTACCTTCATCGCATCGGTAGATCCGGTAAGAGACCGTATTGGTTGTGTTTGTTTTTGTCTGTGCAGCCTCTTGTACAAAGGTTTATTTTAAAGAACAATGATTTAAATGCTCACATCCCTGTTATCCAGGCCGCTTTGGACACTTGGGTCTAGCCATCAACCTCATCACTTACGATGATCGCTTCAACCTGAAAGGGATCGAGGAGCAGCTTGGAACAGAGATCAAGCCCATCCCTGGTATCATTGACAAGAGTCTATATGTGGCAGAGTACCACAGCGAGAGTGGTGAAGAAGTCAAGCCATGAGCCAGTAGGTACACATCGCTGTTCAATACACACACAC
>NW_023340257.1:23496544-23514781 GCF_004916995.1 Morone saxatilis | reverse complement strand
CTCTCACTCTCACTCACACACTCACACACTCACTCACTCACTCACTCTCACTCTCTCAGGATAATTCCTGGATGATTTGACTGTTTTCCAGTTTTTCTTTTTGATGTCAATATAACCATTTTTACACACAAGCCTAGATCAAAGACACTTTATAATTAGACTGATTAATGACAGACATTACATTCAGCCATTATTACTGTCAGTGCCTAGACAATGCCTTTTCTGCTTGCCAAGTAAAGGTGCCACGTCTGCTACCTTTAGACAGACCGAGCCAAGTTATGAAACATGACGAAGGCAATCTGCAGCCGGGTTTCCCCCAGAGAACTTGCTAAGCCTGATGGTAGGTTGGAAGGGCGGCTCGCCCTAACCAACGATTGACAAGCCTACAACATGAAAACAACGGATTAGCAAACTTAATATTGTTAATATTTTCACGTAGCACAAATTTTGGGTCCACCAACCAATATTGATTAAATCCACTGGTTCTGTGTTTCCCATCGCGGCACGGAGAAGTTACTCTGCCACTGCAGCAGGCTTATAATACACTGGGGGAAACCCTGTGCAGTACTGTAAGACAGGAAGAACATGGGGTTGAAGGATTGTGTTCAAACCTCACTCAGTCTCTACCAGCTGCAGGAGGGATATCCTTTGTCAGCTGAAAAAATAAATCCAAAGTAAAATCTCAGTCCTGATCCGAGTCCTTGAATGCCAATACAAAGTCTGATCCCGATATTTACGTTGAACTAAATGCTGATTAAACATGTTTCTGATACTGAATATAACAGGTGTAGCCTTTTCAAACGGTTATTAGTCACGTAGTGTGATGAACCAGAGTGACTCATTGAGAAAAGCAGAAACATCACAATGAGCTCATGTTGCCTGAGAACACCACTTTATTTTGAGTGTTGTTGACAGTGGTTTTGGTGATGGGAGGGTTTTGCTACCATGATGGGATGAGAATTGTAAAGAAGTGAAGCGAAAGTGACTCTTCACTTTCGTGAGACTAGCAAAGCATTACTCACTGAAAAAGGAGAAACATCCCGCACGAAGAAACAAATGAAAGTGTGGGGGCAGTTAATACATAATTAGAACCAGTTCAAACATCTTAAGATATGAGTGGAAAGTTATTGTTCTTGCTACTATATTTCTTTTTATTTATAATTATTTTTACCCAAACATAACTAAACCATGTCATGTGATCTGCTACTTCAGCACACTTCAAATATTAGTGGACCACTACAGAAAATTGCAGATAACATTCAATAATTTACATTGTAGACACTCGCTAACTCTGTGTAACATTTTGGCCACAGTATAGCACGCTGACCATACACAGTCCGGCTATATGCTAAACCAAGGTTTCAACCTAGTCTTGTTGAAAGTCCTGTTCCAAAACTGAATTTTAAAAGCTTAAACTTTCACTTATATTGTTTCTACAATTTAAATGGATGATGCAACTCGTGAAATGACCAGCCATATTGTTTTAGAGAAGAGTTCTCACTCTGTTGGAGTTGTGGGAGCCTACAAATACACTCGTCTCCACATGCGATTGTACAGTGGAGTCAGAGCCAGACACCAGCTTGCAGAGAGCAGATGAACAGAAACCTGACAACAAACCAGTTTAATTTTGGCCCGTTATCAAGCGAACACTGATATGACCTGCTGCTGGCAACTTGTATTTTTTTTAAATTTTTTTTTTTTTAAATGATGAAATGAAGCTGCTGAATGTTTTGTACACTGCTGCGTGCTGCTAAAGATAGAGTAGAGGTACAGATTGGTTAGTTTGACCTCTGTTGTAGTTGTATCAATATCACTTCATTTTACTCTGTCATTAAAGAATTGAGTCATTACTTGTTGAAGGCTGTAAGTAATCTATACACATGACTGGATAATTTCAGTATTCAGGAATGAATTATAAAGTACATTTATTTTAACACCTACAAATCACAGTTAGGGGCCACTAATGTAAACGGAGAGTTACACAGTTCACTCTGTTCTAATTTAATTTCCCTCTTTTCTCTCTCTACAGATCAGTCCATCCTCCATTCCCCTTTGTACCTTTTTTCATCCCCCCTGTCTTGGAGTTTTTTTTTTATGTACAGTTTCTGTCTGTCTTCGTTTTTTGGATGCCACCATAAGGAATGTGTATTTTGATGGATGCGTTTCGGAAGAACTCATTTGCCTTTTTATAGGGCTCTGTGCTGCACCACCCCACCCTGAAGACATAAGCACCTAGAGGAAAGCATGGGACCAAGTTGAAAATATATCGATGCACATCGTGACGATTCATATCCACGAATGACACAAAGCCAGCACCAACAGACCACTATGTGACACCCTCCATTCTCCATTTTTTATTTTGGAAGTTTTAACCGATTTGTATCAAGTGCCTTAACAAGCAGTTCAACTCGTTCTAAAGTAATAACCCTTCATTTTCCACCATCTTACTCACGTCATACCACACAGTCACGTTCACCTAATTGAAAATTCGTCACACTAATTTAATGTCAGACCACATAGGTGAATTCATAACTGTTTTTGGTTGTGTCATCCGTTTGCAAGGAATGGAGATAATTAGGATGGAGGCTGGTCTGAATTATCTTTTTGCTGGCTTAGCTGCACTTCTATCTGGCTGACGAATGAGGACACACTTGGATTTTCCATGGACAGAGATGCTGGATTTTTTTCCAAGAGGCAGCCAGACTGCCCAGTTGCTTGTGAAGAAGCTTGTGCTTCTAAAAGACCCAGACCCTTTCCTCTGTCTTCAGCTTTAGAACACTAAAAATGAATAAGCAGCCTCTCAACACCATGAGTCATGAGGATTCCGGTTTCGGTGGAGATTAATTGTAGGGAACGCTTTTTTTTTTTTTTTTTTCTCTTTAATGTCCTGTGTTTCACTTTCCTATGGATGGCCATACTTCTGCAAGACGTGCAGCCGGCGTGGGTTGCACCTTACACCTTGTGTATATACCTTCATTTTAAGATTGTTTTAAACAAGTTCAAAAGGCTGGCTGACAAACTGAAAAGCTTTTCCCCCTCTCTCTTGTTAGCACTGGAGACTGTTTCCTTAATTGCCAGTTTGTTTGATCTGCAATATTGGCCTGTGAATTTATTTATAATTTTAGAAATTGCAGAATTTATTAGAATCTAAAACATTTAAATGACCTTGTGCATGAAATGTTTTTGGAGGCAGAGTTCAACACTGATAATCTTTTAGCCCCTCCAAATTTGATGGCAAGTGCAATTTTTTTCAAAGCTGCACTTAAACTGAGATTGTTTAAATTGTTGCCCTTATTCTCCTGCTACCAGTGTTAACAAGTGTTAAGTCTAGACAGATGGCTTTGTTAAGCTTGTGCATTTGAGTAATGAATTCTTTGTTGTCACCAGCCTTAACTTGTGAAATGGACTCTTGAGACACACTCGAAGATCTCCAGTTACAGTGAGTGTTGTTGGAGAAGAAAATAATATTCTATCATGTAGTAGTACTACTCGCTGCAGTGCAGCTGAATTGGCAGAGAATTTGTTTTCTGGGGGAGGAATTAACTGTTACGTTGATCTATGTGCTCTTTAGCACGGTTTCATTATTTCACAAATGTTAAGGAGGAAGCTGTGGATTTATTTTCCCCTTTTAGAAGAGTGACGGCCGAATGCATCAAAATGAACCATCTGACCTAAAATGTAGCAGGAATTCATTCTCTGTGCATTGCATGTTATCTGGCTTTACTCAAACCAGCTAACAAAAGATGCTTCGACAAAAACAACCCGAGCAGGTTGGGGTGCACTTAACACACAGAGATGGGTTCAGGCAATAACACTGACTGCACTGCTTTTTGTACACTCACCATGCCCAAATGAGAGAGAAGTGTGCAAAACATTCATTTAAAAAATTGGCACGTACGGGGAATGGGCAAGAAGGATTACAAAATGACTATTAGTTGGACTGCTCGTTCAAAAAATAACTTGGGCACCTCAGACTGCTGAGGTTATGGCTTATTTCTCTGCCCTTTATTGCTTTGATATGTGGGGTTTGGGTTACAGTTTCTTTTTGATTTTTATTTCTTTTTATGCAACGTGACAACTTTATTGTGCATCAAGGCGTTCTGACCACTTGATTGTTCACCTTTTTGCAAATGAGGTTCCCTTCGTTATGGTGAGATGCTCTCGACCGTTCTAATCAATGAGAATCATTATAGCACATTTAATTTAAGCTCTTTTTAAAAGATGGTAAAAGGTGACTATTGATCAGTTTAGGATAACCATTTTATTTCTCATTGGTTAGGACTGTGATCCCTGTTCTCTCAGTTCTATTGTTGTCCCCTTAAATACTTGCACATCTGATTTGGCTGATTTGGCTAACTTTTTTGGGTGGGAGGGCTGTGTTTGTGAAAAATATCCAAATGAAATGAATCATTAGTTGAGGGAACAGGGATCTAACTGCACAGGCACTTGGCAGCTGTCTGTTTCTTGTCAGCCCACTGGCAGTAATGGCCACAGCAAATGCTTTCAAAGCTAAAATCAACAATCCTTCGAGATTTGGTGTACTACTACCTTCTGACGGGATGCTGCCTTACGGCCAGTGGCTGCCATTTTGAGAACCTTAAAGACTGAGACAAGAGCATCTTGCCCCAGATTGGGTGATTTAATTGGATAGTTAGTGGAACAAAATTGTCTCATTCTTTAAGGTCTTTTTAAATTCTGGGGAGGGAGGGTTCAATTAGTGCTCTTGCTGCCCTGATGCATACGTTCATCCTCTCTTGATAGTCTCCAAACATTTATAATGACACGTTTTGTGTACAATTTGGCCGTCGTTTAATTTTTCTGCGAATGGGGATGTGAGAGGAGTCCGTTAAGGATTTCTTTCATGACTGATGCATCAGTGAAATAACATGGGAGGGGGGGGAGCCTTTAGGGCATTACAGAAACGGGATGATACGATCTAAAGATCCAAAGTTAAGGTAATGGGTTTAAAAAGGTTTGGAAAAAGTTGCCCTTAAATTTGGAAGTTTTTTTTTTTTTTCAAATGAAATGTTCAAGTGGAGTACACCTTATTTAAAAAAGTCTCCAAATTTAAGTGAATTTAAAGCCTGAGTTCATTTTTTTTTTTTATTTGATGGAAATTTGGACGTTATTTAATTGGCAGATTTTTCAGTGAAGCTAATTTTACAATGGACTTAAGTTCAACGGATGTCATCAATATTATTGGAAAAGATTTGAAAGTTTTGTTGAAAATAAAGCTCACTGAAATTTATTGTGTCTGAAGTTTTTGTTTTCCTCTGCCACCACTGCAGTGTCCTGTTAATCCGCTCTTTCAAAGCTAGGTGTCAGTGTGTTGCTGCTCTTCTGTCTTTATATAAACTGACCTGGAGGCAGTTCTCTTACTCGTACTCTGGACTCACTTCAGTTTGGAGCTCAAGATGCGTAACTTGATGGTATTTTGCTTGCCATCAGTGGCTCTTTTTGCCTGTGTGAGGAGTGCTTTTCCACCACCATGTGACAGGTGAGATTAATGTCTGAAAGGGTTTTGTTGAGGTACTGTAAGCCAGCCAGCAAACGGACATTTCTTATGTTTGTGTTTGTTTTTTTTCTCATTGAGAGTATATTCAGTTGTCAGCAGACCTTTGCCCTCACCTGCTTATTTTTAGTGACCGTGATATGGTTTTATTGCTTCCTTTAACAGGACTATGACAAGATGGCGGTGCATTGTACAAATACACAACCTTCTGTCTGTTTAATAATTAATCTCCATAAATGAATTTCAGTGAAATCTACTGCACTGGGCCCATCCTGCATCAGGTACAGACATTTAAACTGTTTGATGATGACAAGTACTTTGTTGACATGCAGCTGAGGGAACCTCCTGGTAAGTCGAATCTCAGTTAATCATCTTATTATTATTTTTAATTTTTCTTTTGGCATGACAACAATGTGTGGCCACCTTTTTTTGCCCCCTTGTGTCTTTTCCTGCAGATGTTGTTTTGTCAGCCTTTCGAAATCTTTCACAAAGCTTGCCAACCCCGACTGTTCCACCTGCCCAACTGCGGAAGTTCCTCAGCACATACTTTAACAAACCAGGTGGAGAGTTTGTCTCATGGACGCCATCAGACTGGCAAGAGAAGTGAGATCCAGTTATTGGATGTCTCGTACTCAGATGATGTTCTAACTTTTCATCTGTGCTTGGTTGACGTGAGTGGATTTTTACATGCAGGCCGAAGTTTCTGGCAGGAATTGCAGACGAAGAGCTACGCAGCTGGGCTGAAAGCATACATAATCTGTGGAAGTCTCTCGGCAGAAAGGTGAGGATAACGAGTAAAGCTCAAACGCTACGGAATCTAATTAAAATATTTGGTAATCATTTAAGTAATTTTCAAAGAAAATATGCAAAGAAATTGTTGGTGATTCTGTAGTGTGAAGTTTTGATGGTAATATTAGTCTTCTATGATGGTAAATTGAATATCTTGGTTTTCTAATAGTTGGACAAAACAAGCAATTAGAGTATCACAAATTAAGCTTTAGGAAATTGTGATGCACATAGAGTATTCTTTTGATATTTTGTCCAAATTATGAATGGAAAAATAATTCAGATTTATCAGTAATGAAAGCATTCATTCATCATATGTTGTAGCCCTAATAATGAAGTTTTCTTTAAAACATGTATTCCGAGACAAATTCTTAATATTTGAAAGTGAAATATTTCTCCTCCAGATCCACACTGACGTTAAAGATCACCCAGAGCTCTACTCCCATATATACACCCCACATCCTGTTATCGTGCCAGGGGGGCGCTTCAGGGAACTCTACTACTGGTGAGTGAATGATGGAGCCTGTCTCTCAGCTGTCTGTCTGAGAGTTAAAGAGAAGAGTGAGGTCAGAGCGAGGAGAGATCACAGCCCGGCCCAGCCAGGGGTCTCTGCTGTGAGCCCACCGAGGTGCCATGTGCAGACAGTGATGTGAACCTCTCTGTGCCCAACAGGGACTCCTACTGGGTCATCAATGGGCTCCTGCTGTCAGAGATGACAGACACGGCCTACGGGATGATTCAGAACTTCCTCTACCTTGTCAACAGGTGAGCCTCAAAGCACCGTTGAGCTTTTAGAAAGTCCAGTTCGCTGCAGGTAGTACCACAAGCTCATTTTTGAGTAATTTAGTAAGCCGACTTTTTTCTGTCACTACAGATATGGCTTCATTCCAAACGGTGGGCGGATTTACTATGAAAGGCGCAGTCAGCCTCCATTCCTCACTCTAACGGTGGAGAGCTACTATCAAGCAACCAAGGATAAAGAGTTCCTCAGGTGATATTTATGCCTGAGCTGATGTCCTGCCAGACACATTATCATTCTGCAGCTGCCTCGCGTCCCTTCAGAGCAGGAGAAAAAAAAACCCAGGCATATTAAACATCAAAACCTCAGTGCTCGTGTCTCTCTGTGCCTCCGGTGTTGTTTTTCCTAACATGCTTAATTAGAATGTGACACCCCAACTTTTGTGTATAATGATATTAAGGACTGTGAAGAGTAATCTGAATTAAAACATTGCTCCCTGCTGTCTGCACAAACTTGCATGGTTTAGAGCAGCTTTACCAGCGCTGGAGCAGGAGTACCGATTCTGGATGCAGAACCGTTCTGTGGCTGTGACAGTAAATGGGGCGGAGTACGAACTGAACCGTTATCATGTGCAGGCGGGCTTGCCCAGGTATGTCGGAAACTAGTAAATAATAAAAACAAATGTAAGATACGTGGGTACAGTAAGGGGTTCCTTCACCACATTAACAATGTTCTTTGTTCTTCCTAGGCCTGAATCCTACAGTGATGATCTGGAATTAGCTGAACGACTCACTGCTGGTAGTAATGGCTAATTAGTGTTGAGCATGAGAAATATTAGCCTGCTATGGTTATTTTATTCCATTAGAGAGAGAGAGAAATGAATGTACTGTTGTTTATAATTGCTCCTAAACAGGAAAGTGTAAAATGTTCCCCTGATTTCAAGGATCATCTGCGCAAAACAAATTTGCTCTGAAAATACCTCAGTACCATGTTGTAATGAATATTTAATGCTAAACACACTCATTCTTTCACACTGCCGCAAAACAATTTTAAAGAAGAGCCCTTTGAAGGGAGAAATACTTTTGTTGTTCACTGAAATCTTGAATTTTTCTGCCACCAATGTGTGTTTGCTCTAACACATTTTAGAGGTCATTAAGTTATTTCCTCCTCTTTGGAAGAGACATTTAATAAAGCTTTTGAAAAATGTTGCACTAAAACATTTTGTTCAGAGGCTGCTTATTTAACTTTTTGCTCTTCCACTTAACAAAATAAGACATACATGAATAAGTTGCACATTTCAGAGGCTGATTTGATGTGGCTGTACTGGTGGATTCATGTTGTTTTCCTGCCCTCAGAGCGTCAGGAGCAGCTGTGGATGGATCTGAAAGCGGGTGCAGAGTCTGGTTGGGACTTTACATCCCGCTGGTATATAGATGGTGACGGCCACAACAACGGCACCCTCAGAGAGACCCGCACCAGTCAGATCCTGCCAACTGACCTCAACGCTCTGCTGTGCCTCAATGAGAAGACTCTTGCTTCATTTCACAAGATATTGGGTGAGTATGTGAGCAGCCTTTGACCTTGAAACTAACATTGGTTTGCGCAATGCTTTTAGCTCCTAACTGCTGTTACATAATGGTGATGTGCTGTTTCCTGACAGGTAATGGTGACTCAGCTGCACTGTATGACCAGGCTGCTGCCCGCAGACTGGAGGCGATAGAGTCTGTGCTGTGGGATGCTGAGAGGGGAGCATGGTTTGACTACAACCTGGTGACGCACTCCAAACACTTCGAGTTTTACCCCTCCAACCTGGCACCTGTTTGGGCACAGTGCTATTCTCGGCCTGAGATGGGAGACAAGGCAGTACAGTATCTGAAGGTTGGTGGACATTCGAGGCTCTATTGTGGTCTCAAAGGGTCGGTTCAAGTGACAAAGATACACTTTCTTCTAATGGTACCAAGCTATGCAGATACAGTAAGTCTGGTTTAATTTGAGCGGGTTTTCAGATATTCGTTTCTAAGATCTCTGGTACAGTGAAGGTGTGTATAATTTTGATTGAGATAATTAAAGAATTGGGGGAAAATGCATTTTAAAAAAAAAAAAAAAAAAAAGAAACCGCAACTTGTATTTACAGGATTAATGCCCCTGCCCAGAGCACACTGTCAACAGGGACTGTTTTTTAGGTTAGTAGTTCCAATGAAAAAGCCAAATTGCCCATTACCCTTTAGTCAGCAGCAAAATGTAAGACAGATATCTCAAAACCTGGACTCTGGGGCTGGATACCATTAGGGGTGAGTAACAAAATACACTCATAGGCCATGTTATTAGATACATCCGTACAATCTATCAATCAATTGTGTGTCCTGAATGGTTTCTTTTTTTAAGAAATGAACATAAACTGGTGTTCTTACAATAACCGAACACTGTTTTCAAATATTGACACGTTAGAATATTGCATTAGATTGTATAGGTGTTCTTAATAAAGTGCCCACTGAGTGTATCTATTTATACCGTTTGTGTGAAAGAACCGTTAACCTGTATTTATCAAGACTAGGTTGAATGAGCATGGAAGATTGTGTTTTCACAAATGTCAACACAGCTGCCCACTATCTTTTGTTTGCCACTGCAGCTCCACTCTCACCATTTAGGCACACCAGAATTAAACTGCATTATTTTCCCAACATTTTTCCTTAAGGCACCCCTTTTCTATAATTTATTAAACTGCAGACCCCTGCTTAAGTGACATATTTTATGGATATTTCATATGATATTCAACTGTACAATGAACCCAAATATTTTTTATTTTATATCATTTTTAACAATTATAATCAATCTAATTTCTCACACCCCTTAAAATCCAGAAGGCCTTGTGACCCCCGAAGAAGCTTTAGCGACCCCTAGTGGGGACCCTGAACCTCAGGTTTGGCACCACTGTGCTACAACATGCATATCAGCATATACTCACTTGTCCTGTGTTTGCATTTGAGAAAAAAAAAAATCTGAAAACAAAAGGGAGAAATGAAGGTGTATTTCATGATGGCACTTTCTAGGATGTATCGTAGTCAGAGCAGACGGGCCCACTGAGCCAGACAGCAGCCTGCTACACAACATGACGACAACCCACATTAGCTTTTCTGCTAATGTCTCTTCCTCTAACTTACAAACACGCCTTGTCAGCTGCACTTTTTTGAACGAGCCACCAAACAAACATTCAGCGGGAAAATGTGCATTGCTAGTCGTCTAGTTTGCAGGCTAGATGGTTAATTATCTTCTCAGCTGCGGCACATTAAAGTGTGTAAACGTAGCTGCAAATGTCACCTCAGTTTGGTTAGATGCTGGTTTGGTCTGTACTCTTCAGTACCACTAACAATGCGCTGTTTGCCCGTGATAAGTAGGCTCCAGCACAAGTTTGTTTACTTTGTTTCTCATTCCCATTGCTGCTGTCAAACAAACAGACACCGACACACCTCTCCAGCTGGCTGGGGAAATATAATGCTCATTTTCTTCTCAGACCTATTAACAATAAATAAATACAAAAAGTGCTGACATTATTTTTGACTAAATGTGATTTCAGTTGGACTTTTGCTGAAGTGCTTCTTGGCAGGAAGGCGTGATTGTTGCTTATTTTATTTGCCCACCACCATGTTCAGCATGAATCCTCCCTCCTCTCTGAGTCCCACCTCGTAGGATGTTACATGTGCTTTATGGACTGTGCTCATTTGCTCCAGCAGATGGCGCACACACACTACACTGGTTTTCTCCAATCATGCTCCTGTGGTTGCTCTTCTCTCCATATCTGTACAGGGCAGTGGTGCTCTCGAGTTCCCCAATGGAGTTCCAACGTCGCTGAGAGAGTCTGGGCAGCAGTGGGACTATCCTAACGCATGGCCCCCCCTGCAGCACATGCTCATCGATGGTAGGTTGCAATCAGTTGATCTGTCATGATGAGAATTTCCTGAAACCTGTACTGATTATTCACCAATTGCTCAACGTGTTGCTCTCTTGTCTTTGCATAATTTCTCAAAATGGACAGTGGTTGTCGGGTGGTAGTGCTTTCTTTCTCTGCTCTAGCTTTATACTGAAATGACACAAAGCAGGTGAAATACTGACCTTCAGGTTTAATTTGAGCGCGTTTACAATCACACCTTCTAAAGGTATCCTGTGGACATTCCTTGAGTTGAATGCTTAATGTATTTTACCCCCTCTTAAAACATTTGCGAAACCAATTTTCTTGAAGTGTTAAACTGGCATTGTTATCATCCTCATTTGCTCGCCAGCGGTCTTCTTCCTTGCTTTCACTGGCACATTGTTGCATTTCTCATCTGTATCTGGTGGAATAGTTTGAAACCACTGGCAGGAATGTGTGTATCTGCATGCACGTGTCCTTAACACAGCAAGATTAGGCACCCACTTGCTATAGAGTGCAACCAGTGATTAAAAAAAAAAAACTCAATTTACCGCTTATGGGGGCAGAAAGTAATTGGACAATTTGCGTATATAGTCATCACATTTATTATTTGACTTCAAATCCAACAATCCCACAGACATCAGCAGACACTTGGAATCTGCCCTTGTGATGCTCTGCCAGGGCTGCACTGCAGCCAGCTTCCAATCTTGCTTATTTCGAGGGATTTTTGCCTTTAGTCTGGTCTTTAGCAAGTGTGACACATGTTTAGAGTGACTGATTTCTTGCCCTAAAAACTCCCTGGTTGTGTGATTAGGATCACTGTCCTGCTGAATTTCCATAAAACTGGAGGATTATGTATTAATCTTACACACACGCACACATAAAAGGGCGGTCTTCAACAAATACACTGAAGCCTGAGGGTCAGCAGTCGTAGTCATTGTCAGTCATTTCAAATCCAGTCTGCTCTCTGAGTACAGAGTCAACACAACAGTATGTCACATACCTAATATTGTTTATACTTAAAGCAGCCTCGTGGTTTAAAAGGCTTTCTTGGATTTATGCAATAATCCAAATCTTGTATTTCCAGGTTTATCCAAACTGCCTTCATCAGATGCTAAACAACTAGCATTTGATTTGGCCCAGCGTTGGATCAAGACCAACTGGGTGGCCTACCAGAAGTATAAAGCCATGTTTGAAAAGGTGAGTTTTCTTAAGGTTTCAGTATTGCAGAGCTGGTGTTGTGCAGTGATAACGCAGCTGGCTCAGAATGTGTAATTTTCTTCCTCCTTGACAGTATGATGTGAACGGAGATGGCAAACCCGGTGGTGGAGGAGAATATGATGTTCAGGTATTTCTTTTCATGTTCTGATGGTAAAACTAATGTGCTTATAGTCACACAGGTCTTTGTAATTTCATGCAGAGCCTTGTCAATTCTTTCTACCTCACTTGAACTTGAACACACTTGCATACTCATGCACATATACTTTCACTTCTTTATCAGTATCTGCCTTTTCTGTGTAATTTTCTTGTTGTCATACTTTTCACTTTGGTTTTCTTACTATTTCTATTCGAACAAATTAGTTTTATCTTTCTCTTGAATTTCATCACTTTTTCTGCTTTGCTAAACAAAAACATCTTTATGCATCATCATTCTCTGCTGTGTTGCCCTTTCGGTAGCTGGGTTTTGGTTGGACCAATGGCGTGGCCCTGCAGCTCCTGAACCAATATGGTGCGACTCTCACCTCAGGTAGCAGTCGTGTGTCTTCCTGCCTCCTGCTGCCTCTGGTCATCTCAGCTCTCATGCTCCAGTGAATCAGAGGTGACAAAAATGCATCATTCCTGGTTTCACTGCGCTAAATCACTCCAGTCCACTGACAGACTTCAGACAAACACCATTTGACATAAAAAATTAGACTGAATTGTGCCTATTTGAACAAGTTTTGATATTTTGCTAAATCCTATATGATCAGATGATGATTATTTGCAAAAGGAACAGGATATGATTAATCATAACTAAGAATTCCCTCTATGAATATTTTAGTATTTATCCTCAGAGGTAAATGATCTCTGGCAATATCGGAGGATGCAGATCATGTAGGCACTTCTCTCAGACTCTCTCCAGTAATGCTGGCTGCTTGTTGCTGCTTGGATCACAACATTAACTTGTCCCAGATATTGAACTGACATTACAGACAGTCATTCACCTAATTCAATTATAAGGTTTATTGCTGAACTGTAGCTGAGGCCTTCTATTTGCATGCAAACTGAAGCTGTGACTGAAAAGATGTAAACAACCTCATGTGAGAAATAAAATGTGAAGTGAATGCATTAATGTTTAAAACGTAGCACTACTTATTATAACTGACTTCAAGACTCTTTTATTTAAATTCAACCAAGGAATTTTAAATGATGATAAATGACAATGTAGCATTTTAAATAAACTTGCAAGGAATCACTTTCTTTGGCATCATTTCATCTTCCTACATATACCTTTACAAAGTGCACATGTTAAAATTAACATTATTTTTAACAATACATGGTACAGATTTGGTGGCAGTTTCGCTACTTCACAATAAAAGGCACCCTGTATTCCACCAGCTGAAAGCTTTTAATGTTACAAGGTAGCAGTGGAATATTGGGTTTACATTAGAAACTTAATACAGCTCTGACACGATGTAAAGAGAGTGAACACTGAACAGTGAGGCCGATATCAGCAAGATAAAATTACACTTGATTACACGCATGCATTGTAAGTACAAAATCCATCTTGGGAAACGCAGACTCGACTATTAATAATGAAATTACTGAACGTAAATAAATTAAATGACAACCATAATAGTATCAAAATAATTTCACTTCAAGAACAAACACAAATGGGCCTATCTAGAGCCAGTGTTTGGGTTCTCTGTTCTGGGCTACTGTAGAAAGATGGCGGTTCAACATGCCGGGCTCCGGAAACTGCTACGCACAGCAGATATAAACACTCATTCTAAGGCAATGAAAACATAATTATTCTAAGTTTTAGATAATGATAAGCTAATGAAAACTTACCTATGATATGATATTAAATTTCTCCCAACAGATCCTCCTAAATGTTACACACTGGGCCTTTTATAGAGTCTACTTTACGGGACATTATGGGTTATTGTGTTTAGGTGACAACTTCATGAACTGTAAACATTTGACTAACTCGCACAGACATACCATTACTTTAAAAAAGAAACAAAGTCAACATTTTTTGCTATTTCCGAGCGAGTCATTCTGTCTTTGCCATTTCTGCTTACATCTTTGGTGAAATGCAGGTCAAGCATGAAATTAAGTCCATATAGATATTCAAATGGTTGTAAAAAAAAAAAAGGGAGGCGGGGTAATGAGAAATTTGCTTCTTAAAGAAGAAATTGCATCCTCTTGGCTATGAAGATATGAGGCCCAAGCGGGGATTTCACTGCATCTCTCTCTTTAGCATGAGTGCACACAACAGATTGACAATGCAACTTAAATAGTCAAAAGGCCAATAGGTGCAGTGGTCCGTGCAACCCCAAAAAGATCACACTCTAATAATGTGCTATTGTGAGTCTCCATCTACAAGTCATATCGCTGCCTTGTTGTTTTTTTTTTTTACCCCCACGCACATCTGTGACACCCATACAGTAGCAGTCGTGTGTATTGTGCTGTGTTCAGAGGTTTAAGCAGCAGGCAGCAGTCATTATGTTTTCAGTCCTCGCTGACAGCAGTAAGTCAAGTAGAACCTGCTCCTTCTGATAACTCACACATTACCATGCCGTTTTAGCAGAAATGTGCTGTGTTCACTTAATGAGATAGAGCTGTAAAGTGTGTGAGAAGTTGTCCGGCAGTTAAGTGCCGATGAGGTGAAACCACAACGTGTTTGTGTTTGTGCGTGCACGTGCGTGTGCCTTTTTTTTTTTTTAATTGCACAAATCTGAGGACGTTATTCTGAGAAGCACGTTCCATGGGCGGACCATGAATTGTAAAGCAGCAGTGACAAGTGCATTACATGTTGTTGAGGAAGTAAAGGTCAGGGTGTCTTGTCCTCACCAGTCATCCAGTAACTGCCACTGCATACAAACTAGCATGCACATACAAACTTTTTCTTTAGAAAGTGCTTCACATTTTCAACCAAACCCTCAAGATTAATTGTTCTTTATGGAAGTACTTGACAGTTTACAGACAAAGTCTGAAATAATGTGGTTGAATACACATTATTCATTTATTGAGTGTCTTATGTACATGTATCTATTTTTACTGCATGTACTCTGGCCTTAGATATGTAAAAAAAAAAATACTGTCTCCCATGTGCCAATGCCGAGTCTTTGCTGCAGCAGCCATGGGTTTGAGTCTGATATGTGGCCGATAAACGCGTCGTCCCCTGTCCCTCCCTCTCCTTTCCTGTCCATCTTGAGCCTTCCTGTCAAATAAAGGCGAAACGTGGCCAACGCTGTCCCTAATATCGGAGAATAAGATGCAGGATGATGCGTGAAATCTTAAACAGCTGCAAGAATGGGGGAAAAAAAAAAAGTAGGCACGGAGGACAATAGAGGTGGATTCATATCTCTGAATGTCTGTGTGGCATTAGACAGAGGCCTGCACTTCATTACTGTTCCCTGGCTCAGCCTTCACTAGCCTCTGCTGCACACATCACAAAGACTGCTCATTATCCACTGAGTCCTCATGGTGCCGCTGAGACCCGCTCGGTGCTGCAGGAACCCAGCTCTGCACTGCCAGGATAATCCCCACCCCACCCACCCACATCCCCGCAGTCTGTGAAGACCCAAGTTGGGGATATGCAGGGAGGCTGTCTGTCCTCTGATGGCGAATCAGGGGAGCCAGAGACGGTTCCTCAGCGAACACTGACTGCCATTCAATATGTTCTCATCAATACCTTGTTGAGGGAGCATGCTTGTCTTACCATGTAATGTATTTCCCTAATTATGACCGTGGCCTCCACAAAAAATTGGTTTGTCTCTGGCTTAGCTGTTAAATTGTGTAGAGATTAGGCCAACTCCTTGACCTCTAAACTGGAAGGATTGGCTAACTGGAGGCATTATACAGATAGGTATGAGATAGCTTAGTCATATTGATTCTGCACTGTCCGGAGAGATATCAGGCTTTTTATAATCAATAACTCTTGAGGAATCGTTCCTATAGAATTTCTCCTGCTTAAGAGGAGATTTTTAAATCCAATCTAATGGAAGGCAGAGATATCAGTGAGAGAGAATTTAATATTGTCTCAGCTGTTCTGCACCCTTGAACTTGAGAATGGCAGGAATGTCTGAAAATAGAAAACTGCATCAAAAGCAATTCACCTTGCTTATGATGTTCACGCTGTTCAAGTTTTTTTTTTTTATCCCTTTGAGAGGGTCTCTTACATATTTCTCTATGATATTGTCAGGTGCGGCTGTCGATACATTCTGGCTTTCTGTTTGAATGAATGGATCAACTTCACACTCCCACAGGATGTCTGATTCAAAGACGCACAACTGAACCTAAACCTATGTGTGTGTATATATGTTTTATATTAAGCTAGAAAAGAGCTTGCTGTGCTCATTAATGTAACTATTCAACTAAAACGGAAATGACAATAGCTTAAAGACCCTGAAAACTTGGTTTAAAATCAGAAGTATTTCTTTATTAGGTCCTATCTTTTTGGACTGAGATCTGTAGCATTATGTCTGAGTTTATTGATACTCTGCTTAAGCCAGAGTCGTCGCTTATCATCCTTGCTATATCTGACACGTTCAAAAGGCTAAACACACCACAGCAGCATTTTCTGTCTTACTGCCCTATAACGGCACAAAAATTAACTCGTGGTATGGAAAAATTTAATTGTTCCTACTTCTAAGATGTGGCTAGAGAACCCGACTAACACTCTTCATATGGGGATAGTGTAGTGTAGCATAGCAATCCACGCTTTAGTACATATCTGCTTAATTAAAAGATGGTTGATAACACTATATGCACCAATTGCAGTTCATAAAAATATCTTTAGTTAGATTTTGAAGAGGAATGTGTGGGTGTGGCTTGATCAGATTTCACTGACAGTGCTAGCAACACAAGCAAACGTCTTGATTCAAATGTAGGTAAACATCACTTTTCCCAGCTGAGCCTTGGGACAAACCAGTCTGAAGAGCACACAAACCAGAGATCTCTTTTGTGGAATGAACAAAACTTTTCTAACTCTGGCAGAAAACTGTGTTCATGTAGTGTCATATCTGAGTGAGAGGCTGATTGAGAAGATATGTTTTCAGAGCCTTCAAGGTATGTTAAAAAGGTTTTTTATCTTTAAATCCCACTATATATCTCTATATAGATATAGAGATAGATAGAGATAGAGATTTTATATATTTATTAAAAACATTAATATAGCAGCAAATGGCTATGTAAAGATATAATGGAGTCATGGCAACCTGAGCATAGAATGATGTCCCACTTGCTTTGCCTGTGTTGCTATCACATCCTCTCTCTGGTTTACTTACCGCCGATCTGCTCTGTGTACCAAACTAGCGCTGGTGATTGTTGGGAGAGTGGAAAGACTAACAGACTGTTTTGGTGAGTTTTATTTTGTTGCTGTCCACTTTGAATTAAGTTGACTTAATGTTTTCATTCAGACAGTCAGAATAATAATCTGAGCCTGTCAGTGGCAAAGACCAGCACTTTTAGTGGACCTGGATCTAACTGGCTTAATTAAGGGTTTATTTCGACCTAACCAGCGTTGGTGATTGTTGGAAAGACTAACACAGATGGTTTTGGTGAGTTTTATTGTATTTCAGTCCCATTGTTTTGGTCTGATATGCTGGTGCTTTAGCACAACATCCAGTAAATGTATAACCTATAAAATAAGAATTAATTGTTCATGGCTATACAGAAATGTAGAAATCTTAATTACAGGAAGGACTCAACAAATCATTATTGCACAGATCCCATGTTTTTGCTCAGTCAGACAAGCCCATTTGGTATTGATATTTTCCACATCTCAGAAGGATAAATACACAGTTTTACTATTTCATGTCCCTCCTTCCATCCAAAACATTTAGGACTGTTTCCCAGATGTGCCACTGTGAGGCGGTAGAGCTCTTTGTTGTGTTGGGTGATACGCCTTGTTTTCCCACTCATGCCATTTCGTTCTGGTGAACATACAATCAATATGGACACCAGAAAAGCCTATCACCATTTTCAGAGTGGCACAGTGTCCTTGCCTGCTGATGGAAGACTTTTACCAGGCACTTTACATGGTTAAAGCGAAAACTAATCACATTCTCTGTGTGTGTGTGTGTG
>NW_023340257.1:23483541-23496444 GCF_004916995.1 Morone saxatilis | reverse complement strand
CCACGGTTCTCCTTTCTAGTTTTAAGTATGTTTGATGATCAACATTAAAATTCAGATCCTGCAGAGTTTTGGATTAGTGTTTGTGACAGATTTTAGATAGGAAGAACATTTCAAACAGGAAAGGAAAGAAGGGTGTTGTGAGCATGATTATACAGCGATGTGCGACATAAACAGATACTCCTCAGTGATTAGACCCAGTAACCGAGAACTGGGGGATCTGATCCCTCTGGAATTTACACTCTGGTGGTATTGGTGAAAAAAATACTGAGCATATGGCTCCTGGTAGTGTACCTACTGTGCATTGTTCTTTTCAAACTGAAAACAGCCCCATGTTCCCTCAATGTACATTACAAAAGAGTAATAATATACATACGTCTGGTGTACAGTATTTTTTAAATTCATAATGTTATAGTAGACATTCTGCAAATAATATTTAAAGGATCAGTATGTAGGATTTACACACACACACACACACCACACACACACACACACACACACACACACACACACAACACACTCTTAACAACAACAAAAATATGGGAGAGTTTATTGCTAATGTGTAGTATTACATAAAAGGCTAATATTCATTGATGTGTTGCCACTAATGCTTCATGTTTTCTGATATTCATTTAAAGTTGTTCGTATAAGACTATCTTGGTAAGCAGCTTGTGCACTTGCATTCTAGGCAAACCGCTTCACCTTGTTTTAACAGAATGAAAAAAGCATGCACAATTCCCTAATCCCATCACACCTAAATGTTAGGTTTTAAACCTCTACTAAAACCTGACAAATATGCCAGCCTGCCTCACAGCTATTGCTTATTGTTAATTAACACACAGTAGCATGGTCATTGAAGCCCTCGCTAATAAAAATAAAACCATTAGAAGACAAGAAGAAGCCATACAACACAGGGCAGCAAAGAAACTATAATTGAGCCCACTAGATAGGTTAAAGGGTTAGTTTGGAATTTTTGAACTGGGGTTGTACAGTATGAGCTACTTACCCATAGTCAGTGTATTACAGTAGATGGTGGCCAGCACGCCCCCTGTTTGGAGAAGCAGACAAGTACCACCACCGCTACCTCGATCGATTTGTGATATTGTGACTTTGGTGTTTTAAAAAGTTAGTTCAGATCTGAACTAACATATTAACTAACTAATTGATGCAGCAGTAGACCAGGCCTATCTGACTGCAAGCTAAAGCAGTGAAAATATTCTTAATATAGCACACAGCTAAAATGTTGATTTATTTCAGGTGGGCCTTTTTTAGATGGCAGTAATATGTTTTTATGCTGATCCCATCCACAGCAGTACATTGCATAGCTTCTGTGCCAGTACTCCTGGTTGCCTCGCCAAACTGGGGGCGTGCCAACTGTCATCTACTGTTAGTAATACACTGACTATGCAAAAGTACCTCATACAAACCCACTTCAAAAAATCCAGACATAACCCTTTAACTAACTCACAAATAAGCATCATGACGGGGCTAATCGCCAAGATTTACATTGTACAGTGAGATGAAACAGGCTAATTTTCTCCTTCTGTCTTTTTTTTAATCAAACTCCTTGCTGCAGGTGAGTGCCAGAATAATCACATAATCTGAGCCAAGAAAACAATATATAACACAATACTTCTTTGTGCAGATGAGGTGCTACTTTGTTTACAGGACCCACAAAACTCTCTACAAGAAAAGAAGCTGTTGCTTCTCCAGAGTCTCAATCTATTTTGATGACTGGCCCAAATCCACAAACCTACTTCTTATTATAAAAAGAACTCTACAGTCCAGAAACACATTACTATTAGATACTACCAGCATTTTTTTTTTTTTTAAACTTTTTGATTAGATAGTGTTTCTACCAACTCATTTCATTGATTTTAAAAAAGGAATCTGACTGAATATGACCTTGGGCATTAACTCTTTAGAAACATCCTATCTTCTTGGTTTTGCTCTTGTTTGTTAATGTATGTTATATAGAGGCATCAGTATTACATTCGGACTGTTTAATAATGAGTTGTAGTACGTTTTTTAGTGTGCAAGCTGTCAGAACCAGTCTATCTATTTAAATGGTCTTCTCAAAACAGTTGAGAATGATGGTCGCAATAGCAGCCGCTAGATAATGACAAAACCTACAGTCTTTTTTACTTGTTCCAATGCAACCCCTGTCCTAGTTCAATTCCATACAAATTACAAACAAGTTGGTAAAGTCGCCGTGGAGATCTGAGCATTGAAAGTGTGCAATGTTACAACCAATAGACAACACCCAGAGAACCAGCCTGCAGTAACCAGTATTTTCCTTTTACTTGTCCCTGAACCATTCATACTGCAGGAATAATCATTCTAAAACATGTTTGCGGCAAACAAATTTAAAAATGTCAGAATATAACATGGGTGTGCAGAATATTCCAGCGCTAACCTTCTGTTGGGTGAGAGGCTCGTAGGAACACAAGACCTTGGGAAACACACGGATGGCCCTGCGGTGACCAAACACACCGCTCCTAGTGTTGATCTTCATCTGAAGGGCTAGATAAACCTGGAGCAGAGCTTCCTGACGAGCATGTTGAACAGCACTTGCAGCTCTATTCCACTTCATGATGAACACAGGAGGTGGTGGAGGTGAGTCATGTAACTGAGGCCAAGAAACCGCTGAGAAAGGAAACCTTTTAAAATTTCACAAGAGTGTTGGAGACAGACAGTGAAGAGGAAGACCAAAAGACAACAGGATGTAGTAACTTCATAGAATTTAGGAAGGAAAAATAGTCTTCCTGATTGAACATTCACTAAGTTTGATTTCCTGCCACCTGATTGTATTGCAACACATCTGAGTGCACAGCGCACCTGCACATAGAGCTGAATGCTCTGTCCCTATCCTTTATATTAGAGGGAGAGAAATAAATCAATGTGCATTATAAGATGATTATTATCAAATGATTTCTATTGCAGTTGAGGTAATCAATACACAATCAGTGTTCTGGTTCTTTTATACCCGTTTATGAACAAATCTGGTTTTCTGTGACCAAGTACAGGCCACATCATGCTGTAACTAACATGCACACCTTGGAAACATTTGTACTTGACGAGGAAGCTAATTAAAAAGACAACAAAGGATGTGCTGAGGTGATTTCTGTCACTCTCTCTCTTTGTTTCATGTCCCTCATTAGAAATTCACAACATCTGAATATTTAGGAAGGTCAGGTCAGGACCGTCTTTGTCCACTGGAGACCTGTTGTGTCCCAGTGGAACAGAATAATGAAGAAACCAATTTCCTCTTTTGTCAAAGCTATGTGAACCATGTAATCAGCAAATCCTGCCAAAACACCCTTCAGGAGAAAAGAAAGGGGGATTTCATTTTAAGGAAATATTGGAGCTTCACAGCTTTTATTGCCTTTGATTGTCATCTATTCTAAATGGAAATTTGCTGGGTCTTATGACACATTATAACCCAGCATGTTATTCATTGCCGTACCTTTGTGATTTTTGCATTGGCCACAAGGAAATAGCTCTCGGTTCCTTTCATCCACTTTAATATCTGATATCAGAACTCAGATAAAAGAAGCAAAAAAAAACCCATTTTCTTATCAGATGTCACCTTTACTCTTCACCTCTGGAAGACAGTGAAAAGGAGGTGCATGAAAATGAATTTGAATGATTAACAGCTCATGGTGGCAGAGGGATTTGTTATTAGTGTGGCAGGGCATCAAGAGTTTCCCCTCCTGGTGTGGGCCTGAGAATAAGTGAAAATGCCCTCCCAGGTGTTGCTTCACCAGATGGGCTCTGGATGCGATGATAATGTATTCCCCAGGCGTTGGCTCTGCCTTTGAAAAATGCTGGTGCTGGGAGAAGATGGCCTTGCACTGTTTGAAAGGCAAGCCGCAGGGGGGACAGATGCTCTGATATTCCAGCAGGGGTATAGCTGCGGGGCCTCATGGCTGTTCTCTGCCTAGCAGGGGGAAGTTCTGTTGAGTCACGCCTACGCAGCTCAGCAGGAGAAGCTGGGAAATGGCAGGCAATGAGCAGCGGCATGCTCCTCAGGTCATGTGGCTGCATTTACCAACGAGGGAAGATCTGATCACAGATTGTACTAATTTACAGAGTGTCGGGGACTCTGTGTTATGCTCTGTGCTTTGCTGCTGTTCAAACAGACGCTAAAAAGCAAAACTTCTTTGGCTTTTGGCCACTAGACATAAAAGAGGAGAAATACCACTGAAAATCTAAATGTAATTCATTAGTTTGCCATTGCTGACATTTTGCAATCAAATTGGTGAGTCTGATTGCTTATAAAATAAAGATTGCCATTTTAATAAATATTTTAAATAATCCATATTATAGCTAAAGTAGATGAGACCACTGTGGGAAAACTGCCCATCCAGGGTGAGCTTTTCTCACATCACATCATTACACTAAGATGAAAGAGATTTCAAAGTCTTTTTTTTTTTTTTCCTGTAATAGTTACATCATACTGGTCCCAGTTCATCCCTTTGTGTCTTCTGAACTATCAAGTTCCATTTCCATTATGTTAGAATAGATGAGCTAAGTTTTGCAAAGTAAAAAAGAAAGAAAAAAATGTTACAATGTGACCATGGCCAGTGTCAGATCTTTAAACTCTACTTTAGACCACTGGAGGATTTTCAGAATCTGGTGTCACTGAGCACGTTGGACAGCTTCTTGGGGCCTGGAAGTCTCGGAGGAAGATGACTAATTGCTGTTATGGACTTGCTTACGGCTACTTAGCCAGGACATGAGCCATAGAGAGAGAGAGAGAGAGAGAGAATTTTTCTGAAACGGTACCTAAATACAGACTGAAAACACAATGTACTGTGAGTATTTCACAGAAAATGACTTAAGTGTGAAGTGAAACTGGCACAAAGGTAAGATGTATTGGGTTGAATGCCAATTAGAAAAATGTCTTAACTGTAAACAAGTTCAGTTTTTCCCATAAAATGCACGTTGGGCAGACTGGGTCTGCTTTTTCTGTTGCTATCTGTTGCTTTTTAGTTGCATTTGGCTTTCCTGATATCAGACACAGATTGCTCTTCAGTTGCATTAGCCAGATGGTAAAAAGTTTGATCTGTGTTGCCAGGCTGCACATGAAGTTGATCCTTAATGACATATGCCGGTATGTGTCATCTGCCTGGGTAATCTGTTTTCAGTACATGTTGTTCATAAATGTTAAACTAGTCACTCCAACTTTTCATAATCCTCTTTTTGAATTTTTTGGCTGTTGGCAAATCCCTTCAGGTGCATTACTGCCATTGTGTTTGGAGAGGCTGTTATCAATATTTTTATGATAACAACGGATCATATGACTGTAATGTGAAAGGTGTTGCTTGTAATGATGAACCCAGAGAATTATAAGCTGAGCAGCTCCGCTCTACAGCGCTTTATAGCATCTTTCAGCTAATTGTTTTGGTTTTATGGTCCGCAACTTTACTGTTTAGGTTCAGTCTCACTGCTCTCATAGCGTTGTTTTCGGCTGCACTGGGAAGCTGTTTTCACTGAACAAGCTCTCAAAGAAAGAAAAAATATGTTTCACTATCTGCTCAGCACCAAACAACAGACAAAGTTAGCGATTATATGGTGAACATGCTGGAGCATTTAAGCCAGATATTTCTCCTTGGAGTTGGTGAATACTGGACTCACATTTGCCAGGCGGCCGGAAACTGCACTCTAAATGAGTGCTAATGTTGCTCTGTATCAGCTGGATGTGTAAATATGCAACTGCACACTAACAAGTTTGCCATATTAGCCTAGTGTTTACAGCTCAATTTCCACTGTAATTTCAGGTTCAATGTTATGTTTGTTTAAGTCATCTAACAAAAGAAAATGCAATTATGTTTCCTATTTAGCTAATGGATATGCATATAAACCATGTCTACATATGGATATGGTTATATGGGTATAACACTATACATCTATAAATGAGAAGTCTGAATTAGGCGGAAGGCTTCAAAGGGGCCAAATCACATCAGCACAGCAGAGGGAATGGTCTTAAAAAATCATAACAGGAGATTCCAAACACAAACTGCACCATCAAAGAAGAGTGCTCACAAGTTGAACTTAACCAACAGGGATCTCACAGCCACATACGATATGCAGGGAATTGACAAATGCTGCTGTAAATGGCATCCAGCCTAATATGAGCCATATAGTCGCAGTGTTTCTAATGGTGGTTTAGTTGCTTCAAATGCAAAGATTAGTTATTTTGTGATCTTGCAAGTTCAGCCGCTTTGCAAGGTTATTGGAAATGGCCACTGGAGGCAAAACATTCCCCCTAAAAAGTCAGGCTATACTATAAGTCCTTGAAGCTGGGGAAAGTAGGTATTGTTCCATTCAGCTCAAGGTGAAGGCCTGGAGATTACAGTGACACTCGTTTGGTTTTCCAGGAGCAAATAGCAGCAGTTCTTTGAGAAGACACGTCTCTGTGCCGTGCCTTTCCTGGCCTCGTTGAGTTGCGGAGAGGCCTTGGATGCAACAGCTGAGTTTATCACTCTTAATGAGAGACTCTGCAGTAGGCCACACTCCATTACGCATGAGCCAGATGATAAATTACATTCCCTTCCATGACTCCCTGACCCCAAGGGATGTTTAATTAATCAGAGGCTGGACATGGCCACCATTAGTCGAAGGAACAGCGGCCAGGGCTGCCCTGGACACATTCTCACTCCCACACATCATTATTTGGCTATCTTTCCAGCTCCTTCACCTTGGCAGCCAGGTGTGAATATATAGAATCAGAACAGAGAGGGAGAGAAAGGGGAGAGAGACATCTCCATGACCTCATGGGGGCTGTTACCAACACTAACTGCTATTTGAATGTGAAACAACGTCAGCTGTGAATCAGGTTATAATATGAATAATTGAGTCTCAAAGATTGAAGGGAGGGGAGTGAGGTGGAAGTGTTCTAGGGACCCCCAGCAGGGATCCTAGAGGGGGATCTAGGACAAATTTAGGAATAGTATAATTTGAATGAAATCCAATTCACTTGGAATGATCACAATGTATTTCTATGTACTGGAAGGACTATTCTAATGAGGTTTCATTCTCACCACTCTTATTTCCCCGTTAATGACGACAAAAGTTAATTAACTAAATCAACAATAACAATCTTCGAGCTATATGCGGCGTCCTGGGGCAAAACTGAACATGAATCTGTGACTAAATTTGTGTTCATTTCAAAATAAATAAATATTTCAGATCCCAAAACATTTTTTTACTTCAACCATTCTGAACACAGTCAATTAACCCAACGGATTCTGGGACTGCAGCTAATGATTACTTTCATTTTTCATATATCAGTAGACTGATCAGTCAGTTGTTGTTAGAAATGAAGTGTCAGAAGTAGTGAAAAAAAGCCCATTACAATTTTCCAGTGTCTTCAAATTGCTTGTTTTGTCCAAGCCAACAGTCAAAAAACAACAACAAACATATCCAATTTTCAATTACATAAAAAAAGAGAAAAGCCACAGTAGCTGATTTAGTTTCTGACGATTTAACTAATCGGATAAACGGCTAATCATTCCAACACAGCGAGGATCTTTCTAAATATTTTTCTGCCAATTGTTCTTCAGTAAGTGAAGACAGAACGTATCATATGTACAACTGAAAGCCATTCGCTCACATTCATTTGAATTGGAAAAGAGCTATTTGTGAAAAAGTAAATCAATTTAAGAGACCATAGTATTTGTTTAGCAGCGTTACCAGTGCAAGCTTTAGCTTCTTAGCTGCAAATTGCTCAAATAGTTTGTCATTATTTATGTCATTAGTTTGCAAACCATGCCCTTGAGTTTAATATATTTGTCCTTTATCCTGTTATTTCAGATGATTCATGTAAAAATGTTTTTTTTGGAATTAGCATGACCCAGAGTCACAATGGCCACATTTATGAGGAATACACCAGGTAGAAATATACTGGAATTGTCCTTTTAAGTGAAAATCTTGACTGCGTTACCTCGTGATAATGTGAGCAATGAATGCAGACCTGACGTTCACTGTGAAGCCACATGGAACTGAATGAAAACAGGGCAACCTCAAAGGCAAAAAATACATTTGAAATAATTCGAAACAGCTTGGTTTGGAATATGGTTAGCACTAATGTAAAGTGTGTTATCTGTAGTAAATGGGCTAACCCATGCTAAATTACTGGCCCATTACTACCAGATTGACCCTACACAGGCTCTCAGACCACTTTTTTAATCACTCCAGCAAACTTAAAACAGTAAACACTTCCGACTAGCTGGTGAACATAGTATAGTAATGACTGCTGCTTGTGACAAAAATCCTGTTGTCCTGTAATTTACTCTGGAAACAGAAAGCTCATTCAGCATTCTCCCCAAGGGCAGTGTATGGCTTCAAGTACTTTAAGAGGTAGGTTTATGATAAAGATGTCCTTGGGTTGAACAATGATTGTAATGACTGGAGCTTTATGATGGCCTGGCTGAATAGAACAAGGTCTTTCTTTATTATTACCATCTTCTGGTGCAGCTTCTGTGGCGTACGCTGAGTACAGAATGCAAATTTGTGACACAGAAAAATATTCCTTCGAATAATTGTCAAGATTTTTCTCCATGCTTTTCCTTGTAGAGATCAAAACAGAACTTTCTATTACATGTAGAATGTGACCTGCCAAGCTTCAACACAACACTAAAAATTCATCAGATTCAAACAGCTTGAGTGACATGTTTTCCTCTTTGTGCCCGCAGACCCTCAGCATCTCCTGATGCTGTTGTTTGAGCTTGCCTGTCTCTATTCTTCTCCCTGTACTATACATTTGTCTGTACCAAACACTGGCTTGTATTCCCATGACTCAGGATTACTCTGCTGTGATATGACATTGACAGGGCCAAATGGCTGCATGCGTATTCCTCCATCTCATTTATATTGTAAGTGGCAGAATTGTGGATAGAGTGGAGAAAAGAGCTGGGCATGAATTTGGCCTCCGAATTTTCACTTTGAAAGTGTGAACTTGCTTATTATTGAGATTTGAATGTAAATTCTGCCTTGAAAGGTCACAAGGACAAGACTGAAATATGTGAGCTGCAGGCTGCCAATTGGTGCCACATTTCAAATGGGGCTCCATCAAAAACCAAGTTACACACTCACATCAGCTTTGATATCAGACAAAGGTGACATTTCTGCAGCGCTTTTACTAAACTGTTCCAAAAACACTTGTTCACCCTTCATCTCGGATCTCTGCTTGATATGATCCACTCAGCTGTTTAATTATTAGCTATCTAATTTCTGAAAGACAATAGAAATGGAGGTAAAACTGGAATGACCACATGTTTATTTCGTTGCTGGCGGTGGCTGAGGTATGAGTTACAGCCTCTGTGTGGCAGTGTGTGCTCGCAGTGTCCCTCTCAGACATTTCAGGCTTAGCCAGCTCTGCACGAACAGCCCTCCTGGCTCCTCTGGTTTGTCTCATCTGCTCTCTGCATGCTGAGCATCTTCCAATCTGGCCGCAAGCGATGGAGCGACTGGCGCTCTTGGTGTCAGCTCTCCTCAGGATTGTCAGAAGTCCTCTGTCAAATCCCCCTACCGGCTGGCCCTGCAGGCTCCAAGGAAATTAAGCAGGAGAAGAGACTGGGGAGGGGCTGACACTGGCTGGAACTTTTTTTTTTTCTTCTGTTTATGCTGCAACAGTATTACTCTTTCACAAAAAGCATCCTCCGTGAACCGGCCAGTGGTCATTTCATTTGGGGGAGATGAGGAGCCCTTTACTGTGTGGCTCTCTGGCAACTGTCCAGCTAGGCTTTGCTTCTTAGTCTTATTTTCTGGTGCTCTTTCCTCAGAGTAACTCAGCTTGAGCCTTCCATGACTCATCTGCACAAATTTAGGAACATTCACATCAGGCACAAAATTAACATTTTTTGCTCAAGGGCCACAATGGCTTCCAAACTCACGAGCAATGTTTGACCTTTCGAATTAAAAATAACCTCCAAATCAGTGCTGGACACCAGCCAATGCGGCTGTGAGGTAAATAAAGTACAGCCAATGCCAGACTTCACCAACATTTGACTTGAGTTTATCTCCCACCCTGATTAACAGCCAAACAACCTGCTGAATAAAATGGGAAATGGATCTTATAATAGAAATAAGGATTACAGAAAATACAGTTGTCACATTTTCTTGGCTCTGAATATTGGTTCAATTTGATTTTGAATTGCAAATGTTGAATCAGAGTCTCCAGGATGGAGTTTTGACATGCAGCAGTGAAAACAAATGTGAAATGAAAAGGAAACAGGACTCAGCATCACTTGCAATGAATGCTGTATTGTTAAAGTGGCACACCATGATCGACATCATACCTGCTGTTTGTAATTACATGAAAGGAAGTGGCAAGCTGGCTGCCTAAACAAAAAAAACCTCCAACCTGTCTGATTCAGAATGGCACTGAACATACTTCAAGTATCAGATTTTCACTGCGTAGCCAAAAGTATGTGGTTTTATGGGGCCCTTGTGTTCTTTTGGTTCTGGGTTGTTTTTCAAAGGAATGGGTTGGATTGTTTTTTTTTTTTGGTAAAGGAATAGTCTGCCATATTGGGAAATACCCTTATTCACTTTTATTATTTAATATTTATTATCAGATTTAGATCGATAGCCCTCTCCTGTGTGTCCGTTACATACTGGCTTATATTCCCATGACTGTGTCATCAGCTATAGCCAGCAGCTGGTTAGCTTAGCTTCACATAATGATAGGAAAACAGGGGGAAACAGCTAGCCTGATTCTGTCCAGATGTAACACAGTTTGCCTACCAGCGAGGAGTTATGTGCTGGGCTGTTTCTTGGATGAAAGCAGTGAATTCCTGCGGCTTCCAGTTTTTATCTGAATCAGGTTTATTGAGAGAAAAATAAAAATGAAAGCAAGTACTGCAAGTGAAAAAGCATAAATAGAAAATTGAACAACATGAAAAAATATTATAAACACAATAAAAGGTAAAAATGTACAAGGTCTTATTTTAAATGGAAGCTGTACAGTTTGTACTGAGCCGGATGCTGGCTGTACCTGTATCTTTGAAATTTCCTCATCTAAGCAAATAAGCATATTTTCCAAAATGTGAGACTATTCAT
Source organism: Morone saxatilis (assembly GCF_004916995.1). Taxonomy (NCBI): domain Eukaryota; kingdom Metazoa; phylum Chordata; class Actinopteri; family Moronidae; genus Morone; species Morone saxatilis. Next base: position 23,485,380 of record NW_023340257.1, on the reverse strand, counting down.
TAGATACAGAGTCACAAACACACATAATGAATTCTTAGAGGAAGGAGAGGATCTGCATGAGCATAATAACCAAATGTATTAGGATATCTGAGTGTCCCCTCTCCCTGCTGGGTAAGCTGCGGGAGGTGAATGTACATGCACTTTTTAAAAGGAACTGTCATTTCTGTAAGACTGTCATTGCATCTCAACATTTCTCTCTAATGTTTGCTTCATGGTGTCCCTAACATGGAAGACATGCAATCTAACAGTATTACTGTTTCCTGGAAATTACTTGACATTTGTGGAATACGTTAAAAAGGGCTAACAGAGGGAAAAAAAAACTACACCAGGGGGTAAAAAGCCATTGACAGATTCTCTTAAAGATAATTAGAGTGACAGTGTAAGATCTATGATAATAAGCCATTTTCACCAGACTACAGCTTAACAAAAGCAGTCGCTAATGCATTTGTACAAGACATTCTCTTGCTGGAAAATAGGCAGAATTTCAATGTGCAGATAAAAGTGAATCATTGCCTGCTAGTGCTTATTCTTTATTTTCCACCGTGCCCCCCTGTGACTTCAGAATGAATTCTGAATAGAAGTTTGTCCATATGCTTCTTAATGCGTGGCTCTTATTTCCAGCTGTTAAGAGGTTCTTTTTCACTGATTATAATGAAGAGGAATTTTGATAGGGAAGATGAGGAGAGGCGAGAGAGATGGAGCAGAAATGGGTTTGATCTTGAAGCGGGGAAAGGGCGTAGGAGTCCTCGGGGCCTTGGCTTCTTAAAAGGTGCTTGTAGCCTCCAGGGAAGATGCTCGCTCTCTTCTCTGTCTCGCTCTCTGCGTGTCTTCATCCTCATCTCCCACCACCCCCGCTACTCAAGATCAATTATGATTGACAAGCGCTCTGGTTCAGAACTCATTTAAGTTGCTTGATCTATGGGTAGATATCAGCCACCCTCCCCCCTCACCCAAAACGCAACACACCTCATGCCCCTCCTTCTCCCTTCTTACTCCTACGTCCCATTATTAGCACAATGTGGGATCACGCAGGGCACCTGAGGGAACCGTGATTTCACTGAAGTCCTTGCAGCATGTTAAGCACTGTTATCTCGAGGACTTTCAATGACTTGTGCACTCTTTGCCAATTCAAGTGAGGGTGCTACGTTAGCTTGACAAAAGATCTTAAGAGATTTTTCACATTGCAACGCCGTTCTTCACAGTGTTTTATGCAGAGCTGTAAACTGATATCTTCGGCTTAAAGAATTAGTTCAAGCTTGTCCATTTGTTGTAATGTTTTCAGAAATCTCCCAGAAAAATGGATTATCCCCACCCATCTCCCTTTAGCTAGTGCAGCAGATAACAAGCGCAACATAACATCTCAATTATTATTCAGGATAAACAACCATCTGCGCCTGGAGTTTGCCTAACCTACTCCAAATGAGCATGATGATGAGATCTGTGTACAGAGTGATGTGCAAACCTTCAGGTCTCACATAATGGAGGATGGATTCCTGTCAAATCAGAGGCAGCTGATTCTCTTGTCACACAGAAATGGACTACGGAATAATGGAATAATTACGTTACCGACTTATTGAACAATATTTGGACATGACCTCAATAATTATTGCTGACCTCAATATTGCCAGTTGTGTTTACACATCGGAATAACCAGCAGGGTTTTCCCCATCATTACAAGACTTGGGCGCAAGCCGAACGACCAGAGAAAACACTGAGCTGAGAGACGTTTAGCTGTTTCTGGTCGGGCTGCTTCTGTCCTCTCGTCATCTGCTCTCTGTGTCTTAGTTTCACCATGGGCAGGGCACAAGCAGCTACTCCACAGAGACACACACACACACA
>NW_023340257.1:23478880-23483441 GCF_004916995.1 Morone saxatilis | reverse complement strand
GTCAACCAGAGAGGAACTGACGTCTCCCTTTAATTGCCAACTACAGATTTGTGTTCAAGCTCAAACCTCACCCCATACACATTATTATACTATTATATTATCATCATATTGGTGGCATACAATGGTCTTAATGTGACAATAATACAACTTACTATTTCTGGGAAAATGTATCTAGTATTGACTCCCACAAAGGACAATGTTTGGAGATTGTTCAGCTGTATTATAATGTGTATGATTTGTCAGTCCACCAGATGGAAATATATTTTATAACATACTGGAGGATTGGCCGACTTTTCTCCATGGATTTAGTGGCGCCTAGTGTGGTAGATGCAGATTGCAACTCACTTGTTTCACCCTCCTCCCCGTCTGCAGGTAAAAACGGCTCATTCTAATGTTATTTCCCATTTCTGCCAATAGATCCTCCTAAATGTCACACACTGGACCTTTTTATGTAAAATGTTAAAACAGTTATTGGATGAATTGCCATGAAATCTGGTACAGATATTCAATGTCCTGAGTGGACTTTCATTTAACCCCATCAGCAGGTCAGAATGTAAGTGTTTATGACCAAAAACCTGCAAATTATCAGGCCAATCAGCCTCAGCTGTGCTTTGTTTTTAGTGCTAAATAGCAAATGTTGAATGCTTTCAGGCTATGGTGAACATGGTAAATATTACCAACTAAAAATCAGCATGTTAGCTCACTGATGTTGGCTTTTAGCCAAGAGCTTCTGCTTTGCCTAAGAACAGCGCTGCTCGAATGCCTGTAGACTCTTAAACAGGAATGATGCTTTCCTCATTTGCGAGTACGCAAGGGTCTGCGAGTTTCCGAGTGACGTAAATTTACACGTAGGCTCTGTGCGAACATTTGCGCACAGTGCAGGCGTTCCCTACGTCCACTACACTGCGGGGAACACGTCCTCCATTAAATAAAGTACGTGGCACGGTATGTGCGAGCCGTCTTGACAACAGAGGTTACGCTGGGCCACGTTAATCTGAAGTTTCAAAACTCCTGTCTTACGAAAAAGTACAATAGCCTAAGCACGGGCGAACACCTAACTAATCTTTGTTTACACGACAGCTATTTGCTAATGATGTTGAATATTAAAGTCTTTAAGTACTTTTGGCAGCAGTTGCATTGTGACTATCCTATTTTAATGGATTAAAAATAGCTCCCCTTGACAAATACATTTTCAATTTAAATGACTGATTCTCTCTTATCGCTGACTCTTCCCAACTGTGCTTACGTTATTCAGTTTATAGTAATTCCAAATTACCTTTTTGTAAAATAGGCTGTTAAGCTTTAACTAATATATTACAAGCAGAATTGCTTACACTAGCTCATTGTTCTCGTGTGTAAACAAACTCTCTGTCCTCCTCACAAAGCGCCGTAATGAGACACATACTGACCATCATGCCATTTAAGTCATGCAGAATTTTCTCTGAACTGATCACTGTGAAATTAACTGCGATAAGCAGTGCTAATGCTACATTCTGAGGCCCCTGTGACTGGTTTTCTGTCCATACACTTCATTATTTCCCCTCCTTAGTGCTTTGAATGTGTGCTCATGTTACTGGAAGGGATTTCATGGGGAAATAAGTCTGAGAACTCCCAAATTAGTCCAAACAAAAGCACAAAGCTCACCACTGGGGATACAGTTAAAAGTGTTGGCAGTTTTGTTCTTTTTGGGACAAGACTCATCACAGCTGTTTCAATGAGAAGATTCCATCCAAGGCTTTGCAATTACAGTAATTCTTGGTTTACAGAGGATCTGGTTACTTTCAACATTAAATTCACAAATCTGAAGAATACTGTAGGGTGAAGTTTTATGCATCTGCACGGGGATTTCTATTTATTCAGTTTCACAATACCCATCCGCCTTTTCAAGCACAGCTAATAGCCATGTTTGTAAAATACCCATGAATCCATCAAGTTTAAACTGTTCTGTCAATGAGAAAAAAAAATCTTATCAGTACAGTTGCAACTGGCCACATAGCGTCGGACCCAGAAAGGACAGTGCATTTGTTAATACTAATATCAATATTTCTCACAATCTTTGTGGAGCTGTGAGTGTGAATTGAGGGCTGGCTGATTGGTTTTCATTCTTAACAAGGGCTGTGGAGAGGCAATTTAATTTCTTCTCCTCCCCTGCCTCCCGGGAGACTATTTTTTATTTTATTTTTGTGCTTTCCTCCCAAAAATGTCAACATGACTTTGTCAGCACTAAGCACATTCTCTGCTGTGACAGATATCACCTGACCCCAATTTATGAAAGGCACGGAAGAGACACATCCCTGTAGCACAATATGAATATATTATCATCATGAAATGTCCTGTATTCAGCATTTGAGAATTATATTGAAGGATGTGCTGGAAATCCAGCAGCCCTCACTTAAATAAGACAAAAGCACTCTATTTGGATGCAGAAAAAAGGATCTCATGAATACTCTTAACATGCAGTTCCCCCTCAGTCTGGTCACAGAAACTGCGATGTGACTGTCACGCTTAGATCAAATGAAAGTATCAATCAAAAACATGCGTCACGAAGTGCATCCAAAATAAATAAATTAATAAAAAATGCTTTAATTTCCAGACGGCTAAACTGCGAGATCCCATCTCCCTGCTGACGTTCCTGACATGTCTATAGAGTTCCTGTCTCTCCTTTTCAACACAACAGCCAGCCTTGAGTTCAAATGCAACCTATCTTCTTAATAGTGCAATGTCATTATGGCACCCATATTAGCCAAGTGAGAAAGGATCTCGGCCTTTCTCAGCTAAGCAAGGCAAATAACAGTTATAGAGCAACCTTCTTTCTCCCTCTAATGGTGTTTTCTGCCACTCAGAGAGAAGTGCCGGGGTAATAGTTAGTGAATTCTATTCTCCACAACAGCCATAAAAGCAGACAACACTGGTTGTGGACTGAACCCTCGACTAGGCAAATCTATACGTTACATAAACACACACTGCACACGTGCACAGATGAAGACATGCACACAGAAAAAAACCTCTGAGACTTCTTTAAAGGTTTGACTGCGTGTGTATTCATGTGCACATGTAAACGAGCACAGACACACACACACAAATTGCATTCAAAAGACATCTGCCATCATGTGACCACGAGGCATTCAGATGCTACCCTCCAATGAATACAAAGTATAAACACTCCTCCAAATTCTCCACCCCTGGCCTCTATTTCATGCCATTATCTTGGCATAATAAACACATTAGCTTCTCCCTACCCAATTCTGCTCCTAAGATGAATCTTTCCCCACTATATAAAATAATTTGCCAACATTATATGTGCTGATGAATTATTCATGAGGGTTCATGGAGAGTTTCAGCCCCATCTGAGTCCTGGAGGAGGCAGAGCTGACAGACACCCAGGTTCTACAGTTGGACTGGCTCTCAGGGAAGAAAGTGGAGGATTTACTGAAAAAGTCTCCCTTTGAAAATGATATACAGTCCCCTATATTCACTCTGAAGGGTACTTATTCACACAGGCATGAGGGCAGTTCAAATGAAGATGCAGGATCATTTGATCTCTATTGAATTGTCATAATTGGTTCAAGTGAAATGATTTCTAAGCTACTCTGTCTAGACTTGTGTTTCCAGTAGCCTATAAATATACTTCAGACTTTACCAGTGCTAAACTTTGGGGAAAATAGAAATTATTTAAAAAAAACAAAAGAAATTCAACTATGTAAATGACGTAAGCGCACTGTGTGACGCCTCAGTTGAGTGTCAGCAGTGGGGAAATGGGAACACACCCCAAATGAGTTCTGAGAGTCAGATTTTTAGGGGGAACGGAGTAACAGAGAAACTTTCTTCCACTAAACTAATCCTCTCAAACTGCTCCTGACAAGTCACAATACCTTAATAATAAACTAGGTTGTTTGTCAGTACTTTCCAAAATGACCTACATGAGAGTTCCTTAAAGAATAACTTAAAGGACCAGTGTGTAAGATTTAGTAGTATCTAGTGGTGGAGTTGCACATTGCAACTAACTGAACACCACTCGTGTCTGTATTTGATTACCTAGGAATGAGAACGGGCTGTGAAGTTTGTAGGAAAAACTACACTGGCCACAAAAAATGTGAAAGGCGCTATCTACAGGCAGTATTTGGTTTGTCCTTTCTGGGCCACTGTAGAAACATAGCGAACTCCATGGAAAGCGACCGACTGCGTCTGCAGATAAACAACGGCTCATTCTAAGGGAACTAAAACACAACTATTCCTATAATCAGGTGATTATACACTGAATAAAAACATAGTTGTGAATATTATATTCCATTTCTGCCAATAGATCTCCTCAATGTTACACACTGGATCTTTAACACCCCATGTTGTCTTTGTTGACCTTGAGTGGTTGAACTTTTCACTTTGCTGCAATGAAGTGTACTTAAGGACCCGGGCAACATTGCAAAAACTCATCAGAGTAATCCCAAAGATTTTCTAATTGCTTTAAAATCTACTTTAAAGTAAACCACTCTTTATTGGTAGGAGATGGAACAGGAACTCTGGTTTCTTGTGTCACATGCATTGTTACGGCCACCGCCTTGTT
>NW_023340257.1:23471051-23478780 GCF_004916995.1 Morone saxatilis | reverse complement strand
TCCAAGGGATCTCGTACACAAAAAGGATGCACACACACATTTCCTCATTGAGTCTGGTATTTATAAAATGCAAATCTGACATGTGAACAACACCCCCCATCCCGTGAACATTCTCTGTGGCATCTGTAGTCATTTTGAAAGGAATTGTTAGTGTGATTAAAACTGAACCGTGTTCAGTTTTAGGGAGATATTGTTAGAAATATGTTTATCCAGCACAGCACACTTACTTTCCTGGTATCTCTTCAGTGAGAGACACTCGCTGCTTTTAAATTCTGATTGAAATCCTTCTGATTGAAGATTTTGTGTCAACTGTTTCGATAGGATGTGCTCTTATATGGTCTGGTGTTTACATGCGCCAACGCATTTAATCGCTAGAGCAGTGTGACATTTGATGATGACATTTGATCAAAAGTGATTAATATCATGTATTCGTCTTCTTCAACAGCTACCTTTCAGCACAAACCCATTCAGCAATTTGGCATGTGTTTGATCAGCTCCTTGAAGATGGATATATCTATCGTCTGTTCAGTACAGTAGTTGTTGTTATTGTACCCCGTGCTGCACCCCAGTCACTGGGGATGCAGAAGCCATGGCATTCTTAATTGTTGGTCCCATGCGTGATAAATTGGGAGGGCTTTGTCAGGAAGGGAAGCTGGTGTAAAAAAGCCTATGCCAAATTTAAATGTCAGATCTTGGGCGGGGCCCCATTTGCCAGCTTGATGGAAAGACTCAAGAAGGAAAAAGTAGCATGGCTTTAGGGATGGCAGTGTTTGAAAAATCTTCACAACTGGCTGCCATGAAAGTTTGACATTTAATGCACCACTTCAGGTAAAAATTGCATGCTAACACCATAAGCTAAAATAGGTAATGTGGTAAAGAACAGCATGTTAGCATGCTGATCTTAGTATTTGGCACATAACACCACTGAGCCACTGTCTGTAGACTCTTAGTAGAGCAAAGACTATTTTGGGGTCAATTGCTTCAAATAAGTGCTCACTGTTGCTCTCTGCCAGGAAATGTTTTCAAATTTAAGTGCACAGTGCACTCAAAATGAGAAATGTGCACATGAATAAATATACATCGTGTCTGCTATCTGAACAGAGGACATGAGTAATAGTGCCAGAAAAGGAAGACTCGTGTATTGCCTGTTTTCAAATATAACAATACATAGAAGAAAATCCTGAGACTGTGCTGACATTATGGATGGATGAATCCATGAAAGATTCATCAATGTCAAAAATGTATTCATACATTATTAGGCTACACATATATAGTAAGTCAAACCCAACGGATAATAGTAGACACAGACCAAGACGACAACTGGCTGAAGATTTGGATTTAAATTGCTCACTTTACTCTCTGCAAGCCTTCAAAGGGCAACCTTCAGTCTCTTCAGATTCACTGATTTGCTGTTTCTGCCTCAGTAGCAATAACCTTCAGGTCAACCTCTTCTCTTCTTCCTTTATGCCAGCATGTAGCTGTGCTACCCTCATCATTACCACCACATAATTCAACACTGATTTCTTTAGTGATTTAAGTTACATTTACACAAAATGATAAAACAGAGACAATCTAAAGCCTAAAGACAAATGTACTCCCCTCAGAGAGGGTAAAATCTATGGATTCAGCTCAGCCAGCATTGACCCTTGACATCAGGTGGACAGCCAAAGGTGGGAACTAACTCAGAACTAGAGCTGGGTATCGTTCAAAAATTGTACTGGTACTGATACCTTGACTTCAATACCGGTTCCTGAACTTTTTTCGAACCCAATTTTCTCACATTTATTTTAACAAAAAGAAAATACATTATACATTACTGTACAATCACTCACTTCAAAGGAGGAAGCTGTTCAAAGACCTGAACTCAAGCTCGAAATTTACTCAACCTAGATAACTACTATAACTAATATGGTGAAATAAAACTGAATGTCTGTACAGTATTGGACTGTACAAAAATTATAAATAACTTTAAAAGGAATATTAATAACAAAACAGTATGGCAGTGATACGTGTGGTCTAATCTAAAGGAGAAGGGAATGACTGTGTGTGTGTGTTTTATGTCGATCTGTAAACAACACCATGCCATCTAAAATGCTTTCTCCCCGCTTTGTCGAGGAAAGGATGCGCTGCGGTTTCTAACCCATGTGGTGAACGGACTCACCAATGCAGTTTGCACAAAGTTCACTTGGTTGTCTGTACAGTTAAGCAGCTTGTGGTAAAACAAAAGCAAGCCCTGTCTCTGTGTGCAAACAGTGTTTTTCCTGCACGCCTATACGACATGTAACGCTAACAGCCTGCTGCGTGCTTATTGATGCACTGACACTGAAGAATTTCACTCCACTGGTATCGAAATTGGGTACCAAATGACAAGACATTTCCCAACAGAGGTATCGACGCAATTCGGTCGGTCAAAAAGTTGAGTGAAGGGGAAAAAATCACGACATTGACATGACATGACATTTAAAACATCTGTCTGTGACATATCCCCCCCTTATCAATCAATATAGTGGAGCCAGTGATACTTGCAGAGAGCAGTCAGAAGTGAGAACGCCAGATTACGTTGAACTGTTTTATTTTCTGGACAGTTTTTTGGTGCCAATGGCCAACGGAGGGATCGACAGGTTCAGCAGACTCTGAGAAATCAACACATGGCTCAGCAAAACATGTGGTCTGAAAAGGACCAGCTACATTGATTATTTCAATCTGTTCAAGGGAGGCAGGTATCTTTCCAGGGCAGATGGTCTCCACAAAGGCAGATCTGGTTGGACCATTTGCAGTTCAATCTGCGACAACCATCGGCCAGGCCCAAGATGGCGCTCCCTGACACATGAAGACAAAACATCACAACCTCAATATCAGCGTGTTTACATCCAGCTCCTGGATCAGTCTTCCAATTCCTTCTCTCTTCACTCTCCCCTGAATCACTCCTTTTGGGATTCACTGATAAAATGGAAGTGCTGGTTAATACTGGCACTACATTCATCCCTGTCACTGCCACATTGTCTGCCTCAATCCCAACCAAGCACATTCTGTAACTCCAACTTTGCTGATAACGAAGAGGACAAAAAGATGGAACAGCCCTCTCCTCTCCGAGCTGTGGAGTCAGACTCTAGATCGGACTGCAAGCGCCAGGATAGCATTCACGTGAACCTACTGAAGTGACTGTGTATATCGGTTCTGTCTTGTCCATGCATGCGTTGTTATTCTGTACCCCTTATCCCCACCCCCCTACATTTGCAATCCATAGATCCTTGCATTTATGTTACTGCTTTTGGCAAATTTGGTGCAAAAGAGGTGTGTCTGTGTGTTGGAGGGCAACTTTCTCTAAGATAAAGCAAGTTGGCCTCAATTTAAACACTTCAAAACATGGTTTCTCCTGTGGGATGCTGCTAAGACATGAATCTGCATTGAGCTGGCTGGTGTGGACATTTGCACAGATTAAAATGATTGAAAGATAAAATGAGAGCATATCTGGTGTGCGAGTAAAAAACGACACGGGGTGATGAGGCCACAAAAGGTCACAAAAAACTCATCAGTCGCCCCCCATCTCCTCTCTTTCGAGTATCTCTAATAAACTAAGATCAGAGATTATGGAACTGGATGTGATGTTAATGGATGCCGCCTCTCAATACCAAGCAAATCTGACTGACAAGGGAGGATGCACAGGACAGACAAGTTCCTTTCCCCACTGCTCCTACCCCCAATTCTTTCTCCTATGGGCTCCTACTGCCTGGTACAGTGACCCCCACCAACGGCCAGAAGCAGACTCTTCTTCTAGACTTCCTATTCCCATTTTGATAAATAGCAGAATGAATAACATGCACTCAAGTAATCCTGCAAATGAATCAAATTTGATATTAATTACTCACCACCCACAGTCTGTCTGTCTGTCTGTCTATCAAAAAAACATTTAAATTGACAAGGAATGCTTTTAACACAATCATTTCATTTTATTTAACAGCAGGTCTTTGGCAGGCAAAACATTTTTAATTCATTATTTAATCATCAAGCAAAATTTGATTTTGTTTTTAACAGTGCCGCAGTTCCTGAGTCAACCTCTCCCACCTTCAGTTTTATGAGCAAAATTAGAGTGCATAAGAAAGAAGGTGCAGTTGCAATTCTGTTGAATAATTCTTTTTAATATGTTGCTTTTCAGTTATTTTTCAGCTATTCATCATGTATAGCTGTATTCTACAGGCCACCTAAATACAGTGCAAACGTTTTTGATGACTTTGCTGAACTTCTGTCTATCATCTGGATTGACTGTAACTGCGTAGTTACTGTTGGTGATATTAACATTCATGTTGACACCATGGTTGTGTTGTGCATTCATGTTGGAAGAGTTGTGTTGTGCTATGGACTCACTCAACATGTGACAGAGCCCGCACACAATAAAAGGCACACTCCGGACTTAATCATCTCCAAGGGTCTTAACATTTATATGTCTGTGGTGACTTTAAGACGAGTATCTCTGTGCACGAAAATGTTGAATAGAAGTTAATCAGAAAACAGTATCACTGAAAACACTCGCAAATTACTCATTCAGGCTTTCTTTTCCACACACGCCCTTGCTTGGGACTCCGTCAATGATCTTGTAGATAATGCCATGGTTCTGAAATTACGAATGTTATTGATGCCATCGGTCCCACTGAGGTAAATGTAATCTCTGATAAGAAAAAAGACACCATGGAGAAATGCCACGCTGGTAAAAATTAATAAAAGAGAGTGTCGAAAAGCTGAACGCAGGGGGTGAAAAAAAACAAATCTCCAGGTGCAATATGACATCTATAAAGTGAGACTTTGCATTTATAATTTTGAACTGAGAAATGCAAGACAGTGCTTCTTCTCTGACATCATTGCCAAAAACAATAATAATTCACGTGCCTTATTTGCTACTGTTGACAGGCTGGCAAACTCTCCTGTGTCAGTTGCCCCTGAACTTTTATCCAGTAAGTCTTGCAATGAATATGCTTCATTATTTACTGACAGAATTCTGTGAAAATTAGACAAGCTGTCAGTTCTTCCATATCAGTTATAGGGCCTGCATTGTCCTTGCATCTTCTGTTTAACATTCAAACTAGCGAAGATTACAGAAAACAACAAAATATCTTACCATAATAATGCAGACAAAACGCATATTTATATAACAATATCACCAGATGACAATGGTCCCATGCAGGCACTAAGGAAGTGCATCCAACAAATCTATGACTGCATGTGTGTAGTTTCTTGTACATGCTTGAAAGGCTGAGCTGTATTCAAATGGTTGCAATCTGCAAGTTCAAATAGAGCTGATTCAGAATGGTGGTGCTAGAGTCCTTACTAAGACCAGGAGAGACCACATCAGTCCAGTTCTCAGATCTGTACACTGGCTTCCTGTGTGTCAAATAATTTAAATATTTCTGTTGGTACTGAATGGTTTAGGGCCAAAATACATTTCTGATGTGCTGCTCCGTTATGAACCATCCACAAGTCTCAGATCATCTGGGACAGGTCTTCTTACTGTCCCCTGGGTCAAAGATAAGATGGAGAAACAACATTTAGTTATTGTGCACCATATATCTGGAACAAACTCCCAGAAAACCTGAGAATTTCTCCAACTCTTAGTTCTTTTAAATCAGGCCTTTTTACCACTATATTTTATTAAGTTAAACAACTTGGGTATATTTATTCTCTTGCATTGCACTGTAAGTTTTATTCTACTGTTTGATTTGTCTTATTTGTTTAGCTTATTTTCACTTTTAACTTTATTTCACACACAGATCATATATGTATTTTTATACTGTATGTGTTTCTTTTATATGTTTTTTTATTTTTTTAGGTTTTATGTAAAGCACTTTTAATTACCTTGCGGCTGAAAGGTGCTACACAAATAAACTTGCCTTGGCAAAAGAAGCACTGTACAATTCACATTGCTTTAAAAAGCCAGAGAGCAGCAACTTTGAGAAACAGAGCTGTCTTTGTTAATCAAAGCTTTTTTATATTAGCATCAAATCAAATGACTGTGTAATGAAAGGTTTGCTAGCACTACCAAACCCACTGGGAATTAACAGTGAACACGGCAACTCTTTGCAGCTTTGTTGACTGATTGTCAATAGGTAGGCCATGAAAGTTTTTGTTTGCTAACATGTTAGAGTAACACTTCACAATGCAGTACACAAAACTGTGAATAGTTACTAAAGAACGAGTGAGGAACAAATCAGGAATGACCTGATAATAAATTATTAAGTAGCTAGTGAATAACTCTACACTCCTGGTATAATGATCGCTGACTGGGAGCTACTATATCGATGAATAATCAAGTAGTGATTACTTCATAAATATAAAATATCGACATATTTCCTGACAAAACTATTAACGACTAATTACTTAATCATTAGTTACTTATTTTTCCTCAAGTAAAATGAAACATCATACTAAGTAGTTATTAATAATCCATTATTACTTCATGATTATGAGAAGTAGCTACAGATGTTTTAGAGATGAATTTAGACATTTCTAGTATAATATCATTTTCACACTGAGCCTCGTTAATGTGAATTTTTCCCCTTCTAAAATTGCTTTCGGTCCCAAAAATCCCATATCGGGCTGTTCTTTTTTTTTTTCTACTGTCACTCCAGCCAGCAACTTTGTTTTTTTTTGCAGCAAGTGCAACATTGAAACACTGTTATCAAAGAGGACAGTCAAAACTTTGCACTTCCGACTGTGTGCTAATGATGTGACAGAACTACTATCAGAAAAGGGCAGCAATTTTATTATAAGACATTTTGATGTGGCTCTGACATCAGTGATTAAGGGTGATAGCTTCTGATAAGCAGTAATGGGCTGTCAGTGTATTATCTAGTGTCAGCAAAAGGTGATGTAGGAGTAGGAAGGAGCAGCAGCAATAGACAGGACGAAGAGAGAGGAGAGTATCATATGGGCGAAAAGTGCTGTTGACAGTTGCATCTTTTCCTGAGGCCAATGAAGTTACTTTGTAAAATAGATTTATAGGCACAAACCAGACTAAACAGACAACAGCAATCATTTTCAATAACCAAACTGAAGCTCAACTGAACTTTAAAATGCCAATAGCTCTCTTTAATATACTAAGGAGGAGATGGAAATAGGCAGAGCAGAGAATGTATTATGTTTATATTATAAGGTAACAGCATTAAGCTAAATACAATGCAGAGATTTCTCTTATTTACTTCTTTCTCTTATTTACCCGAGCACTTCTCTTTGGCTTCTGCTCACTAACTGTAGTCCCTCAATCTTCCACATGCAGTGGGAGTGAACTCAAATCTTTCACTGCTTACACTTTCCAGATAGTTTCCAGATGTGCACAGACCTTCCTGGTAACATATTTGTGAAGGGACTGCAAACAATTAATTTGGTTTACTGTGAGATTATTCACAAATAGAGGAGTAATTATTTCCTCTTTGAAGCCTTACTGTACTATATCCAAAGGGATGTATGTATGTGATCCATCTGTTTACAATGTTTTATTACATGTATAACCCTGCACATGAAAAATGATTAATCTCATCTGTTATTTTTATATTCTGTAATAGAGGGTCAGAGCAATTCAAAGATATTGTAATATTTGACTTACATATATACATCAAACAAATATGAAGTATAAATTCATCAGGCATAACATTATAACCACTGACAGGTGAGGTGAATAACACAGATTTTCTGGTTATCATGGCACCTGTCAGTGGGTGGAATATATTAGGCAGCACGT
>NW_023340257.1:23464033-23470951 GCF_004916995.1 Morone saxatilis | reverse complement strand
TTGCCGGCCTTTTGTATTTAGAGCAACAGTCTCTGGTGTAATTATTTTTTTTGCTCCCCACTCCTTAGAACCTAGAACTGGTCCAGTGGCGCAGTAAGTGGTGTGATACCGGTGCTACACAATGGTACACATTTTAACTTTGTTTTAACACACAGTTAACTCAAACTTAATAAGCATCTGTTATTTTACGTTTCCAATGCTTTTGTGAAAACAGACTTTAAATTAAGACTTTCCTTGCTGTCTTTGTAATTTCAGGTTAAAGAATAATTGTTCATTGTAACTAGGACGTATTTCCGTGGCTTAGCCCTCATATCTATCAGTTGATGATACTGTACTCTCTTAAGTAATCAATGAGATCCGGGAACACAGCAACATCGCTAGATAAAAGATCAATTGGGCAACAAGCACCAGTAGTCAGGCAATCAGACAGTAAGAAAGCCAAAAGTTTAGTCTGAGTATCCAATCTGCTTTATTTAGACACAAAACCAAAAGTGAGCACAGCTATAATGTGAGCAGAACTAAAATTAGTGAGTAAAAACTTTTAAGATTTCCAAACCGACCATTCTAAGGCATGGGTTATGTACCACAGTGTAGTGGACAGGATATGGAAGGCAAGATGAAATCAATCATCTGTTTTCATTTAATACAATACAGCACAATAGGGCGGAACATATGCATTTCAATCTGTCCTACAGGCAGGTAGTTGAGTAAATATGTTATATCGCACATTTACCAAAAACTTAAGATACAAACGTTCTCTCAGTACATTAAAGAGAATAGAACTGTCAATTAAATGTGTATCAAATTCAGGTACCAGCTACTGAACAGGTGACCTGGCTCTTCTTTTTTTGTGGAACTGGCACCTCTCCAGCTGCCAATCCACATTCCATACTGTGGTCCACGCTGGACTTGAACCAGCAACCCTCCACATATATGATATATTTGCCATTCAACAATATATTCAGTCATTAGCTGAAGGTTGGTATATAGCACTGATGTTGGTGTTACATGTAAACCTGTCTGTAAAGTCCTGGACAGACAGTTAATAAATCAGAATTAATAAACATATCCTTTTTCGCACTCACTAAACAGAGCACTGATATTGAGGTTAGGCAACCAATTGGTTAAAATAAAAACATTCTCCCAGCCTTACTCTATTGAAGGCTTACAGCAATTTATATGAACATCACACTACTGCACTGGCATTGAATGTCCGCATTCAATGGAAATTACGACTATATATAGAAATACTGCATCCACTTCCCCCTACCCTGCAAGCATACCCTTCAAATATGGGTTGAGTAAATAAATATCCTTAAAACAGCTGGTAAACCAGAGAATCAGGTCTGCCCTTTCCTCCCACTTCCAGCAATAACTGGCAGCTCCACACATCAATACTCCTTCATTTTAACATCATTTCCAAGCCAAGTAACTTCTCTCTCCCACAGTTTCTTCCTGCAGGCAGACTTGGCAATGCAAGAAGCCCATTTCCTCCTGAAATGCTTTGCTTGGCACAAATATAGAGAGTGAAAGTGGAAGGCTTTGAACTGATTATGTAAGTGCACAGGTCTGGACTGCTGTACAGATCCACACATACTCACAAACACGCACACATACACAATTAAAATTGTGTGTGTATCCGGGGTCAGCCCTATGTTCCCACATTTCTAAGAATTATTTTTTTTGGAAAAAAAAACTTGTGGGAAGATAGGGCCTAATTTTGAAAAAAATCTTAGAAAGGTGGGAACATAGGGCTGGGGAAGAAACTTTAGTAAAGAATAATAATTTTCTATAACATATTTGAATATATTTGACATATTTTTTAATTGATTAAATACATTTTAGTAGAAACAACATAAAACATTGACTTTTGTGTTCCAAGATGTAAGCAATTACATTTTGGTAAATACAATGTTATTATAACTGATGGCTCAAGCTACAAAAATGAAACCCAAGTTGTCATCAACTGTAGTTTTCTATAGGCTTACTTTAATGCAACTTACTTCACCAATCACTTCCCATCATCTCTGTTCTTTCATGTTGGGCACGTAGCAGTGAGACAGTCAGTGATGGAGATGGAACCTTTTCACATTACACAATCATCTGATGTTCCTATTGATGTATAATAGATTACAGTGAAGTCCTATGGGCTCTCTCTCACACTTTGGCTGGACTAAGGAAGTGGAGATAGGAGAATAGGGCTTTTACTCCAGTGCACATCAAGCAGTTTGTATCTTGAACCACTGCTAAAGGTGGAAAGGAACACATAAAAACCTTGTATTTTCAATCGGTAATCATTAAAGCACTTCGCTATTCACAGCCATTAGGGATTGTAAGATTCACATCCATGCAGTGGTATAGAACTTAAATCTGTGATGGCCCGAACAAATGTTCATCAAATACAATTTGGGATTAACTCAGGATTGCATCATTTGCAACATCTTTGCTTTGGTAAAATCTTTTTAACTTAAATGTAATTATTACTAGAGGCCTTATGCCTTTATTTAGAAATGTGACGGATAATTTGTGACCAATAATTTCATGTTTAGATTGATTGTTCCTCTACAAATTGTTTATCAAGCTGCTAAAGAAGAACCACAGAAATAAAATCAATTATTTTCCCAGTGAACCATCAGGAAGCAGGAATGAAGTGGTCTGACATCACGTCATCCAGGTGTGGGGTACTGCAGCCAAGTATTCAATGCTCTAACACCACTACCTCTACAAACTCCAATACTTAAACAACCCACTGAGCAAAGAAAATAGATTGATCTTACATTACATCAGCTTGTCATTTGCTCCCAGGCAGAGGTCTGGTAAGAGTACTGGTTTCCACTGGAAAGTCAATGCTCAAAGACAACAGCAGAGTGGGATCTGAGGCAGAGAAGAATGAGCATGTCTCAGTCGGCTCCTGTCTTCATTGAGTTGTCACGCAAGTCAGTCCAGAATTATCATTATTCTTGCTTTGTCAATCCAAACCTATCATAGCTGATTAGATGGACAATGCAAAGTGAAGTCCTGTTTGAGGATGCATACAGTCTTCATGTAAGTTTAGAGAGCTATGCACATTGGCAAACGCCATAGTTGCCAGCTCATTTTATATCTGTATTAGTAATAGACAACGCGTTACTGTAATCCGATTACTTTTTTCAAGTAACGAGTAAAGTAAGGGATTACAATTGCAAAAACACTATTTAGATTACTGTTACTTTCCCGCAAGCAGGCTGCGTTACTGCGTTACTTAACCTTGATTATGTTTTGTGAGACTGTCTCGTGAGTGACAATGACGTATGAGCGCCGCGACGTCAGTGGTAAACACTGACACGTGTAGTGATCAATAAGAGACAACATGGAGCGCGGAAGAGAGCAGGACCATGCAGCGTTTTTTAATGCTTGGAAGGTACATTACTTTTGGGATTTTGAACTCGGTGAAAAGTGACAAAAACACTCAAGCGTCCGCTGTACCACTCTGGCATGCGGGAGAACACTTTTATCTACAGCGAAAAAATTCCACCTCAAATCTGAGCAAGCACCTAGCAAGCCGGCACAGGAATGTGAAACTCATTATTACTCCTCTCTGCACTTTACCGACTGTTAAAAGACGTAAATGTTAATAATTTGGAATACAGTCAGGAGAGACTTTGATTTTAATTATTTTATTGCTGTATTTTATTTACATCTATTCGAATGAAGGATTAGCCTATACAATTTTTTTATTTTATTTTATGTGCTGGAATATGCAGAAATATAAGTTAAGCGATTGCTCCACCTCAAACCTGCTAACACGAAGTGTGGAGACACGATGGCTAGAAGATGCAAGACTAGTCAATTTGGGCACATGGGAGAAGATTGCTTTCTGCCAAAAAGGCCAAGGGAATAATTTATGAGCTTGAGAAGCGGCACATCCTGTGATCTACAGCAAGCTTTTTAGAAGGACATCCTCAAAAAAGACACGGTTTGGAAGGAAATCAAGGAACTACTGGGTAGTAATAAAATTGTCCTAACTATATACAAGCAAGGATGACAAAAGGTTGTCGCTGTAGTATATCTGGATAATTTTTCATGCTCCATGAAAGTGGAGTTTGCACACTTCCAGTTTGGATACAGTACAATATGCAACCAGACATACTTGTTGGCTTTTGGATCCACAACTTGAAGTGGTTGTACAGGTGGTCCTTTCTGTCATTTTGTTGTATAGAAGTACCTACCTGGATGGAGGTAACTGCATACCCCAGGGTTCCATGTTGCAAACAAAAAAACAGACCAATATTACTACATGTTTTTGTCACTGCTCACATTTACTGTACTAGTACTGAGGGTTACAGTACAGTGAATCTAACTTCGCTGACAGACTCCACAACCAGTATTATTTTTAAAATGATGACTTAATTAACGTGCTTTTGATTTAATTACAAAAATGATTAATTTAGTAAAAGTGTTTGTTCTCAGAATACTTAATCTAGTTGATGAGCGGTTTTAAAGCAGACAGGACATCCCTGCCCCTTAATTGCATACGAACTCTGGCCTGTCTCCTGTGTGTATGAAAGTGCTCTGTCATTTAACAATGCATTTCAGCCGGAAGCAACTCTGTCCCTTTCCTCGTTAATCCTGTCATCTTTTACTTCTGAAGCCTAGACCCAAGCACCTGAGCAAGTTTATGATGAGTGATGAGTCCTCATCTTCATTGCCTCTGGAAAGTATTCCTTCAGTAAAAGAGACTAGCACTGAAAGGACTATTATCGCAGTGCTGCTTGTCATACAGTCACGGTTGCCCGCTATGTGTGGGCTAGCTCCTGTCTGTCTGCATCTGCTGCCCTGTCTGTCTCTGCTGGCCGGCTCAGGGGATTGCCTGTCAAACTGACTGGCTATGTGGACGGGCCTGGCTCAGCTGGTGCATTTGGCACTGCTGTTGTAATCGCTGACTGCCAGGGCTCTTCTCCCTTCTCTGTTATACACACTTTAAAAGGTTTGGTGCAATATAATATACACCCCAGCAAAAAAATTCATTTAAATCGATATTCAAATGTATACACAAGTCATATATTTCACCTCCTTTCAACCAGGCATATGTTATCCTTTTTAAGTCCCCATTGGCTTTTTAGCAGCCAACCTTTAGTGTGATTTGATAGCATTAACAATCAAACCCCAAAGTAGAGGTCTTCATGAGTCAATAATGTTAGACCTGATCAGAATAGTACCGCCTGGAAAACCTACCCAAACTCAACATGCATTAATTAAACTTCAAAAATCTAAAAGGGACCCAAGGACGGTCAAATCCAATCCAAACACTATAATTAGATCTGATCCAAAATAGCCTACAGTCAGCCTGAACAGAATTAAACAGCAATTAATGAGCTGCCATGGTCAAAAAGAGCAAAAACATCTGTCATTTCCCTTGCATTTAACGGTCAACACTCTCCTTGCAGCCACAAATAACATGTTTTTTACCTGCAATTATTGGGTGTGTAATTTTTACGGTGTGGAAGTAATTCTTTTCTCTGTTCATGGTATTAACATAGAAGGATCTGGGAAATGATATAAACTGTGAGTCAATTTACTCAGCTCACCTAATTAAAGTAGTGAAGTGAACTGATAGATTATGAAAATAGTTATCAACTCAGATACCATTAAATGGTTTTTTTAAGATTGAGATTACAGAACATGCTCACTCACCTCATAGGCCACATGCGGGCTACCAGGCACCACACTGGAGACCTCTACCCCATAGAGCACAGCCCGACCTACATGGAGCCAAATGGAATGTCACCTCTCTGGCGTGGAAGAAACCAGGGCTGGTGTGGGAGGTTGAGTGGGCTCACCTCTACGCAAACCTCTGGTTCTGGAAACGTGAGGATTTGAGCGACTTTGACAAGGGCCACATTGTGATGGGTAGACGACTGGATCAGAACATCTCCAAAACTGCAGCTCTTGTGGGGTGTTCCCGGTCTGCAGTGGTCAGTACCTATCAAATGTGGTCAGTGACGATCAAAAGTGGTCTGAGGAAGGAAAAGCGGTGAACCGGAGACAGGGTCATGGGCCGCCAAGGCTTACTGATGCTCAAGGGGACTGAGGGCTGGCCTGTGTGGTCTGATCCAACAGATGAGCTGCTGTAGCTCAAATTGAAAAAGTTAATGCTGGTTCTGATAGAAAGGTGTCAGAACACACAGTACATCACAATTTCTCGCTTATGGGGCTGCATAACATTATGACCACCAGGGTGCCCAGGTGCTCATGATGTATGGCTGATCGGTGTATTTCTAAAATTGTAAATGTTTCATAAATGACATGATCTCTCAGTTTCTCAGCTAAAGATAGATGGAGCTTTGACAGAAGCACGTTTATGGCCCTTTCAGAGTTGCTGTGTGGATACTGGTGTTGTACCTGGGATAGTGGGTCTAATAAGAGAGAGGCTACCTGGTGTGTGTGTCTGTGGTTGACTGTCTGTACACTGTAGCCGTAACCATTCTGTTTATTATGGTTAACATTACTGTTTGTCAGCCCTACTTATCTTTTTAAGCTCTGAAAATAAATAGCACCATCATTGGCTGGCTTTTACTTCCACTGCAGAGGAACAAATCTGTTAATGCACAACATTCTTTTCAGCACTTATTATGTTTGCTAATGCTACCAGGAGCTATATGTGAGTTAGGCAGTGTACTTCTATTCATACCTTTGGCAGCATCTGATCAGTGTACAAAATAGACCCCAGAGTCTTGCCTATTTCGTCATTTAGGGAGGGACAAGGGAATTTATCAGGACTGAACTTTCAAATCCAAGCAGAGAGCATTTTTTTTAACAACATCTGTGTTATAATACAGTATATAAAATATATACTGTTATATATACTGGTACAAAAACTACTAAGAGGTATGAAAATGAAACATATAAAAACGTAAATGAGAACATAACCAAACTACA
>NW_023340257.1:23460451-23464011 GCF_004916995.1 Morone saxatilis | reverse complement strand
CAATAAACAAGAGAACAAATGATACACTTATTTTAAATGGATTGCATACCAGAATGACAAAAGTTGTAATCCTGACAGAAATTTGCTCGTATGAAGAAAACAAAGTTCTTGAAAACACTCACAGTACGTTATTGTATATTATTTCTACACAAGACATTTTTAGTCTTTGGGGAAAAACAGACTTCTTCTGAGTTATGATGCAATACAAGACACAGAAATACTGTGCACATCATAACAAAGTAAACTTAGTAAAGTGAACATAATTCTACACAGACTGGAGATACAACTGGTGACGTTTAAAGATGGCAGGAGCAGTGCAAACAAGGAGGGCTTGCTGGTACTGTTTGATAAGGATGTTTTCCAGTGTCCATACTCAATATGTTGTAATAAAAAAATAAAAGTGGTAAAAACAAATGGTGTTAAAATGTAAAACTACCAAATGTTAAAACAGCAGTATGGATCTGCTCCATGTGGAACAGACATGCAGAAACAGCAGGTTATGCTAGGTAGCCTATTGTCCCTTTCCACATCCACATCCTCTTCTAGTTCCTCTCGGAGGACCCTAAGGAGCTCCCAAGCCAAATAGAATATGTAATTAAGTGTGTTCTGGTTTTGCCCCAGAGTCTTCTCCCAGTGAGACGTTTCCAGAAAAAACTCCACACCATACTTATCAGACTCCTGAACCACCTCAACTGGCTCCTGTAAATATAAAGGAGCAGCAGTTTTAGTGGAACAGTGATCGAAAAAGAGATGCTGCTCCCTATTCACCATGACAGTCAGGTACAAAGCCTGCATCAGTGCTGGGGTCGCAATAATCCTTTACTCCATCTTACCCTTACCTCTTGAACCCAAAATACTTGAATCCCTTTAATTGGGGCAACATGAGCTATGGCCTTACATTTAAAAAGTACTGGTTCTAATTAATTCACAGGTGCAAACCAGGTGCTGGAGGTCATGAAGTTAACAGAGCTACGTACATCATCAGCATTAAGAGAGATCATCCTGATGTCACATTTGGTCAAATTACAAACATACTCTGTGTCAACACACAACCTTGGCCAGTGGCCCCAAAGAATGCATTTGATTTGTTGCAGGAATATAAACACACAAAACACCAGGACTAGTTAGCTCTTAGACCCTGGTACCCCATATTCTCACAGCATGTACTGAATCTTTGACACATACTCTATCTAAAACTGCTGATCTACACAAACTGTTATCCCTTAACCAGAGGAGATGCAACTCTGCAATAAAATGCATTTGTACTGCAGAAGGACTGGCAACAGAGCGCATGTCTGGGTGTTGGGAGCCTGGGTTGTTGTTGTGGTACTGAAGGCTGTGTTTGTGTTTTCCCTAGAGGCCTGACAAAGTGTGGACCCATGGGAGCCGAGGAAATCACTGCAACATTGGGAACAGAGGCAAGAGACAGCAGGCTGAAAATTAGTAGTAAAGGTTTTTTTTTACCCAATCTGAAATTGCCCCATGGAAAACTCACCTGAACCCAAAGTGCATAAATTAACTTTTATAAAAGAGAGTAGCTGTAGATGTTCCCTGCACCTCACAGTTGGAATTCTCTTTCTCCTTTTTAGTTGCTTGTTTTTACAAATCTGAAACTGTGCAGAAAAAAGAAAAGAAGTTAGAGAATTAGAACACCTTTTAGTCCTTAGCTTCAACCCCAGACTGACCCCTTGAGACAGATGCTCTCTGATCCTATATATTCTTTGTGTTGACATGATATTTGGAAAATGTTGTAGCTTACTAGCATATTCAACATAATAACAACAACATGTTTTTTTTCAGAATAGTTATGTGGTCAGTATAGTATCATACTGATAGTGAATGACCTGACCTAAAATAAAGCTTAGGGCCATAAACACTTTACCTGTGCTTTGTAACTCTGACTTTAAGTGCAACCTGTTCAAAGAGAATACTACTCACCACTACAGAAGCAGATCAAGCCTTCTGGCTCTAAACATGACAGCAAAGCAGGAGGTTGTGAAGTTGAGGAGATGAAGAGACTAATCCAGGTCCAAATAAGGTAATATCCACAATCCGTTCAGTGGTTAAAATAAGGTTTAATCACTGTTACGTGTATTTCTTTTTAACTTAAGGCCAAGCAGTGCTAACACAGGTTAATTCCTCCTCTGTTTGATCACAGTCAGTGTCATATAGTGAAGTATCCTACATGGCCTAATGCCAAGAATGAGTCTGGGCCGTTAAATACAAGACAACCTGCTAACAATAACTGGTGCTTCTGCAAGGGTTTAGATTTTCAGTTTCATCAGTTGATTTTATTACTTTATCGTTTGTCAGAATAGGGTTTATCTTATACCTGTCTTGTAAAGTATGCCCTGGTTTGTGTCTCTATTTATACTCTGTAAAACACTTTAAGTTTGCTGCTTTAAAAAATAAACCCACTGCAGGCTTAATAAGTGGCTGTTGAAAGTTGGTAGTTCCCTCATGAACATAACTCTTGTCAGATTTGCTCTTGTCAGATTACAGCACTCCTCCTCTGTCCATCTGTACATTCAGTATGTTGCAGACACTCAAAAATGTGTAAAAATATGACTAAATATGCTATTTCTGGCTGAGCTTCTGCACTCTGGAAGGAAATAACTTCACATGGAAGGAGTGTATCTTTGTCATATTTTGGCAACGATGAGTGGTTGGAACACTGATACTGCATACAGATGGACAACAGAGAAGTGGATTATGAGAAGTTTTTAATGGACATTTTAATATTGTTTTACACCATAAACATTTGTCACTATTGGAATCCATTGTAACTGTCTGACATCAAGCTGGTGCTCTTCAGTGAGAAACTACAAACTGTTTACTATCACCTTCAAATCTACGGGGGGGGAGAGTTTCCATCCAAACTTCGAAAGAGCAGGTGAAATTAACTGAATCAATGAGTTGGCAAAATAAAATGTGAAAAAGTAATCGGTGTTCCGATCAACCAACAACTGTTGTGTGGCAAAATTACAAGCACTAAGAACTCTGGCACATCATGACATTTCATTCTTCACACCTAAAATGCCATTTATGCAATTTTAATAAATGAATTTGTGTGCTCTGTTGACATTCACTGTGTGATGTTTGTGTGAGTTGTCATGGCGATAGAGAGGAGAATGACGTGCAAAAAGGGCACAGCGTGTGATGATTACATGTCTGCACTGACCACCGAGTTAGCTGAACAGCCCTGTTCTTTTTGTCTTTCTGGTAAAGTGCCAAAGAAATTGTGATATTTTGGGGTTTTTTCTAACACTGATGCTCAGATTTCTTTGTACAAATTCAAAATGTGCATTAAAACAGGATGTTAGAGCCAGTTTTGTTTTGTTTGCCACCAATGAAAGGTTGGCAGAAGGAATATACTGAAGGATCCAAATGGCTTGCACTGCCCTGGCCAGTTTAAGGTCCAGGTGTGGAGGATTTAGTGATTTCTAGCAGTGTTGTCGCAGATTGCAGCTCGCTCCCTTTCCAAACGCAAAGCAGAAACTAAGTTGGATGACAGAAACACACAAAAACGTAAACACCCTTACCTAGAGCCAGTGTTTGGT
>NW_023340257.1:23457321-23460433 GCF_004916995.1 Morone saxatilis | reverse complement strand
TGTAGAAACATGGCAGTTCAGCATGGTGGATTCTAAGGTTACAAAAACAGAACAATGTAATTATACACTAATGAAAACATACCTATGAATATTATATTCAATTTCTGCCAATACACCCTCCTAAATGCCACACAGTGCACCTTTAATGGAATCAGGTGCAAGCAGTATTCGCAACACGCCATCAGATAGGCGAGGCCAACCGCAACAAAAACAAAACAAAAACTAGAATAATTAAAGAAACAAATGTAAAGAAAGCATGGTTAGGGACACACATATTATACTTGAGTTTTGCTTGATTTAATTTCCTTTATAAAGGCCTGTTTTATTTATGTATGTGTTTGAGTTTTGTTTGCCCGGAACAAGAACAAGCCACAGAAGGATCAACAAATTTGTGTGTGCGTGTTGGAACTGTAATGAAGTAATAGGACCATACAGTAGCTATTGCAGCATGCACTGGGAAGAAGATACACCTAAAGCAGCTCCATAAAGAAAGACACACACAGATTACTGTTCACAAATATAAAGAGCAATGTGTGTTTGGGGTGTTGGGTGACACCCAGACAAACACAGGCGAGCATTTAAAGTCCATGCCGAGAGGGCCAGGATCAAACTAGCTCGACTGTTACTAACCTCTGAGCCACTGTGACAAATTCTTCAATATTTTAATGCTGAATATAGCCCCATACACAATGGAAGCACACACACTCTGAACACAGCAAAACCCATTAAAACATTACATGAAGAAGGAGCTGAAAACAACCGAGCAAGCAGAAGCGAAGAGTCAGTCTGCTAAACGTGTTTTACAAGACATGAAGTAAAATAAACTGTCAGTGTGTCTGAATTAGCTTGTTCCATGTCCCTTTGGGCATTATGTAAGAATTACAAACATATTAGTGTAGTATGTCTGCTGGACATCACTGATCCTATTTACTGCTGCTCTGTTTTTCCACAATCAATTCAGGCTACTCCAGAGGCAGTGGAACTTGATTGCATAAAATGTATAGAGCAGCTTGTTCTTGTTCTCACAGCTGTTTAAAAAAATACAGGCTATGTTCATTTTTCCTACAAATACTGTGGCATATTTTGTGAAAACTGATAATAGTTGGACAAGGTTGTATGAGCTCTTTTGTGAATCTGTGTTTTGTTTTGATCGAAAATGCGTCCCTCAACACTTTTCATTTACCTCCAAGGTCTCGCAACCTGCTTCTGTTCATTATATTATCAATGAATGTGGCTCGGCTCGTATTGACTCCTCTGGCCTCGGTGTAAAGAGTGCACAGCAGAGGGACACGAGCAGGACAAAAACCCTGAGGTGAGCCTCGAGTGAAAAGATCATTACTTATAACCCTGTTTAGCCTCTCCCACTGAGCTTTTCTGGTCAAAAGCCTGCAGTCCGGTGTGCACAACATGTTATAAAAAATTAGGGTTATGTGTTGGCAAGAATCTGGCAATATGATACACATAACAATATGGGGGTTACGATTCAATATATTGCGATACTGTAAGCAATGCGATATACTGAGATTTTTTTAAATCTAATTTTAGGAAAACTGTCATAGTATAAAGAACACACCACCATATGCATTAAATCTCTTTCTCTAAAGTCTTTTTTATGTAACCAAAACAATGTTGTCTGCATTTGTATTTATTCATCACAGTCCCTGTAACATCCAACCCTCAGTTTACATTGACAACACTACAAAAGCAGCGTTCCCATTCCAGGACTTTTCCAGGACATTTTCCAGGAGTTTCTCTTGACAACCACGATATATGGTCATTTTAATACATTTCCAGGTGTTTCCATGACTGCAAAACCAGTCTCTAAATTTCCTGAATATTTTGCAGGGTGCGTGGGAACCTTGAAAATATTGTGATATGATATTTTTTGATATTTTCTTATACCCCTATGAAGAATAAGGCTGTCTCATCCCCCAACTCACTCTCCCCCAAAATGAATAAAACGTTTTAATAAAAGCTAAGAAGTTCCCTGTGTGTGATAAACAAGCCCAAACAACTTAAACTCATTTTTCAGGACACATAAATAGACCAACCAATCCATGGCCCTTGTTGAAATATAAGTTTGACAGATTGTCCCCCCTGGCATCACTAATGTGCACAAGAGGAGGCCCATCAACAGGAAAATCTGCAGATTACAAATACTGTGGATCAAGAGGAGCAATCAGTGAACTACATGTTGCGTGGAAACAAGCAGGGGGGCTGATTACATCCAGTTGGTTTGCACTGAAAAGCTGATGCCAAATCAATTCTTCAAGGTGCACCTTTCACAAACATGCTGCAATGGTTTTACCAATTGGAAGACATTCATGGAGCTCTTCCAAAGCGTAAGTGCTCTGGCATTGAATTCCATCTGATAACTCTGTCACTGTGACAGCCGTGTCTGCAGAGACTGAGAAATCAAGTGTTTTGTCTCAGGATTTGTCCCTGTAACAAAATATTGTCTGATGTTTCATTGCAGTTAAACAGTGAAATGAAGGCAAATAGAGAGATTAAAACCAATGACAAGATAATAATAGGGTGATAATTTACTAAGTAGTTCAAGATGTTAACATCTGGACAAACCAAAGCAGGTTTACAACAGATTAAGCCAATTTATAATCAATCTGACATTCATATACAACAAAATTAAACAAATTTGATTATCTGGTATATTTAACTTTAATGTGTACAAAGTAAATTAAATATGCATGAAGCTTAGAGGTTGGAGAAGCAGTTATTTGACCATATGACTTCACAGATGGACTGAGAAAATATAGCTGAGGAAAGTTAACTAATATTATACATCCTCTTCACTCTCAATACTTTCAAAGTGTAGTCTGGCATACTGCACATACTATTTACCTAAATCCAACCTGACATATTTTGTATCTTTGGGAGCCTTTGGGATTTCCACATTTCCACTGGAAGGTATAAAGTAAAAATCTTTGTTTAAACAGTGTTTGGCTGCACAGTGTGAGTTTGTATCGATGGAAACTCTGCAGGGTCCAGCAGAGGTTAAGTACTAAGTGAGCACAGAGGCCACTACTCCTTCAACAACTACTCCTATTTTCCAGCCGTACATGTAGTAGATGCAGCATTCAAACAGCTTCATAAC
>NW_023340257.1:23451718-23457309 GCF_004916995.1 Morone saxatilis | reverse complement strand
ATAACTGATTTTTTCGCAAGCTGTAAACGCAACTTGTTACCTTTTATGTGCAATGTGTTGAATTTGTTAGCAAACTACAGACATGAATCAAAATTAGCATTTATAAATAAAAGTTCAATATTCACTGTATTCGCAAGTCGCAATGAGAACGAGTAAACCAAAACAGTTCTGTGCCAGAAAAACAAAACAATAGGCTAAAAGAAGCTGAAAAAAGCAACTGCAGAGTCTGTGAGAGATCTTTGTAGGTTTAATTATTTATCACCAACGACCCCTTCCTAACTACACAATTATCTGATCAATTGTTATTACAAATATATTGATTATAGTAAAAGAAAATCCTCAAAGGTACATTTATTATGATTTTTTTAGTCCCCCAAAAAATAACACTCAACTCAACATTAAATTGTGTAGAAAGGATTCACATCACACCAATTCTCAGGTCTGTGTCACATAAAAGAGAAAAGCTGCAATACTGTGTGTCCTTAAAAAATCTCTGTGGTTTAGAAGCATAATAATGTACATCTCTTACTCTGACTGGATATCCCCCCTCCAGCCTCTTGGACCATCTGGTAGTAATCTGCTAATCATTCCCAGAGTCCTTCTAAATTAAATGGAGAAGTGGCATGTACTGTAGTTATTAAGCCCCACATGGAACAAACTTCCAGAAGTTTACCATCAACTTTAAACACATTTAAAACCAGGTTAAAAATGTTGGTTTCCACTTCTTTTGAATGAACCTCCAGCACTCTTAAAACCTGAATTTATTTTTTTTCAATTACACTAAAAATAATGTTTCAACATGTTTTATGTCAAACCAGTGTGTAGGATTTAGTGGCATATAGTGGTGTAGTTGCAGACTGCAATTCCCTCTCTTCACCCTCCTTTTCCAAGCGAGAAGGAGGAACAATGGTGGCTGTGAAACAAATAAGAAATAACACAGTATTTGGTTTGTCCAATCTGGGCTACTGTAGACACATTAGGGTTCAACATAGTGGACTTGCTCCCTCTGTAGATAAAAACAGCTCATTCTAAGGTTAAGAAACACATCAATTTAATATTCCATTTGTCCAAATGTTACACAGAGTCTTTAAATGTCTTATGCTGTATTTCTTGTCTCAGATATTTTATACATAGGTAAAAACACTGAATCGTCAATGTGTATAAAAATGTCCTGTGAACTTGTTTCTAATGAACAGAGATTAATTTTCCCAGCCTACTCTCCCTTCTCAACAAACTTGAGGTAACTTTATGCTCTCAATCTTATTTTTTAGTTGATTCCACTGTTGCACTCGTCACAAGCTGCTGTTCATGGGGGCAAAAACTAAACAACTAAAATCCAATTTTGCTCAAACCACTGTTTTGGTGGAATGATGCATTTTGACAGCCTCTCTGTGGACCAGATGACTGATTCTGAAAAAACATTTTCTCATTGACTGCGTCTGAGAAGTGCTCGCTATAAAGGACTGTGATTACTGATTGACAGAAACAACAATTTTCACTCCAAACCCTGATAGAAAACACAGTGATTTCGAAAGTCCAAAGTTTGACTCCTGTGCGCCCACTTTAAACTCCCGTGTATTTTTCAATTTTCTCTATAGCAAGTAAATATCAGGGGTGCCAAACTGGAAGTGTAAGGGTAACCTGAGGGCACAGTGGTCCTATCTGGCAACCCACAGAGCCCAGCGTGACACTGTCTCAGTCCACAGGAGCTAAAGGCTGATTGATGGTAAGAGCTTCTCTCTCGGTTGAGGGAAGGAGGAGAGGACCAGAGAGCATTAGAGAGAGGGGCAAAAAAAAAGAAAAGAACTGATATTGAGCGTGAAATGAGCATAGAAGTCTCATTAAAAATCTCCATGTGGCTTGCCGATGTTTAACTTTATGATGGACATTAGATCTCTGTGGTGTGCGGATACGTATCGAGGGTGGTGGCGGTAGCGCTGAAACCCACCTCTAGCTAAATCAATTGGACAGGTATGAGATTAGGAGAGGCTGTAGCTCTTCTGACTGTGAAAAGTTTCCCCGTCAGCTATCCCCCGAGACAGAGGAACAGGCATGTGGCCCTGTGTGATACAGGTGGAGGCTGTCGGAGGTCCAGTAGCAGGTGACCTCGGCATCCCCCCTCTGCTGGGGCTTGTTTATGTACTGCTCCCTTTTTATCACACCTCACCACAGGCCTAATTAACAGGCTTTTCAACTGAGTCCAGGGCCCATCCAACAAGGTGTGCTGTGCATTAATACTCTAACACCAGTAACTTGAGTCCCTCAGACCCTAGCCAATTAATCCTAATATAATTAGAAAGTGGTGAGGTTCAGGGAGGTAGATATTTATATCAAAATCACTGGCTTTCCTCTGTCATCATTGCCTCACAGTTATCTCCTGGAGCCTCTATTTGATATGAAACTCACAGATTACTCTTTGGCACTGATTCAAGGATATGTCTTCTGTTAAATGATGAACCGGTCTAAACCATTTCTTGTAGTGGCTAGAATTAAGCTGGGATGGTACAAGGTTGGAGGAGAATTACTGGGATGCCAAACCAGCCGTATATTACTCTACTGACAGCATAAATATCCCTGTTTATTTAAGGGCAGGCGCTGTGTGTTATTATTAATCTTGTATGATGTGTTAACTCTCACCACACGTTTTAATCAGCCTTTTCATACGACCAAAACTTGCAACTCACACATAGTTCGGATCCACTGGCCATGGCATGGTGGTCTGTCAATTTACAATTCAATTCAACTGTCATAGCAGAAGTTTGCTCTGGACACTTTTTATATATAGTAGGTCTAGCCCGCACCCCTTATGAAATGAATGGGACTATGTCTCCCACAATGATCATAAAAGGAAAGTATTATCAGTATTATGTTGGGCAATTCTTCTATGAGTGGAAAGTAAGATATGGAGTTGGAGATGGAAGGTGCAGACAATGTGGTCTGTGAGAAATGCAGTTAAATACAGCAACTCTGAAGTGGCATACAATCTCTAAAATTAGAAATCTACGATGAGTCATGGTCTGCTAGCCTGGAAACCAGACGAATCTGCAAGCTTGTGTTTCATTTGCTCTGGGAGATGTGTCTGGCCACCCCCCAGGAAGTGTTGACGATTATGAGTCTGAATTTGGTTTCTAAATTGACTAGTTCTCGCCTCAAATGTTTTCAGAAACACATTTTAGTGTACTGTTTAGCTACAATTTAAGAAAATTTGCTTGAAAACGGATCAAGCACCACGGCAGCTTTCATGTGTCACTCAGCGCTACATCATTTGTTTTAGATGATTGGTTCCAGGTCTCTGTGATTGCATTGAGAAGTAGTCTGGCGATGCCAAGCCGACCATTTGATGTCAAAATTTGACTTAATCCGGCCAGTGTCTGTCCAGCTTTACAGATGCAATCAGATCTTAAATGGGCTGTGAAAATTAATATCAATGACCAGAAAAAAAGAGCTAAGAAAAAAATTTGATCAATGAATAAACCATGAGCCTAACTGCTACTTTGTTTTACAGTTTTAATATTGAATTCAGCATTTTAGTTTCAACTGATAGGCTCTCAATCAAAATGCCAGTGCTTCACTTCTAGATATATGACAGTGTTAGAAAAGTCATTCACATTCTCACTCTATTTTTGAAATTGTATCACCAGTCTGGCCTTTTGTGCAGTCGGTGACCTTTTCATATGACGCACACCGTGTCAAAGATCAGGGTCGTCTCTGGTCAAGTGCTGGAGAAGCTCTGTTTGTAACAACACGAAAAACAAGAAAGTTTGATCCAACACGCCGCTAAATGGAAGGGTCGAATGGAAATAGAAAACTCAGTTCTCCACATTTTGAGCAGTTATTTCCATCAGACCTGTTAATCCCTCAGACTCGCTCTCCATAGATCTATTTGACATGAGCCTACTCTATTAGTCGAATTTTAAGCCCTGAGCAAGAATTAAACACAGAATAGGTTTTGGACAGGCTGGTGGTTTAAGTACTGCACTCATTCTCTTCTCACTCAGAGGAAAGTGAAGGTGGTGACCTGTTTTTCTCAAACCATTAAGGGTCACTGAAATCCTAGAGTGTGTTTTAAATGTGTGACATTGAACCCTAGTGAACAGAAATAACTGTTGAATGTTGCAAACAGACAGAGGATGAATACATTTTATAATGAGTGAACTCTTAACGGCGAGTAATTTATCCCACTAAATGTAATTATTTTACTTATTTATTTAGAAAATAAGCTCCTTACTGTGCCATTAGTGCTTATGTACGATCCAATGAAAATCAAACTCCTAACCTAACCAGTGTTTTTCTATCTCGGTTCACTAAGTATATATATATAGAGTTTGTTGACTTTCAGTGGAACCAAATAGTGAAGCTATGATTGTATTATAATATTTTCCATAGGTTTTTGTTGTTCAGATTATTGATGCACAGCAAGCTTGAATAGTTTGGTCTAACAGATTTTAGGTGATTTTGCATACATGTGTCCTATCATAATAGCTGAGTATCAGTTCAAATTTCTCTATACTTGCTCCAATAAGATACTTTTATTTAGTACAGATCTTTTTTTTAACCATAATTATACCTTTTCTTTGAGAAACACTTAATTTAGCAGGTTTATTATTTAAACATACATTTAAAACAAGCACATGCACAAACATTAAAACACATCATAAGTTGACACCACTGAGGTCTGGAGTGAAAACCCATCTAATCTTACAGTTGCCAATTCATTATAATGGCCTCTAGTGAGAAAGATGCTTTCACTGGGTTGGAAATTTCACCATTATTTTGTCTTTAAAGCAGAAAAGAGGAACCTCACAGTGCAGTGCAAGTTATGCCTTCCAGCATGAAAATGGTCTGTGCCTAAATGTGCTTAATAAAACATTTTAAAATTCACTGAGCAGAGGACACATTTTTGATGCTAAAAATCTTGGTTTACATTTCCAAGAATACATTGTTCTGTTGTCTTATTGAATACATCATCTTACCCTCTCTCTTGTCTTTATTTGCATATTTGGTGATGAGTACATCTTAACGGAAAGTAATCAAGTTACGTGACTTTAATATTTTGATAAGGTTAATCACTACAGGTAATTAGTAATTGTATCAGATTACATTTTTAAATTAACCCTCCCAACCCTGGTTATATATGGCTCAATATCAGAAAACATTCTTATTTTTATCTTAATATTGATTTCTACTGTGTTGCCTGGCCTCAGTAAGCACTGACACTGTCGACACATTCAGAGACATTTTTCTTTCTTCAGTAATGTCAAGTGTACATACTGTACACAGTTTAGATTTTACGACCGAAGGAGAGAGTTTTGAGTCACAATTTCACCCATGTAGCTGGGCGCCCTGCAGGTTGTGCGATGACCCTGAGCGTTCACATATTTATAACTGAGGTCAGTCTGCTGTCAGCCTGTTCGTTCTGCTGATCCCGGCCCTGTCTTCCACACTGCCCTCACCCCTGTGTTGATAACAGCCCTTACAGCACTTGAGGTGCGGTTTTGCACTTCAGCTGCAATCTCCTGCTCGCTTCAATCCGTTGTCTCACCTCCTGCTGCGACCAGAGCTGTCACCTACATTTCACTCTCACCAACCCG
>NW_023340257.1:23441423-23451618 GCF_004916995.1 Morone saxatilis | reverse complement strand
CAACCCGTCCCCCCCCCCCCCATCCTTCCAAAGCCTGCTGTCCCACAAGTCATTTATCAACCTGTTTGGACAACTCCCCCCTCCTCCCCTCCTTCCTGTAGCAAAAGCATGATTTCTAATTAAACCCTCTAACTGTGAGGTTAAGAACCAATTTCATGCACCTTACTCTTGATAAATAGGCAGTGGCCCCTTCACTCCTTCAGTCCTTTCCCTATCTGTTGTGCCCAGGCTACTCTGGCATTACCAGTCTTTAGCCTGCACCATTCCTCAGAGTTTCACTTCTCCCAGATAAATTTCATCAGTAATAACATCTATTATTCATCTTTCTTCAGAAATGTCATTAATGGAGAGTCAATGAGGGACCAATGAAGTGAAAAGACACGAGTATAGACCATTTATTGCAGAAATAATTCTAATAGGCACAATAGGAAGCATATCAATTCAAACCCCTCCCAAACACATCTTTTGAGCTCCGGGGGCCAAGTTTTAAACCAGAGAACTGTTCTGCAAGAGTTCAGATTTTCTTACGGGATTGTGCTCGAGCATTAATTATTTGGCTCTTATAAGATTCATTGATTCTCCAAGATGAAATGTAAAACATGATCCAAAAAAAATGGCAACTCATTTTCTGAAAGTAGAAGAAAAGGCAGAGGCATTGATTAGGGTCTTTGACGAATAGTCATGCCTGAAGGCTCTGTTGGACTGGGGATTAATTACTATCTTTGCTCTGGAAAAGGAAACATTGATCTGAGTGAGTGAAGAAAAGGAGGATTAATGACAGGCAGCTTTATGTTGATTAAGATTAAGTGAGACAGAAAAAAATGTCAGATTTGAATGTCTGACACGTCAGAGCGAGATGATTAGGCGTTTCACTTTGCATTTGAATACTACACACGAGATAACTGAACAAGGTGGCTACTTAACATTGACCTGATATCTCCTATAGTTTAAGTATATTGCTCAAACATTTATTTATACATTGTTATTGTAATTTCTACATACATGCCTGATAGCAATCCATCCATCCCGTATTTTCAGACAGTATAGCGCTAAAGTATTGCTGTCAAATGAAAACCATATCTAAAATGTTAACTCAAAATTTTTCAAATAACCTGAAGGATTACTTTCTTTATGGGTTGAGAAAAGCCTCTTACTTTTTGCGGCTATAATCGGTACTTTTACAATAATGTAAGAGGCGTTGCTTGTAGTGATGAACCTAAAGAGAATTATCTCCCGAATCTTGCAGCTCCCCTCGGCTTTACCAAGCTGTACAGTGAGTTTCAGCTCATTGTTTAGCTGTCTGACACACTTTACCTTTCTGGTTCACTTTCATAGCATATTTTCAGTGAAAAAGATATAAAAACCCACTGCACATTCCCACTGCATATTCACCAAACAGCAGACAGACACAGTTAGGAGTTGGTAGAGACCAAAAACAGAGCTAAAAGAGGGTGAATATTGGACTTACAGACCCCAGATGGAGTGACTGTGACAACACTGAGCAACTGTTTGGTCATAAGTTTGACATACCAACTTAAAAAGTGATGGTGTTAATGATGTGTTCAACGATATGAGTCTACAACTATGCCAAAATGCTCACAATGACAATCATAATGCTAATGTAACGTGTTAGCACTAACATTTCCTAATTAGCACTAAACATAAAATACAGCTGATGGTGATGCTTTTAGTTTTATTATCTGGCCGATTATCGGATTCTATATTCAGCATTTTTGTCGTTATTTATCCAATCAATTTATCCAATGCTGATAAAATACATTTATTTAAAATGACTACTTTGGCTTTATGTAGCCGCCATTCTATAGTCTCTCTAAATGTCCCACCCACAGCACTATCTGATTAGTTACCATTGACAGTATTACTTATTTTATAAGTTCACTTCACAAGACAGGGACGTAGAAATACTCAAATACAGTACAAGTACCTTAAAACTGTTCTTAAGTGCAGCACAGAAAATGTACTTAGTTACACTGCAGTTAAAAATACTGACACTAAGATTTTCAATTTTACTGCAAATCTATACCAGTTCCAAATATCGGTTATCAGTTGGCATTAATCCCTAGTTAATGTTGCAAGTTTTTGTTCACTAACCAAAGTTTATTACAATTCATCATGAAACAAGCATGAATGTCTGTTCTCAATCTCACAGCAATCCATCAAATAGTTGTTGACCAAATGATCCAGATGATCAGATTGTAAACAAGCCACCAACAGTTGACCCCGGTTATCTCAACCACTTTATCTGCAGGTACAGCTGAAAGTAAGCCCACCTGGAATTTTGGTAATAACGGCTCATTGCGCTGGAAAACTGTGTGTACAGCGGGTCGTAGCTGAATCAGGAGGTCAGTCCATAAACTGTGATCGATGTTTATAACAGGCAATTGGGGTAATAGCTTTGGCCATCATTTTCTTTTCAAAGTATATTTTGCTAACCTGGGATTTGTTTACATCTGACAGCTGGTGTGCACCGTTGGAGATCTCAGAAATTATTTTGCTGAGTGCAATATTATTATTACCATACTTTAGCCCAAAAGTAATAAAATCCTACGTTATAATAATTTTATGCCCCATTGTTTCATTGTGCCTTCTTATTTCAATGCTGAATCCTCCCCACTTTTGCTGCAGTGGCCAAAGTTCCCCACAGAGATCAATAAAATGTACTCTTATCTCATCTTATTAAGATTAAATCTCACAGTCCACTTAGTGCACACAAGTAATTTAGAAAAGTACACATAGCCCAGCAAGACAACTAATTAAAAAAAGTTCAAATTTGGTGGTACATCATTTCCTTTTTTCCCCCACATAATAATTAGATTTGGTATTGTTTCAGAATTTCTTGCAGTTTTAACAGAAACTCTTCTCTATTAAAAGCATCAGCATGGTCAGGGTGTAATACCAGCGTAGAATAGTTTTCAGGTCATGGCTTACTGAATAAACCAAACCAGTGTCTGCTTACTCTTGTGGAAGTCAGCTGGGTTGTTTAGTAGCTTCAGGACAACTTAGGAGTGATTTCTCCTTTGATTTTTCACTGACAATCACCTCCCCTGTTAGACTGCCTCTATCAACCCTGCCTCATTTACACTTCACATCATGAACAACACCAAACAGACTAGTGCAAAGGTGATGACAGAAGCGCTTCACCTCTAATTTGAAAGAAATGCTGCTGCTAAATTTATATTGAGACATAAGTTCTGGATTTATATATAGTATATAACATTTATACGGTTCTTCCTCCTCGTGTCTAGGTTTGCCCTTGGTTCTTCTCACACTACACTAGAAAACTTCCCCTCCCATGAAACCCATTCAGAGCCCATTACATGCTCTACAAATTGTATGGATGTCAATCAAAAACTGCAGCTGGTATTCCTTCTTCTATAAGTCATCTTCTGAGCGCTCAGCTGTAAAAGGGAAATCCTTTCACAGCACTCTGTCATTGGGAAAGTGATGAGTCACAAGCAGCAGATAATGACGGAGCCCATTTGGGAGGATAATTTCAAAATCTGTCATCGGAGAGAGAAAGAGAGAGAGAGGCTGAAACTCACAGATTTATATTTATAGTGAGATTTCCGTCACCAAATATTCATTACCATTTTGTACTGTATGTCCTTTGGTTTTTCACTTTGAAGGAAATTAAATCATATTTATTTTCTCTGCTGCTGTGCAAACACAAATAGGATGACAAAATAAATAACACAAATAAAAAAATAAATTGTAATAGCAAAAGAAAAGCAGTGAAAGGGGAATCAGCCAGAATGTATGTTTTAGTACAAAAGCAAAAGCCACAACAACCGACAGTATTCTAGAAAGAGCAGTGTGCTTCATATACAATGGAAAGGTAATGTGGACCAAAAACTTTTGTAAGGTGCTGACCACTGTAAGTAGATTTGGAATAAAAAAATAAATTTTCTTTCAACACACATTTATCATCAATCTGATAAAATATTTTAGCCAGCCGCTTTTAGCATCACCCTCACCCCCTCCGCCTTTATTGCTCTTGGGAAAGAC
The DNA here is from genome assembly GCF_004916995.1 of Morone saxatilis. Taxonomy (NCBI): domain Eukaryota; kingdom Metazoa; phylum Chordata; class Actinopteri; family Moronidae; genus Morone; species Morone saxatilis. The sequence continues at coordinate 23,447,592 of NW_023340257.1, read as the reverse complement.
ATTCATTCAGACACTTGATCTCAGTGTAGTTCTCCAAATGAATCACAAGGTTAGACAAACCAGCAGAGTTTGAAGAGGCAGTCAGAGGCAATGATGGTCATTTAAGCAGACAGTATGAGGGTCACTTTCCTAACATAATATATAATAACTGGTATTCAAAAGAAATGTAACCCCAACCCTTGAAATTAATAGAATATATAACAGACTAGAATATTAATCATTTGATCCTGAATGATGAATTTTGTGCAGAAAATAACATTGTTACTTTTCAGTAATAACCAGTCGGACATCATACACATACTGTACTGCTGGAATCAGCACACCTTAAGCTGAATTTATTCTTGATGTAAGGGGTTCATGGGAGTCCCAGCATGTAGACCTAGGGCAATGGTTTTGATTTATAGTTCAATACTGAATTTCAAAGGTCAAGAATGAACTTACATACAATAAATCCAACATGGTCAGAAAGTCCTCAAGTATTGACCTTGCATGTCAACAGATCCATCTCAATGACAACTGTGCAAACTTAAACGCTGACAAAGACCTTAGGTTAAAAGCTCCAGGTAAAGGTAGTCGACTTTCAGTCAGGACTGTTCAGTCAAAGTCAACAAATCTGTTTGAAGTAATAAAAAAGGCTTTACTAAGTTATAACTCTCTTTCTTAATCTTTCTCTAATGAGTCCCCAAACCTATTAAAGTGCAATTCTAATTCTATGCTGTGCCACTTTAAAGAACCAGTGTATAGAATTTAGTGGCGGACTCCATGGAAGGCGACCAGTGGCGTCTATAGATATAAAAGGCTCTTATATTCAGGTGATGATTATACACTAATGAAAACATACCTATGAATATTATATAACATTTCTGCCAAAAGATCCTCCTAACTGTTACACGCTGAGCCTTTAAGATATTGCCTCGTGGCTGTTAATAAAGTGATAAAACTAACCACAGACAGCCTGGGGTTCAAAGAAGTACATTAAATAAAATCATTCAAGGCCATTTTAAAGGTTTTTAAGTCATGTACATTTACAATAATTCCCACTTTATTAGGTAAAGAAGCTTGTGTTTCAATTCCCACAGCACAAATATCTCTTAATATCTCTAGAAATAGACTTGTTAATTTTGTGAGATGGTTCCCTGTCTGATGAGACTGTAGCAGGGAGGCAAAAAACAAGGCAACATGTGGTCTTGTTATGATGTTACCCTGCAGTCCTATTGACTTGAAGTGTTTGGATTTTACCAGGTGCATGGCAAATCTCTTGGTTGAAATTATAACAGCCTATTTGCCATGTGGCCGACAGTGGCAGTTTGTAGTTTCAATTGAATTTTATCTCAGCAGCCAGCTATTTGCAGATCATTACACAGGGAGTGCAAGTCCTAGATTGCCACTAGAGCGGCGTCGGCCTTGTGCTGGTTTGTTTGCTCATTCATTTATTTATGCTATTCAAATCTCAACACCGATGCTGTTCATTTGGGATGCTAACAAACTGGTTCAAGGTTGTTGCAATGGGACAGATCGAGAAAGAGAGAGAGAGAGAGAGAGAGAGAGAGAGCTAGCAGTGCATTCAGTGCCAGCTTGCTTCATTTCTGTGCTGGCAAGCTTTATCACACACCCACACTATGTTGCCATCATATAAAATGTTAATTTGGGAAGTGTAACGTTGTGGGACGACAGCTGAATCGCTGCCAAAACATGCAGGGCCAGGACTGAGGGAGGCAAAGGCCAACACCAATGAACTGGAGAGATACACCGCTGCTAGTTCAACTGCCCGTGGCCAGCTGGCCACAACAAAACATGCTCTGCTCACTAATGAATATTTCTTGAGCACTTTGACAGACAGGCATCACTTTTTTCTAGTTTTCTAGTCTAGAGTTTGATAGTGTCTCTGCTGGTCTTCTAAACCCACATAAACCCACAGCATGCTGCCGGGTACAGGAATAACTTAGTCTGTTCACTCACAGCTGAACATTCTCACATGCAAACAGTATGTAACAATAGCTAATGTCTAGCCGATGTTACATCTTTGTGGAACATTTTCCCTTGTCAGTCGGCACACCTCCACAGATGCTTCAGCGCTGTTTCCCCCTGGGAAACATCTGGCACCACCCACGATCTGGATTCTTCCCCATGTGTTAGAGGAAGAGGAGAGAAAAATGCGGATTGCAGGTCCACAGAGGAGACAGTTTTTATGGTTGATCATTCATGAACTTATGAGGTACGTGCATTAGGGAATTGTAAGGTTTGTTTGAAAGGTCTGAAGATAAAAGATTACAACATACCCAAAAGAATTCTAAGTTTAGAGGGTTGAATTTAAAGTGCAGGTTTATGTAATTTCTCCTACTTATGTTAGGTTGAGCAAATTCTACGATCCCCCGACTGATTCAACCCTTAAAACCTACAGGACAAATGAAATGCATAAGTTGATCAAAATGATGATGCTCACTGCCACAGTTAATAATACAAATGTCATTTTTTTACCACTAGTATGACATAAATGAAGTACTTAATCCCAAACCACTGGTATTAAAGAGTTTATATGTATCCTCCACCCTGACTGTCACATCTTTTATGTTTCACTGGAAAATATAAAACATCCCACTGCTTCAGGCATTGGCACTGAATGTTGCCACTGAACATAATTTGTGAATGTATATCAGCTGTATAACGCTGCATATCCTCCATCTGTGTGAAACTGGTGATCTCTGAGAGTCTGTTGCTGTCTGTTTTTTGCCATTTGTGGTGCAAATATTTGGCCTGAGTGCTTGGCACCTGGTTTGAGATACAGCAGGGTGATAAAACTGAATAAAAATCCAGTTCTCAGATATTTTACTGCGTTCGAACAGAACGACACACAAAAGTACACAGACAAGTAATTGGATGTATTGAAAAAGTATATCCTGATGGAGGCAACAGTGTACGTGAATCTACTTTATCAATAGTTTGAGCTGCCTTTGCCTTTAATTTGTAGGTTTATTAGCCACAATGGCAGTGGATGGCAATGTCAGTCAGTTGGTCCACCACTTAGACCCAGAATGAACTCTATCAAAAGCTATTTGATGGATTATTATGATATTTGATGATTTTGGTGATCCATTTAGCCTCAACTGTGCTTTGTGTTTAATGCCAATTAGCACATTCTTGCATGCTAACATGCAAAAGTAAGATTGTGAACAGGGTAAACATTATACCTAAAGTTAACATCAGTATGTTACCATTGTCATTCTGAGCATGTTAGCATGCTGACGTTAGCATTTAGCTCAAAGTGGCAAAATACAACCTTACAGAGCTGCTACCATGGCTGCAGACACTCATTTAGTGTCATAATGATGTTCTCCTGCTAATTTTGCATCCTTTTCTTGTTCTGTTTTTGTTAATGTATTGTCAACACTGTAGAATAATTGGTGACTTGAATAGATTAGATAGATAGACAAACTGTAGTCAGGAAGAAGAATCAATGTGACTAATAACTGACTAACTGACATATTGGCATATTTCTTACTGATTTGTGCAGATTAACAGCTGATTGGAGTTGCGGGCAGATGGCGCTCAGCTCCTCCTCACCAGCTATGGCTAAAGGGATGGAAGAGGCGAGAGACTTGACAGAACAGATCTTAACAACCTCCCAGCTGGATAAGACGAATGGAGGGACTGATCAAGTCAAGTTAAGTTTATTTCTAAATCAATTTCCAGAAAAAACATCTGTGACAAAGAACTTCACAGACAATAAACACAGATAAAAACAAGGACACAGTGTCACAGATGAGACACAGAGAGTGAATGATGCTGGTTCAGTGTGTTGTTTGTAGATGTACCATATGCCTTCTAATGGGCACTAGGGGGCAGATTGACTAATCATGTCTGTGTGAATGAGTGAATAAATGAATGATTAGGTAAGTGAATTACTTTGTGGATCCACAAGGGGCTCTTAACACTCAAAAAAACAAACGATAAAAAAATAGAGGGACAAACAAGAACAAGAGCATCACTAAGTCCAACAGATGGGGCCAGAGCTTATGTTTGGGGGTGGAGAAGCTTTGTGTAGCCGCTTGCATGTGTGTGTGTGTTTGTGTGTGTGTGAGAGAAGGGATGAAATCACATTGGAGTCCACTGGAGAAATAAGTAAATGACAGACTGCAGGCAAGTAGATAAAGGGAAACGAAGGGCTAGCGGCTGATGCTGTTAAGGGAGGAGGCATTGTTGTGGAGGGCAGTCAGACGGACTCCTGAAGTGCTTCTTGGCACGCCTCAGTGGAAAGAGCCGCCGACTGAAAGTGCTCCATTGCATTGACATTTTGTCATCGAGAGGGTGGAGGACATTGTCCATAATAGCAGACTGCAAACATCGTTTTCTCCACCACTACCCTGAGTGAGTCCGGTTCATCCCTCCGGCAGGACTGGCTTTTCTCAATTCTCACCAACTTGTTCAGAAATGTGTGTCCCCTGAAATGATACTGCGCCCTGCCAACAAACACCCTCAATCCTGTCAGAAAAGCTTATGGACTCAAGTCTGACAGGCACAGGATTAGTGCTGAACCAATTGGTCTAATAATTGATCAATAGAAAGTTAATCGACTTAAAAATAAAATGAATTGATTAATCCTCTAAGTAATTTATCAAGCAACAAATTCTAAGAGCCGACAGCCACACCAACAGCTCTGTGAGGATGTACTTTGGCACAGTGGCGCTAAGAGCTAAATGCTAACATGGTCACAATGACAATATTAACATCCTAATTTTATCATGTTACCACGTTCCTCAACTTTGTTTAAAAACGATGGGCTGATAGGAATGCCATTAGTTTTATGGTCAATAAACCCAAGTACCTGAAAATAATCAGCCATGCTGCTAACATGACGTTATGATTGTAAATTGAATACATTTTGGTTATGGACTGTTTTTCAGATAAAACCAGCAATTTTGAATATGTCACCTTGAAATGTGTCCAAATGTCTTGGCAATTTTGCCATTTAATACTTTTCAGACCATTCTAGTAGACTAAAGTGACTGCCACCCTAGTATCCAAAACGTGGATAATGAAAATAATATTAAGTTTGCGCCCCTGACAGAGGACAATCAGCAAGCCTTTTGGATGAATCTATGCAAGATTTAGTTGTTCAAGGCACATTTCAGACTGCTCTGGAGTCAGGCAAATAACATCAAACTGTTGATTACAAACCCTCAAGTGGGTGGGAACCAAAAAGAGTCAACTTAGGTCCGCACCAATTAATCCCAAATAGTTAATCGAGAATTGCAATATGGCCCAGGTGGCAATAGTGCAAATTACCAGAGAGCGTCAATTTCTTTGGCTAAAGGGTAAGTATGTGTGACAAAAACAGCATTATCACATGAAATACTGTGGTGCTTGCAGAGAATGCCCTGGCCATTCCAACATCTTGCCTCTCCAGATGAAGAAAACCATGTTGTGTTGGTACGGAGACCCCCAAAACAATTTCTCCATTACTGATGACCGTTAAAGCTGTTTTTTTGGAGGCAAAAATTACAGTCTGTAAATGTAAATATGAGGTAATGCTCCTCACACTAATCGTACAATCATAGCGCAGGATCTGTTGTAAGAATCCATCAATATGGATGTTGTTTATCATACTTTTTGTAAGCCCCTAAGGTCGCCAATTTAAGGCAACCTGGTAGAAACCCTTAATCGGAAAGAGACTAGAGTATGTACATACACAGCGATTTAAATTAGTTGTCATATTTTAATTTTATTTTACAGTTCAATAATGCTCCCACTAAGCTTGACAGCGTCATTATCTATTCGTGCCCTGTGTTTTGTGTAAACCTGTGGTTTGAAAATAAAACAACCATCCAATAAGACTGTACTTGGAATTCAGATGTAAGTTCCTTTCGATATCTGTGGTAGAATGGTGGCCAGTGGTACTTCAATCGCAAAAGCCTGTGTAGTTGCGGCTGCTGCGCGGCCACTGGGTTTAAACAGACCAAATTCTTCTGCCCCCTGAAAGAAAGAAACGCCTCTATCCCCTGTGCAAGCCTGTGCTATCCTCGAAGAAGATAGTCGTCGCTGCAGTCAATTTCAATCGTATTAAGTGTCAGTAATCCAGTTTTCTATAAAGTGGCCCTCTCCGCAAAGTGCGTCAGAGGACTTGGGACTTCCTCCTAACATGTGCCTAGAAATCCAGGGGGCTCCTTGTCCA
>NW_023340257.1:23417752-23441398 GCF_004916995.1 Morone saxatilis | reverse complement strand
ATGAAAATAATTATTAGTTTGCGCCCTACAGAGGACAATCAGCAAGCTTTTGGTATAATCTATGCAAGATTTAGTTGTTCAAACATTTCAGAGCTGCTCTGGAGTCAGAAATAATCAAACTGGTTGATTAAAACCTCAGTGGGTGGAACCAAAGAGTCCAACTAGGTCCGCACAATTAATCCAAATATTATCGAAATTGCAATATGGCCAAGTGCAATATGCAAATTACAGAAGCTTCAATTTTTTGCTAAAGGTAATATGTGTGACAAAACAGCATTATAATGAAATACTGTGGTGCTGCAGAGATGCCCTGGCCATCAAATCTTGCTCTCCAGATGTAAGAAAACATGTTTGTTTGGTACAGACCCCCAACAATTTCTCATTATGATGACTTAAATTGTTTTTTCAGCAAAAATTACATTTGTAATGTAAATATGATAATTCCCACACTAATCGTAAATCATATCGCAATCTGTTGTAAGAATCACAATATGATGTTTTTATCATATTTTGTAGCCCTAGGTCCAATTTAAGCAACTGGTAAAACCTTAATGGAAAAGACTAGAGTATGTAATACACAGCGATTTTAATTATTTTATATTTAATTTTATTTTAACAGTTCAATAAGCTCACTAGCTTACATCATTATCTATTTGCCTGTGTTTGTACTGTGGTTTGAAAATAGAAAACCATCATAACTTACTTAATTAGATGTAATCACTTTGATATCTGTGTAGAATTTGCCATGGTATTCATGCAAAAGCTGTGTATTCGGCTCTGCCCACTGAGGTTTAAAACAACCAAATTTTCTGCCTGAAGAAGAGCTCTATCCCTGTGAAGCCTGTGCTACCTCAAGAAGAATAGTCTGCTCAGTCATTTCATGTATTAAGTGTCAGTAATCCAGTTTTCTATCAAAGTGGCTCTCCAAGTGCTCAGAGGATTGGACTTCCTCTACATGGTGCCTAGAATCAGGGGCTCCTTGTCCCATCAGAAATCTACCACCAAAGGTGAAAATTACTGTGTTCTAGCTGGTTTGAGATTGCAAATGTATTCTTACGCCCCCAGGACAGTTTTGTCTGCATTGGTAAGCAGCTTCTGTCTTCCATGGTCAGAAGCGGGAAATGTGCTTCTGTTCCACCAGCAGTGATGCCACACCAACAAACAGCTCTGGGATTATTTGAAGCCCAGAAAACAAATCGTATTATAATCTCTTATAATAAAATAACTCATATAGATTACATTACATCAGTCATTTATTATGAGGCATAACTTCAGACAAATACAATGTATTAATAGTCAGTCTCATTCATTAGCAGGAAAGCTACAGATGGTATTTTTCTTCTTTTTTCTTTTTTGCTGTGTTGTTACTTAAGGTTTTAAGGCTACAATTTATAATTATTTTCATTAGGGATTAATCTTTGATTATTTCTTGATTAACATATTAATGGTTTATTCTATAAAACATTAGAAAATAGTTTAAAAAATGCCCATTACAAGTTCCCAGAGCACACTGTTACATCCTCAAATTGCTAATTTTATCTACAAAACCCAAAGATATTTAATTTGTAATTATTTAAAGCAGACAAAAGCAAAAAATCCTTATATCTGACCACCTTGAACCAGTGAATATTTGGCATTCTTACTGCATAAAAGACCCAGGTATTACATTCATTATTAAAATTATCACAACATTTTTTTCTGCTGACCAACTAACCAATGGATCTACTAATTGTTTCTGCATTACACATATTGTAATTGTCCATGGTGGCTCCCAAATAGCTTATAATATATAATATATATATTATAAATACATAGCTTATAATATATAATATATATATCCACAATAAGCTATTTGGAGACAATTGTTGCCAGTTGCTGGTAATACAATAAATTATGCATTATAATTTGAATAATATTCCCTAAAATGTACTCATATTACATTCCACTTCACTGTAATCTTTTCTGCACTAACCAGTGCTGAGTTCATGTAAAAATGCCTGCAGCCATTTTTCTGTCAGGGAGCGTCTTTGCCACCAAGTGTCACTGTTGCAACACTGTGCTGTTGCCTCTGAGTGCTTGTTTGTCCAAAGAGAAGTGGAGGGGGGGTGGAGAGAGATAGACAGACAGAGAGTGAGAGAGGCAGCTGCTGGGCAGATCATCAGTCTGTCTCTTACTGTAGTCCTCTTCCTCCTCTCTCGCCCTCTCCCTCTCTCTCCCATGGCTCTGCATGCCCCAGAAACAAGGTAGTTCCGTCTAATTGCTCTAATGGCGTCCCATCCTCATTAGACTCTTGACCTTGGCTGTGCGTGATAAGAGTAGGTCAGCGTGGATTAGAAGTGGCCCCCTAGGTCTCCTCCACTCTCCCAGTTACCAGTCAATACCTCCGACTCAATTCACTCCCCTGAAAAACCACAAGTGTTTCCCCATTTGAAACTGGGCAGCATTCGAAGCAGTTTTTTCTTTTCTTTTGACTCTTGCCTTGCATGCAAGTGTTATCTCACAGTAGTGACAGCATACGTTCAATAATGCATTATTTAAGGTGTTGTTTTTCTTTATCTGTTTGGAACCTGTCAAGGACATGTTTAAGACTGAAAACCAGACAGATAAATATACCTTTATTTAATTATCTGGTCTACTGATAGACTGATATTGTTATTGGAATTATAGTGAATAACTACAATCTATGTGACACATCATAACTGTTCTGTGCTGCTCTTGCTGTTGGTTTAATTCTTAGTATTACATCTAAAATCAATAGTGTACAACATGGAAACCAGACTGTCAAACAATATTGTGGAGCCCAACCGATAAATCTGTCAGGCAGAAATGAACTTATTGCAGATTAATATATGTTGGCAGCACAGACTCGCTAAACAAGGTTGGAGGTCATTTAGAAATATTATATGATTTTTTAACTTTAAAATGTCCCACTAAGTATATATCTTGGTCACGATTAAAAACGAAAGACAAATTTAAGGAATCCATATCAAGATTGTTTGTTGTTTACAAAATTACTCCGATCTTAAACTGCTGAATATCTATAAATATTATCCTCAAAAATCCAGTCATAGAAGTGCTGCATGGTGGATTAGACTTTGTGTTGGTGTTAGCACTGCTAACAATTATTTTCACTATGAACCTGCCAATTATTTTCTACTACTAGAGTAATAAAATGGTTGTTTGGTCTATGAAATGTTTGAAAGCTGAAAAACCACAGCATTTTAGCCTAAAGTAATTTGCAATGCCTGTCTCTTTAAAATATATTCACGTCATCAACTTGCTTGTTTTATCTGATCGACGGTCCACACCCAAAACACAACATGTTAGATACCAAAATCAGTCGCTATGTTGCCTTAAACATCTCCAGTTTATGGAAACTCATCATCTTGGAATCAGGGTCTTTGGACAGGATATTTGAAGAGATAAGAAAACCCAACCAGAGGCTTTCAAGAGAAGGACCAGAAGAGGACCTGAACAGACTTTTCCAGAGATACGGTACACAGACAAGAGCGATAGCAGCCTCTTGATTTTGGTTTTGGACAAAACCTAAACACTCAGGACAAGATCTGTTCTGCCCTGCAAGAAGCATTATCAGTGCTTGATGATTTGTTGCTTGTGATTTTGCCACACAATTGGTAAAAACAAAGATATTTTGGTTTCTGTAATAGGACAAGTCATATGATAAAAGGATGGAAAGGAAAGGTGGAACAAACCTTGAAGTGCTCACTGTAATGATCCCTCGCCGTGGGATATAATATTCACACCTTTTCCAATTCGTAACTCATCTCAGCTCTAACACAGTCTGTGTTTGAGGGGGTGGAGGATGGCACAGCAAAAGCTGTGGCAAACAGACAAAGACGGACAGAAAATGTTGAGTTGTAGCCCCTCAAGACAAAACGTAACAACTACATGAAAAAGACTGCACTGGAGAATCTCTGCAGGCTAAACAGCAATAATATGGTTCCATAAGAGCGTTATTAGACTCCTATCCACCTATGCAATTACACTTAGCCGGCAAAGCTCTCCGGGAGGAACCACTCCCTCATTCTGCCTCGTCTTCAGTGTACCTGGAGGGTGTGTGTGAGTGTGTCTTCGCACATGAGCTGATACGTGTGTACGCTACAGCAGATCACAGTGTCTGCATTCATGTGGCTATAAGTATACATGAGAGAGAAACAAAGGCAGTGAGACAAAGACAAAGAGAGACAGTGAACCACAGAGACCGAGCCGGATTGCATCAAAAGACAGCAACAGCACTTTCATCCCTTCAAATTCAGTCCCTCAGAAATTGACTCCTCCAGTCCCACCAGCACTTCCTATTTGCAGAGGACCTCTGCTACTGAGTGCTTTGAGGCTTGTGGTAAACAAGTGTTAATATGCTACCTCTGCGAGAAACTCCAGCTTAATGAAGGATTTACTTCCTATGATGCGATGAGATGATTAAGAATACTTGTAGCCTTTGGCTATCATTATGTTATAGCTGACCCTTTTCTTCTTGCAGCAGTGTTTCAAACTCAGCATTAATTAACAAGCTGCATTCATTCTGTGAAAGCCAAGACATGGTGAGGAAAAAGGAATACAATATAGAGTCATAAAATAATGGTCTAAGCAATTTGAGAGACAATCAACTGTAACTTTGTCATCTGTATACTGAGGTTCCCGCTTCCTCTTGTTCCCAGAAAAGCTTATATAACACTGCTACTACAATAAAGTGTTAATTTATTCATATCTCTGTCCTCCATTATAATCTATCCATTTTCTTCTCAGTCTTAAACGCATGCAGACATTCTGTAGGAAGGACATTCAACTGAAAATGTCAACAGCAGAATGGAAAAGGTCTTCTATGTGAAGCCAGAGCAGATGATAATACATTAATAGTACCATTTTTAAATATTTATGATCTAAAGACATTTTAAAGATGCTCAGTGGCGTGCCAGTCCTTAAATTGTGTTGTTTGACTTACTTTGATATTCGATTTAATTTGCATCAGTGCTTTTATTGTTTATCTTTTCTTTCATTTTTTTTGGAGACATCTGGAATAAAAGCAAAATGCTTCAACAAACAAGAGAAACGCCGCCTCGTCTCATTATATCAAATCAACAGGGAACCAAACTGTCTGACTAAATTACATCTCTGCAGAAATGACATAAGAAAGTCCCTAAACAAATCCGAGAACAAAAAAAGAATTATCACTGCCATTACACTGTATCAGAGGAGAAGTGAATCCGTTTGCACAATAGCTTATGGCAACAAACCATGAAGCAAGATGATGTCCTTGTTCAAAGAAAATCAATTTCAGCTGAAAATGATGGAACTGAAGGATACTTTCAGTTGGGCGATTCTCCACCCCTCACGCTTTCTGTTTCAGCCTCTCTCTCTGCCAGTGTCAGACTCAGCTGCCATTAGATGTTGTGTTTCTACTTCTTGATGGCCCCCAATTTTCAGCGAGATTATGCAAGAATACAATGAGAGAGAATTAATTAACACTCTACATGTTGACTCCATTTCACCATCTTTCACATAATTTAGGATGTGGCTACACAATCAAAGAGTATTTTAGTCCCACATCACTGGCAAAGCTTATATAAATAAAATCCATCTTCATCTGCTCCAGGAAGTCGAACCTTTTTATACCTCACAGAATGCTGGTATATTAATAGACAAGTAAACAAGTCTCCGAAAAACAAGGCAAGAAAGAGTAAACCCTTGATTGCAGCATAATCTATATGTGGGTGTGTGGCTGGGGGGGGGGTTTGCTGTGTGTGCATGTGTGTGCTTGCATGCGTGTCTAAAGGTGTGTATATGTGAAGGGGAGATGGACAAACCCATGGGTCCGTTTATCTAAGCTGACAGAAACAATTTACAGCACTGCCAAATGGGGAGTAAGAGCCCCTCACACACAGAGTGAACTGAAGGGGAACCAGACAGAGAAAGCAGAGACTGTGTGGCATTAAGAAAGAGCCCAGTAACACTCTGCCGCCACTAATAACACCCGACTGGGGACGAGATTTGGCCCTGGCATTCTTTGGCCATGACTGACCCACCCACCCATCCATCCATCCATCACTCCATCGTTTTGTTTATTACCTCCACCAAGGAGGTAATGTCTCAGGTCCAGTTTGTTTGTCTCTTAGGACATCTTATAGAAAGGATTTCAATACGTTTTGGTGCAAAGAGTGATTAAGTGTCAGCTGTGATAGATAAACATGATTTTTCTATTATCTATTTACTTATCTACAGTAGAATCACATCATGATAATATTGTGTTATTGTTTCACAAAATATATTTAGCATGTAAGTTCATTCTTGACCTTGGGAATCTAAAGTCAAACTACTAGCTTTAAGGGAGCTTTTAAACGCATTAAAAATATATTTTGATGATAATAAGATAATGTGGCCAAAAGCTCAGAAAAAAAGCTAGTAAATGGGTCTTTGGCATAAGATTATTTTGTCACACAAACTGTTTCCAAGGTCAGGAATGAACCCTCATCCTCAAATCTTTAGCCAAAATTAAAGAACCCAGAGGCTGAGTCTGATACTAATAGTGGGGTACAGAAATACAAGATACATCAGTAGATATTCATTGTTTCACATTAACATAACATAACATACACAAACATTTTTGACAAGGATCCCATGACTTTCTTTTTAGAGAACTGTAACCCATATATTATTAGTGGAACATTTTACTGTGGAAAAATGTTTTTGCCCCCGTCTCTTAATGACAAACTATGCAATAGTCTCAAACATATTTTGGGCATTTCTCTACTGACAGTCTTTGTTATTGATTGAAATATACAGTATGTTAATACCAATTCATCTGCAGTACATATACAATTAGCCCTCGTATCAGCCTGGCTGGACACCCTCCTTTTACCAAGACAGTATATGACCACAGTTTTATCACATGACCAGTATTGCATGATTAGGTAATGATGCCTGAGCCAGGTACGTTTGCTGAAAAAAAAAAAAGAAAGATAGTATGGATCATTAAATGGAAATTATTTTGTTTCATAAGATGTTGAGAATAGATATAAACATAATGGAGCACAGCTCAGGGCATTGAACAATTTGATTAGTGTGTATATGATTTCACATACATTTGTCAGAAACTGATTTATATCGATATTGGAAAAAATTAGTTTTAAGATATTCTACCATAGTTGTCCAGTACTGTGTTCTGTTATAGAAATAACAGATTATGAGGATTTTGCAGACTTCAGGAAGATTTGAATAAAAGGGGAATTTAACACTGAACCCTCAGTGTGAATATCGATTTTTTGTTTGTCGGTTGGGCAGTGCTTATAGGCTAAAGATCTGGCAAACAAACTGCACTCATAGTAGAGTCAGCATGATTAAAAAGCTTTGATTGCTTTAAGTGGTTTCCAATAGATTAAAAGTTCAATTCCAACATGTGCACCAAAATAAGCTTTCAGTTAAAAGTTACCAGAGAATATGACAGGAACATATTTCAAAAGGAGGAGTCGGTGCCCCACCAAACACCCTTTGATATAACCACATCCTATGATCAGCAAATAAACGAGCTGTACAGGAGTCGGCATCCAAGAGATGGGTGAACTTACAGTAAAGGCCAGGACCAGATTCACAGAATAATGAGCAAAAAAAAACATGATGCATCGCAGCAGATGCTGGCAAAATATGCATGATTAACACCACGTCTGTTGGAAACAACAGCCAAGTGTACAATGTCAACTTCTCTCATATCTCTCACACTGTGTCACTAACAAAAACCCACACACAAACACACACTGCTAAGGCAAGTGAGTGCTGCAGCAGCCAATATTAGGAGATAATACAACAGAACATAACAGAAAATCCTAAACTAAACTAGAATATATTAGAATATACAGAATAGAAAAATACCAAATGTGTCTGAAATCGCTGCCCAACTTCACTATATAGAAACAACAGGAAACAGAACAGATTAGGCTCAAGTAGAGTACAATATACCAGAATAAAACTGCAACTAATGATTATCTTCATTATGAATCAATCTGCTAAATATTGTCTCAATGAATCAATGAATCTTTTGGTCAATAAAATAGCAGAAACATAAATATACTACTTTACTATTACCTAAGACATAGAAAAAACAAACTTATTTTCTTATGTTTGTTAGTTTTGCTTGAAAAAAGACTTTATTTAATTAGTCGATTGATTAATCATTTCAGATCTAGATTAGAATACAATAGAATGGAGTAACAGAGAGAATAATAATTAACTTTGTTTTGAAAAATGCTGTATAAATTAAGTAACAAAGTGCTTTACAACAAAAATAAAATGGGAAAAAATGGCCAGCAATAAGATAATAAAAACAATAAAACAAAGTCTTGTTGGAAATAAAATGGGGAGCTAGCATTAATAAAAATACTTTTTAAAAAAGGTAGCATTGTGAGAAGTGATTTAAAAGATGTTTAACTGATCTGCGCCTCCAGATTTTCAGCAGGATGCCCTGACGGTAAAACCAGGTCACCTTTAGTCTTGAGCCGGGACTCATGAACAGCCAGCAGAGCCCTATCTGAGGATCTGAGGCTGTGCTTTGGATCATAAGGGAGCAGCAATGCAGCAATATCACTGGGAGCTAAACCACAAAGTACTTTAAAGGTTATCAGTAAAATCTTAAAATCAATTCTACAATGTACTGGTAACTGCAAAGAAACGGCTAAAACAGGGATGATATGATATAGTGAAAAATTTACACCATCACAATTTCCCAGGGTGACGTCATCAAATGTCCAAAAAAGTCCCACACCAAAAGATATTCAGTTTACAGTGAATTATTACAATAAAGAGCAGCAAATACTCTTATTTGAGAAGCTGAAACCAGATAATGTTTGGTATTTTTTTTAAAACTATTTTTGCTTGAAAAATTACAGATTATCAAATTAGCTGCAGATTAGTTTTACCAGAATAGAACAGAATACGATATATTATTACCAGAATAGCACAGAATATATTAGAGCAGTAACCAGAAAAGAAAAGAAGATGTTTCAGTTGCACCAGTGGTACAAGCGACTGTACAAAAACTAGAGGAATAGTCCTTGCGAGTAAACTAATTTTCAAGAAACTTTTCTCATGTTTTCAGTTCTCTCTTGCACTTTTTCTCTGTTTGCAACAAACGACACTTTGCAGAGTGTGAGCAGGGTCACTGCAGCCTCTGGTTACACTGCTCAGAGTAATGGAGAGAAAACAAAATGCTGTCAGAAGAGGGTGAAAGGGTCTTTAAGTGGCCTTGTCTTTCTCTACCAGTCTCCAAAGCCTCAAATTAGAGTGCACGATTACTCTTCGCTCTCTTAAGACGAATAAAGCACAGTCTGCCTCACATAGCCGGTCCACTTTCTGTTGCATAATATCTTGCCTGAGGGAAAACCTGGCTGTGGGAGGTAAAGCTTGGCATTTTAAGACATCCAATTCAATAGAATCAGGCGTTCCATAAAGAAATCTGTACGTTTTTCCAGGCGCACTGATGCTTTGATGTTAATGTGATTATGAGAATGGTGAGGTAGGCTCGCTGTATGTCACGTTAACATGTTAATCTAATTATGTTGCTTCAATTAGCCCCATATTCAGAGCATTAACACCAGCATTAAGACATCAAGTGCTCCAATTTATTGAACAGTTTGTCCAGATGTTGATGTTCTATCCTAAGTCACATTGATCATGTTGTTTTCCACAAGTTGTGACACTTGCCCAACATCCACCGGGCCGTTAATTTTTACAGCTCCTATCTGTATTTACATCCATCTTTCCAGCCTCGAGCCTCTGCACTGAATTATTTCAGGAAAAGTTGCAGGGAGGGAAATAATAGAACAATATTACAAAGGTGAAATGATTGACATGGTTTGTGTGCTATAGGGCAGCAATTATACGACAAATCTATTGAATTAAAAACGCAGTGTGGATGATTGAGTGAAAATATTAACTTCTACTGCAATGCATTTAAACAGCTTACTGAAATTCTTCTCATAATCAACGCAAGGCTCAAATGATTGTGTGTGTATAAACAGTGCAAGACAAAGAACACTTGATGAGTTTTTGTGAATCAATAAACCTCATGCAAATAAATGAAAATGCCTATGGAAGAGCCAGTGCATCTATTCCATTTCTGCCGCAGTAATGGACTGGCGTAGCTATTGCAGCCTTTTAAACCTTATTTATTTTTTTCTCTTGGGAAGCAGTTTCACCATGAATACATTTTGTCATTCAGATCATGAATTTGAAGGGAATATAGAGGGCTAATATGGAACAGCTTTATACCAAAAAAAACCCACGCAGAATATTGTGGCTTGAGAGGTTTTAGGAACTGCAATCGCAGACACATATGAAAAAATATGTTCTATATTACATGTATTACACAAAAATAAAGGCTTTTCTCAAAAGAAGTGTTATATAAATGATTAATCATCTATTGATTGTTTTAAGGTAAAATAAGCTGCATCATAATTAGAATTTAATTGAGAGAAATGTAATTTTGCATTTTTGTCTCATTCTAATGAATAAATGTCTAGTAGCTATTAAGGCACAATAAATAATTTTATGGGTGTGTTTAGGCAACTCAAGGGACATTGTTAAATCTGCAGCAACTTTTAATCAAATGGAGGCAGCAGAAACAAGTTGTCGACACATCATTGACATATCATCACCTTTTAAGTTCATATGGTGAGTTTTTAGCTGATATAACATGTTCTCTCCCTTATCTGTGGTCAGTGGCCCTCCACTTCAAAGTATGACAGTGTAGGTGCCCTACAATTGTTTACTCTTGGTTTCACACGGGACATGAACAGCAGTCTCCTGGATCTTTGGGACTTTTTGGCTCTTTATACTGTGTCAGCTGACTTTGACAGAGGTCACATCCAGAAATGATGCTAGAGGGATACCTACAGCGTCTGTGAAGTGGAGGGCCACTGACCAAGCAGTAAAATTTGATGACTTTGTAGTGTGACTGGATTGTTCCTCATGTATGTAAGTCTAATAACTACTTCCCCTTTTAACTCTATTTTTGGTCTCTACCAAATAGCTGGCCCTTAAGCTGCTAAGCGCTCCAATATGTTAAACGCTGACTGTGTCTGTGGTTTGGTACTGAACAAGTAGTGTAAATTGGGTTTTTAGAGCTTTTTCTCTAAAAACAGCTGCCTGCTGTGGCTGAAAACAACACTATGGGAGCAACCAGACAGCTAAACAATGAGCTTAAACTCACTATAAAGCTCTGTGAAGCAGAGAGGAACTGCAGATTTAGGTGATAACTTTCTCTGGGTTCACTGCAATCACTATGAGCGACCGCTTTCATAAAACATCATAATAAATATAATATAATCTGGGGATCACTATCGGTGCTTTAGGAAATACCTTTAAAGTACCTTTTAATGGCAGTACAACCAAACAAGTAGAATGATTGATCATTTATTGATCTATAACACTCAAATAGCTGACAAAGGTCTCACCTGAAGGTACTTTGACAGAAAAGTTTGACATTTTTGGGAAATATGCCTATTACTTTCTAGGGCTGGCCCCTAATAGTTGACTCAATCGTTAGTCGATTAGTCGAACTTACCGGTGCACTGTTGCATATGCTAACTGTACATTAAACTGAACATTATACATCATCCACTGTATCGATAAGTCTGCAAGTATTTGTTTTGTGAATTTGGTAGCTATTTATTCTGTGTTGTAGACTTGAGTGATGTTACTGTTGAAATAAATGGAGCAAAGCCTGCAAGCTAGTTCAGGCAATCAAAATCGAGCTGCCCTGCTATACACACATGACATGCCTCACACTCCATAATCACTAACCAAGCACACCCTTCCAATCTGGCGGTGTATTTAAGCTGCAAAATTTCCCAGCTCTCCCTCTGCTCTGTCAATGCTGCTGTTGCCCTGCATCAGTATTGCTGCCTGCTGCTCTGTAAGCCCCATTACTACCCCAGCATCCATCTGTAGGCTCCGGCTAGGGGGTTTCAGGTGTTTTGCTCATCACTCTCCAATGAGGTCGGACCCTAGACGCCAAAATCTACTCTGCTACACTGCTGTAATAAACATTTTAAATGTGAGTTGTCTGACTGAAATTAACTAAATGTTCAGTCTCCTTGCTGGTTGTTCTGACACATTCACATTCATTACTGCTTTTCTTGTTATCATTTAACAGCCGTTTAAAAAAAACATTTAATTAATATCATAAAGTTGCGACGAGTTGTTGACTATTGGCTTTATCTAACGACTACTAGTCAACAGACCAAAGAGTCACAACGAGATGAAACCGTTTTAGAACGTTGCAGTGAAAAGTTGCAGCGGTGTAAACTGGTTTCCCAGCTTGACTCAACAGGGGCGGAGCTAGAGGGGTGGCCGGGGTAGCACTGGCCACCTCTGGAACCTGATTGGACACCTCGGGTGCCACCCCAGTTGATTGACAGGTCACTGCACGTCACGTCGAAAACGCGTCTATGTCTCATGATTGCAGCCTTCTCTTGTTTTGCCAAGACACCGACTTTTCCCACGGGTGTTTTTAATTTTCTGAATGAATGACAGTGCGCCGGTTTAATTGCTGCGCCAGAAACTGAAAGTGAAACTTAGGTCCATTTCCTCCAGCCACTTTCCGTTCGTCATAAAGCTCTTTTTCCTGAGTTTAACTCAACAGTCAAGAAGGCATGTTAACCTGGTACCAGGTTAAAGTATCCCAGTATTTTCCTTTATTAGGCCTAGTATATGGCCCCCCTTATTAAGCCTGGACCACCCTCTGGCCATCCCTTGTATAAAAGTCTAGTTCCGCCACTGTGACTCAAGCCGGCTGTAACTCACTAAGAGTCTTGCAGACCAGCACAGTGCAAGTAGTTGCAAGTTTCAACTTGTCTCGTTGGGAATCTTTGGTCTGAACTGGGCTTAAAGGTGACGACAAGACTCCAGGAAATAATTGTGCCTGGCCGAGAAATAGACCTGCACATAACCCCCTGTAAAGCCACAAACTGTTGTTGGTACATGTTTGTGTTTTTGCGCGGTTTAAAAAAAACAGAGAGAGGGAGGTGGACTTACTATACTGTTATATTTAGTTTTATTTCCCACTGATGCCAATCTTTTTGCTAAGCTAACTAATCAGCTGCTGGCTGTAGCTTCATATTTAGTGTACACAAATGAGAGTGGTATCAATCTTCTCAAGAGATATAAAGATATGAACTCACCTACCAGAAGGGCTTACTGGATATTTGAGCCAATATTAATATACTTTAAAATTCCTTTAATTAAATATTTTTAAACAATTGTGATGACGAATGTCATTCTCAGAGCCTTCATGAAGGATTAATTACAAGGAACTCTTAAATCTCATTAGTTTTAGCACGAAGTACCTTGTAAACCAGTAGCTGTACCAATATTATATCAGTTTATTGCTCAGCTCTACTTTACAATGATTAAAATGGAAAGTGCTTTATATATATATATATATATATATCTAGGAACAGCTTCTGACCTTAAACGAATGTGTCAAGTTCAACCATATAATATGAATGCTAAAAGAGAATATCAATAATTATGGTAAAGCTACAATATATGATCTCATCAACATTTGTGGCCACAGGTGCTGAGTTTCAACAATTCATGTTATATGCTGAGAGATGTGAGATGAAACATGCAAATAAGTCAGTCCTTCCCTTTAGCAAGGTCCTCTGACCTTCATCCCACAAAGCCGCTCACACTTATGCTTCATTTTGATCAGGAAATGGTTTATTATAAAGAAAAAAGAGAAAATGTGAATGACTGTGACTAAAAAATGGAGCAGATGGCAAAAAAATAAAAAATAAATCAGCGACCTGGATTCTAGAGAGGATGAAATGTACAATTACTGTTAATTCTCCCATTTAATTATAGCCGACAAAAAACATCTTGACAGGAAGCTGGGGTGAGAAAATCCAGAGCCACTGTCGTTGCTGTTTCACAAGTTCAATGAGCCTTTAGGTCCCACGCGCTGTACTGAGATTATCTTTTATGGTAATCGTGTGGGTGCCAGTGGCCTGACAGGGAATGTATAGGAAGGCAAGTATTTAATAAAGGGTTTCTCTCGGCTCTTCATTTCCATTTTTATAACAAGTCGTCAGCTTTGCCCCATGTAATCAGGGTATTTACTCTGTACAAAAGAAAGGGGAGATTAGAGCATCACAGGACGGGATTATAAAAACCTGAGACCAAAAAGACAGCCAATCACTTCCAGAAAATCCCTCAACATCTTCAAGCTTTCATCTGCCATTTCCCTGTTTACTCTAAGTCCTTCATCCCCCTGCCTTTCTTTGTTTCTCTTGCTCTCATTTCCTGCCTCCTGTTCACATGCTTCCTCTATATGTTTCTTTTTATTAAAAGTAAAAGGGACATTAGGAAAATGCCTGTGATTAATAAACACATAAAATTATCTGATCCAGTACGAAAACACAGTTACAGCAAATATGTGTATTTTCTGACAGACCAGTATTTACGCTGATTCCTTTGAACCTTCTACAAATGGGCCAGTGAAATGCAAAGTCACTTAGGTACGAAGGAAAGTCAAGGACACAAAAGAAAAAGTTGCCGCAGCAGTGATAGCAAAATGAAAAACTGCCTACAAAAAAAACCTCAAATACCCAAGAGAAATGGGTAAAGAGAAAACAACTCCACTCCCTGACTGCATAACCCATCCAAAGGCTAAGACAATATCAAGGCAATTTCAGTTCAAATTTAAACTGCCCACTTGTCCCTTTTTCATGAAGCAGATAGAATCTCAGAGCACGGGCCTTGAGAAAAGGTCACAGATAAGACCCAGCACTCAGATGATACACAGTGAGTGGCAGCGCTGCGGTGCTACCCCTGATTTAATCCTTTTTTTTGTAAATTGATGCAAGAGAAAAAGCCAGTCCACTCTGATAAACAAACTAACTATGAAACAACTAAACATACAAACGGAAACCATGTAGCTTTTTCATTTCTGTCACAACAATTTATCCGAAAGTGACAGATTTAAATATCTGTTGTTTTATTGAAGGGGTATAGCCACGATAAAAAAAGACAAACTTCCTGTCATTTGAAGGCAGCGTCAATCTAAATATCAACAGGAAATAACTGGATTTAATGAGATATGAGTTGATTGAAGTCAGAATAGTGACGCTAACAGTGGGGGGTGTGCTGATAAATTAATGAGAGGAACATTCATTCATTCATAAAGTCCAAAATGAACTATTTTTTTAATAATAAATGTTTATAAGTGTAAAATCTGCATCTGGAGCTGCATCAAAATATACACACTGATAGACAAGCATTGGAAGCAGGCACAATTGTTCAAAATTCTCAGCATCATGCAATATCAAAGGTACCTGAGGTAGGTGGTGCTGTGGATCAATGTTTATGTAATAAAGCGAGTACCTGTTTTGTTTGAATGTGGTATCCTACAACAGGGCAATGATGCAAATGTGGAGTGAATGCAAACCGCATTATTTTATCAATCAACAGTTAGTGGGAATAAAGCTTATAAGTGTGCATTAAGGGGTTATGCTGTAGCTATTGTGGCTATTTGTGTGAGCTCAGAAACTACGACGTAGCACCTCCTCAAAACTGTAACTACACTGAGGCTAAGAAGATACCATGTGGAAATCAGGAGAACTGTGAACTGTTTTCTCCAACAAGATTCTGAGATTATTACTCACTATTCTTCACCTCCTTAGTAACACACAGACATTTCTGCTGCAAATGTTCTGCTCTACACAATCACCGCTCTCGACAAAGAGTAAAGGAACAAAAACACGATGACTGTATGGCATTAGTATCCTATTCAGCAATGAGATATCATGAAGCAGAGGTTACCTGAATGTCATTCCAGTTCAATGGCTCTACAAGTACACTTTATTTTACAAAGTCAATGGAAGAATATGAACAAAAGTTACTGCAATTATAATTAAAGCATGATACTGCATGGCCCAGTCATGTATAATACATCCGTCTAGTGCTACTGTGAGGCTATCAACAGGTGATATGTTTACCTAGAGCATTAGTTTTGATTTGGAACTAATGTTCTAGGTATCTACAATGGGATTCCTGTTAACCTCTTGCATAATTCCAACTATATATACAATATACACAAAAAATGGCTTAAGGGTGTAAGAAAATATTGAAAAATATAGTATCACAATATTTTGTTTTGTGATATAGCATCAGTTGTATCAATCATAAACACTGTGTTGAGTTTTATATTTACATCTCCAACCGCTTGATAGCAGTGTTGTAAACTGAATGCTACAATGTTGGATGTTACAGGGACTGTGATAAATACAAATGCAGATCTCACTGTTCTGGTAGCATAAAAAAGTTAACTTTATTTCACTCAGATTTTAAGCACATGGTGGTTTGTTCTTTGTGCAATGAAAGTTTAATAATTTTAGCAATATATCGCCCTGCTTACAGTGTCACAATATATCGCAATTACTGAATCATAATCTCTGTAGATTATTGCTATAGCACAGCTCTGTTTGTAAGGAAATACATTAATCCCTCAACATATGTTTTGGTGGGAAACAACTTTGTTTACAAAATTCTGCAGGGTATTAAAAAGCTTCAGTTCCTGGATATGCACCAAAAGCTAATTACGTCGCCTATGGCCAGACGACCAACCACATATCTTGAAACAATAAATAAATATCTGTGTACAGATTTTTGATATACCCTACCAAAATAAAAATAAAACCTTTTGTTACTCATACGTATGTAACAGATGTGTGGTTACAGCTATGGGCATTATAGTATCCCATATGTTCATGGTGCCCATTTGACAAAGAATATAAGCAGCAGTTCTGTATGTGACTGTTATAAAAGACACTAAAAAAGAACAAGCTTTTCATCCTCCATGCCATAATCCACTTGGCTGCACTCCAGACTTTGCAGCATGAAGACTGACTTGCAGCATGAAGCACTTACTGACTTGGTGTCAGGCAGGAAGCTTCGCCCATTCTTTGAGCAACACCTTTGGGTGTGGAATCTTGTTATCGCATGAACACTGTGCACAAAGCGACCTTGGGGGAGGAAGATGAGACAAAGTAGGAGTCACTCTTGGGTGTTCCTCAGTTCTTGGATCTCAGCAGGACACGTAGGTATCACATAAAACCAATCACTTTGTAAATGAGATCAGTAGGAAGCTAATAATATATCCACTCCACTGTCATTGTTTCAGTCTTCCATCCTGGGCATCCACAAACTTTTTTTCATTTCCTTCAAGTAAACAACAGAAAATACCCGTAGTAAGTCCTCCGAGGAGGGACAGCCAGTTTGTTGCTCTAGTTTTTGTTTTAGTGCTGACCATGATGGATAGACAGCAGCACCACTACAGTAGCATAGTTTTTTTTTGTCCCCCATGATAAAATTAGGACAGAGCTATGGATCTGCACCAGACGCTCATCTGCCTGTCACTCACTGGAACACAATATCTAGGACACCACCAATGAGATTTTATTTACACATCTTATTCATTTTTCTGCCATATATGCCAAAATTGCAGTCTGGCCAAAAAAAGTGCATCATCACATTGTATTGCCTGCACTGAATGGCTCTTCTCTCTGCTTCCCCTGGTGCATAAGGAACACAAAGTAACACATTTTCAACTTCTTGCCCCATTACCACTCTGCATCGTTTGTGGGGCAACATGTGTATTTGTTTGTTGTTGGTGTTTGTTGATGTGCTTCTTCACAGTCCAGCTGCTCCTACTGTCTCCTCTCCTGCCGGTTTGTCTTTCCTGTAAGTCACTGACTGCCATTGTTTCCAAAAATACAAACAGCAGTTCGGACTGTTGCCTTTGATGAATGTAATTTATCATTTCCCTCCGTCCTTCTGTCCATCTGTGACCAACATTTCTCTGAAACTGAGTGGAACGGCATGAAATGTGTGTGTCCAGCTTCAGGCCCAACCTTGAGTACCTTACAGCTGAGCGTAAAGATCTGGGGACGTTGACTGAGTAGTGCTAGAATGTTGATTAAACAATTAGACAATTAAACTGACAATAATTTTCATAATTAATTAATTGTTTTAATCATTCATCAGACAAAAATGTCTGTCCAGGTCTTGCCAATAATGTTTTGAGGGATAACTCAAAGCTTGAATTTTGTTCCCTGGCAACCTTTTGTTCTAGCAAAGGAGAAATTGCAACAAGTGGATAGGGAAAACAAATTAAATATGTAAGTGGACACTTTGTGAATATTTTAGCATTAATGTTTTGTTACATGGCAGTTTTGTTAATTAATAATGAATTAATGGCTTCATGATGATGATTTAAAACCTAATTTGGGCAACATTACATGTCTTATAATAGCCTATGTATTAGCCGTCAAATTAGTAATATATAAACTTAATTTCCAGGGATCACTATTTTCTTTTTACATTTTATAGACTAAACAATTAATTAAGAAATACATTGATTCATTGGTAATTCAAATATTCAGTGGCAGCACTACTGAGTTCTTTCTAAATTTTAACTTAATGAAGACAAATGGGCTAAGAGAGTCTATCCAGGGGTGCATTCAGTTAGCACAGGTCTAGGCTCCTCATTGGCATGTGTAGGAGCACATGGAAACAGTAGGAAAAGAAAACATTAGTATGGCCCATTGAGAGTAAAAATCTCCTGTGTTTTTCTGCTGGAAAGAAGTAGTCTGGTTGATAAAACATAAGTGTGCACTTTTGCAGTTTACAGATATGACATATAAATTAAAACAGTTTCCTCATGTTGCCAATTTAAAGCTGCGAATAAGATTTACACTAACTTTTAAAAAGCCCTGAGTAGAAGAATCAATTACAGTGAGATTCATATATATGAGAAGGAAATCAGATTTTCAGTGGAGAAAGAATTCAGTCAAACTCTGTGTAACCCCATTTTATTAGATTTTTTCCCCCATAGTGAATCAAGATATTCACATTGTGTTTTTAAAACATGTAGAGGAACCCTCTGCCCATTTCCACACCAAGTTTGGAATCAATCAGTCCTTGCATTATGAAATTACATGAGTTCAGGTGTGTCATCTCCCATTTGGCCTGGCTTTATTTTGCAGTTATTTTACTTTTGGGGTGAGTCACAAAAAAAATTAAGCCAAAAACATGGACTTGTAACTGTAATTTTGATGAATAAGTTGAATGTAAAAGGTCACATTGAATACAATGTTTTTCTATCATTTATAAGTAATATGAATAAATTAAATAATGTTAATGCAAATTTCTACATAAACTTAATGTGTAAATTTACTTACTACATATAAACTTTAGGTGAACCTCTACATACAGACCTATGGTCTTCTGATTCAATTAGTTACCATATAAACAGTATACTTTTATATAAACCGTTAATGTGTTTTCTTCAAGCATCTCAATACGCAAGCAGTTCCGAAAGTTTCTTTTATTAAATAATAAATACCAAATTGGGGCCAAAGCAATACAGTGCTGAAAAATCTGAAATTAAACACCTTATTTAGACCCACGCGGGCGCTAACCCCAATTAGACACGATACAATTCTCTCTCAGGCCGCGCCCAGGCGACCCCCCCCAACCCAACGGACGAACGAGAAGGCAGCGAAAAGAGAGGATTGTACTTCTAATTAGTTTATTCTAAATAAGTGTTTTTAGGAACGCCCGGCACATTTCCCAAGTCTTCAAACTGCGCGTATTCTTTGGCCCAAATTTTGGTATGTATTACTATTACATAACACCACTTTTCCAGAATGCGCCTTGCGTACTGAAGGATGCTTGGAACGAAACACATAAGGTATTATATGAAGTATACAATACATTATAATATGTAATTACCTTTGAATAAACAACATAAGGTTTGACTGTAAAGTCCCTAAAGTCTTATTATGTTATACGTAATTACACATTAATTTTTATGTAGAAATTTGCAAACAATTAAATTAATTAATTGAGTTCATATTACATTATAAATGATAAGAAAACATATGCAGTTCAATTGTGAACCTTTTACATTCACCCTTATTCATAAAATTCAGTTACAAGTCCATGTCACTTTGCTTTAATTTTTTTTGGTGACTTCCCCCAAAAGTAAAAATAAACCTTTGCAAAATAAAGCAGGCCAAAAGGCGGAAATGAACCCCTGAAACTCAATGTAATTTTCAATAATCAAGGACTGGATTGATTCCAAATTTGGGTGGAAATGGGCCCAAAGGCTCCTCTACATTTTTTAAAAACACACAATTGAATATTTTTGATGTCACTATCGGGGGAAAAAATCTAATAAAACCATGAATGGGGTTAACACGGCAGTTTGACTGAATTGCTCTCCACTGAGAAATCTGATTTCTGTCTCATATAATATGAACTCTCACACTGCATTGATTCTTTCACTCAGGGCTTTTAAAATCTAGTCGTAAATCTTGATTCGCAAGCTTTAGAAATCGGCACATCTGGAGAAAAACTGTTTTGAATTTATATCTCATCAATCTCCAAAACCGCAAAAAGTGCACACCTGTGATGTTTTAATCAACAAGAATACTTCTTTCCAAGCAGAAAAACACAGGAGATTTTTACTCTCAATGGGCCATACTAATGTTTTTCTTTTCCTACTGTTTCCCATGTGGCTTCCTTACAATGCCAATGAGGAGCCTAGACCTGTGCTAACTGCAGCACCCCTGGATAAGCTCCGTTAGCCCTTTGTCTTCAATTAAGTTTAAATTAGAAAAGAACTCAGTATGCTGCAAACTGAAATATTTGATTATTACCCAATCGACACTAATGTAATCTTTAATTAACTGTTTCAGTCCATAAAAGTGTAAAAAGAAATACTGATCCCTGGAAATTAATTTATATATTACTAATTTGGACGGCTAATACATAGCTATTATAAGACATGTAATGTTGCCCAATTAAGGTTTTAAATAATCTCATGAAGCCATTAATTCATTATTTAATAACAAAACTGCCCATGTAAGCAAAACAATTAATGCAAAATATTCACAAAGTTGTCCACTTTACATATTTAATTTGTTTTCCTATTCCACTGTTGCAAATTTCTCCTTTGCTAGAACAAAAGTTGCCAGGGAAAAAAAATTCAAGCTTTGAAAGGGTTTATTATCATCAAAAATTATTGGCAAGAACCTGGAACAGACATTTTTGTCTGGATGATGATGTAAAACAATTATTAATTATGAATAATTGTCAGTTTATTGTCTAATGTTAATCAACATTCTAGCACTACTAGTCAACGTTCCCCAGATCTTTACGCTCAGCTGTAGGTAACTACCAAGGTTTGGGCTGAAGCTTGGACACACACATTTCTGCCTGCGTTCCACTCAGTTTTCAGAAGAAATGTTGGGTCCACAGATGGACAGAAGGAACGGAGGGAAATGATAAATTACCATTCATCAAAGCAACAGTCCGAACTGCTTGTTTTGTATTTGAAAACAATGGCAGTCAGCTGATACAAGGCAAGACAAAGCGGCAGGGAGCGGAGACAGTAGGACAGCCAGCTGGAATGTAGGAAGCCACATCAACAAACACCACAACAAACAAAACTACACATGTTGGCCCCACAAGCGATGAGCACGAAGTGGTAAGTCCGGGGCCCAGAAGTTGAAAAATGTGTCTAACGTTGTGTCCTGTATGCGCCAAGCAAGCAAGAGAGAATAGCATTCAGTCAGCAATACAAAAATGTGATGATGCACTTTTTGTTTGGCCAGACTGGCAATCTTGGCCATATATGGCAGAAAAATGAATAAGATGTGTAATAAAACTCATTGGTGTGTCCTAGAATTGTGTTCCAGTGAGGACAGGTCAAGAAGAGCGTCTGGTGCAGATCCATAGCTCTGTCCTATATTTTATATGGGGACCCAAAAAAAAACCTGCTACTGGTAGTGTGCTGCTGTCTATCCATCAGGTCAGCACTAAAACAAAACCTACAGCAAACAAACCTGCTGTCCCCTCCTCGAGGACTTACTAACGGGTAATCTTTCTGGTTGTTTACTTGAAGGAAATGAAAAAAAGTTTGTGGATGCCAGGATGGAAAGACTTGAAACAAATGACAGTGGAGTGGAATATATTATAGCTCCTACTATCTCATTTTACAAAGTGATTGTTTTATGTGATATCCTAACGTGTCCTGCTTGAGATCAAGAACTGAGGAACACCAAGAGTATCCTACTTTGTCTCATCTTCCTCTCCCCCAAGGTCCGCTTTGTGCACAGTGTTCATGCGATAACAAGATTCCACACCCCAAAAAGGTGTTGCTTCAAAGAATGGGCGAAGCTTCCTGCCTGACACCAAAAGTAAGTGCTTCAATGGCTGCAAGTCAGTCTTTCATGCTGCAAAGTCTGGAGTGCAAGCCAATGGATTATGGCCAGAGGATGAAAAGCTTGTTTCTTTTTTTAGTGTCTTTTTATAAACAGTGAACATTACAGAACTGCTGCTTTATATTCTTTGTCAAATGGGCACCAATGAACATATTGGGATACTAATAATGCCCAATAGCTTGTAACCACACATCTGTTTACATTAACGTATGAAGTAACAAAAAGTTTATTTTTATTTTGGTAGGGTAATCAAAAATCTGTAACAGATTTTATTTATTGTTTAAGATATGTGGTTTGGTCATCTGCCGTAGGCGAAGTAATTAGCTTTTGGTGCATATCCAGGAAACTGAAGCTTTTTAAATACCTGCAGAAATTTTGTAAAACAAAGTTTTGTTTCCACCAACATATGTTGAGGGATTAAGTATTTCCTTAAACAGAGCTGTGCTATAGCAATAATCTAAGAGATTAACTGATCACGTAATTGCGATATATTGTGACACTGTAAGCAAGGCGATAATTGCCTAAAATATTAAACCTTTCATTGCAACAAAAGAACAACCAACCATAATGTCCTAAAAATCTGAGTTTGAAAATAAAGTAACTTTTTTATGCTACCAGAAACAGTGAGATTCATTTTGTAAATTTGAAACGCTCACAGCCCTGTAACAACCCTTGTAGGCAATTCAGTTTACAAACTGCCTAATCAGCGGTTGGAGATGTAAATATAAAACTCAAACACAGTGTTTTATGATGTACAACTGATGCTATAATCACAAAACAAAATATGTGATATATATGGTTCAAATATTTCTTACACCCTTAAGCCATTTTTTGTGTTATATTGTATATATAGTTGGAAATTATGCCAAGAAGGTTAACGATCCCATTGTAGATACCTAAAACATTAAGTTCCAAATCCAAAACTAATGCTCTAGGTAAAACATATCACCTGTTGAAGCCTCACAGTAGCACTAACGGATGTAATATACATGAACTGGCCATGCAGTATCATGCTATAAATGCAAGTAAATTTGTTCATATTCTTCCTTGACTTTGTAAACATAAGTGTACAAAAAAAATTGAACCACATTGAACTGGAAATGACCAATTCAGGTAACCTCTGCTTATCATGATTATCCATTGCTGAATAGGATACTAATGCCCATACAGTCATCGTGATTTTTGTTCCTTTACTTTGTCGAAGCGGTGATTGTGTAGAGCAGAAAATTTGCAGCAGGGACAAATGCTGTGTGTTACTAAGGAGGTGAAGAATAGTGAGTAAAAACTCCAGAATCTTTGGTTGGAGAAAAACATTCACAGTCTTCCCTGGATTTCCACATGGAATCTT
>NW_023340257.1:23417457-23417652 GCF_004916995.1 Morone saxatilis | reverse complement strand
ACTGTTTATAACCATAATATTATTATTATTATTATTATTATTATTATTATTAGCAGTTGCTAAACCATGACGCCATAATGTGGCTATCAGCCCGAGCGGCAGTAAGTTAAAGCAGTGTCCACTGTATTTCCCTTCCTTTGTCTCAACGAAGCCAGATATATTTCACAACAACCATGACTACTTTGGCTGTAGCTG
>NW_023340257.1:23414262-23417366 GCF_004916995.1 Morone saxatilis | reverse complement strand
ACATTATGTTTATTTATTTTAGTTTATTTAAATTCAGATTTTGTATATTTCACTTACATTTTACTTAAAAAATATTGTTTCATGTTTATTAGGGCCAAGAATCATTTTTTTGAGTGTAACTGTCAATTACACCACTTTGCAGTAAAATATTTTCATAAAAGACCCCATTTCATATATGGGAGAATATAAAAATCATTGTTGTGCTTTGGTATATCGGAAACTAAAGAACTTTTGGGGTTTTTCCCTCTAGCCTATTTTGCTTAAATAACACTGTGACACTTCACTTCCTCCCCTGACATGACAAATATGTTAATTATATTTATCTCAATTTACTAACTACAGAGAACCATATTGAGTGTTTATTATGTCAGGAAGATTGTGAATGAGTGATTTCTGTCAGTGTCCTTTAAAGCAAATGGTAGTTTTCCCCTCTCGGCACTGAAGGTGCCATAACTGATCTTACACTTTCACCAGAGAGGACATTCATTTCAGTCAACTGAAAGCGCTGAAGCAACACACTGCAGTTGAGGGTCATCGAAAGTCAATAGTGAATATATGCCTCATTTATCCCTTTCAGTTACAGAATATATACACACAGGCACAGTAACAGGAACAGTTTATGTCAGAGTATTAATTTGATGATAAATTTATACTGGTCTGACACTCGATTTATGACAACGTTACTCAAGGCCATCACTGAAGGCGTCAGCCTGTCTGTGTAATCCTGTCCCCAAAATGTCACTGTGTGCACACTTACAAGGCTGTCTTTGGAAAAATGAAAAGACCACAGTGGAGGGAGGCGGGTGTCTGCAGATTGCTGCATTTGAAGCTGGGAAGAGGGAGGTAATGAGTGAAAACAAATAGGGAATTAAAACATGACATCTTCCTCTGCACTCTGATTAAAATAAAGCTATGTTATTTTTACTGAGGGGTTATGATTGTATCCATATCCTTGAATACTAAAACCAGATGCTCAGTCAACAATAAAACATTTCCTCTCTTTCTCACGGGGGTTGATAGCGCATGCAAATACAAAGAAAATCCTGGAGAAAAGAAATATGTATTTTAAGACACTTATTATTTGCAAATAAATAAAAGCCAATCCTAAATCTGGTGACACTGATCATGGCCGGCTGCTGAAACAGCTGTGCTCTCCCTGAAATGAAATAAATTGAATAAAAATAATCTGCATCATGCATCTTTCTTCATTTTAGTGAAGTTTCCATTTTCCAGTATGTATCTAGTTATATCTCAAATAAATATCTCTGTGTCTGGAGACTACCTTTAATTATAAAACAATATTTAGTAGCTATTTTATTGGTTAAACCGCCTGCGTGGGTCACCCTATCAACTGGATTTTATTAATAATACATTTTCTGGTGCAGTTAATGTAGCGTTATTATTAAACACTGTTGGTCAGTGCTGGACTGCTATCTAACTACATGTACGTGGCTGGAAAATGATGTGTGCAGTCAGCTAGTTCATTTATTGATCAGCAGACTTATCACTCTGTTGGTCTCTTTAAACAGTAAAAACATATAATGCCTTGCTTTTAAAAATAAAAAAACTAATGTAGTAGCCTTTCACTCTCTAAAAAAAACATCTTTTGCAAAGAATACAGACCTTCGGGTTGGGAAGCAACCAGATAACAACTGACAGTTTTATTTTGTAGTCTGTTTAAAAAAGGCTGCCAACAGCATTGATCCTGTGAGGTCCTGTGAGGTTGTTGTGCTGGTATATTTTCTATTTTAAAGGTGTAAATATTGCTAATAGCACATTCAGGCTCATGCCCTGAAATATCGCACTTTATGTAAACACGCCATAAATCACAGACACTAAAGAGCATCTATAACACGAAAGTCTCATATTATCCATCAAAAATGCAGGTTGCATTAAACAGTTTTGTTCGTAATCTCCACCTTGACACATGCCAGGAGAAACATGTGCTTTTGACCTACTTTTAATACAGTATAAATTCCATTTAAAATACAAAAAGCAATCTAATGCCTCATGTGTATGTAAATGTAATCTACAGCGTCGTAGTCTAACCATATCCAAAAGTTTCGTACCACTCAATTAGAAAAGGTCACCAGAACACTGTTCCAGGTCTCATTCAGTTTTCATTCAAGCATGTCTCAATTTTGCACTTACTCACTCTGCTCCATTTCCCTCAGTATTTACCTTCATAGTAAAGTGCAAAATGTCACTGGAATAATAATTCCAGCCAGGAATTGAATGGCAGAGATGTCAGATTAATACTAGCAGGTACACTCTGAAAGGAAAGGTTTCTCTGTGCTCTTGTAGAGAAGATTTTGGATTCTGGCAAAGCAAAATAAAATGTTCACTTAAACCTCAATGGTTTTTCTAAGAAATAGTTTTCATTTAAGGCAACATCTGAAGAACAGGCAGTGTTTGAAGCAGCAGTGGGAGTCAGTCAGTGGGGTCAGGCACGCAGCCACTGTGAGTCCCCTGAGTATTTAAAGGTTTGAACAATTTGTTTTTCTGGAGCATGCCGCCTGGTGCCTTTTGTTAGTGCACCTGTATGTTCGCTGGTGTATTGATTTCTTCAGAGATTGACATATTTACTTGTTAGTCTTTCTTTTTTGTTACATGCTAGTTGATAATGTTTACTGGTTGCTGTGGCTGTTCATTACCGTTTGCTAAGATATTGATTATTGTGTTGGCTTATGAGTTGGAGTCTATAGCATTCTGTGTGACAGAGTAAAGTGAGCTGCAAATAGCATATTCTCTATTTATTGTACTCTAGTAGGCCTTTATTCCTTAGAGTGATAATAATGTTGGGTTGTTTGTAGCATTCTAGCTGTCCAGCTGCTTTCAGGAAGCGTTGTTTGTGTATTTTCAGCATGGCTCATTCTTTAGAGCCGTGAACTGTCATCAGTTTCTAATGGCGTCAGTGTAAAAAGAAAGTAAAGTAAGTAAAGTTTATTTATATAGGACGTATCACAGATAATAATAATAATACATTTTATTTAAAGGCGCCTCTCTGGGCACTCGAGGACACCGTACAACACAAAAAATAATAACAGTAAGAAACAAGAAACAGATAAGAAAAGACAATGTATACAGTTAAGTGGGGTATGCAA
>NW_023340257.1:23387003-23414162 GCF_004916995.1 Morone saxatilis | reverse complement strand
CATTTGTATCTGGAGTATGTAACGAATATAATTTCCCTCTGGGATTATTAAAGTATTTCTGAATCTGAATCTGAATCTGAATTATTGCCATGCTGTTAGCTTGTTAATTCAGCCATAAATAACATAAATTCCACATTATTTCAGACTTGCTTAATCAATGCTAGTTAAATCCCATGATTGTTATGGTTGGTTAAGGCTATCATCATGTAGATTTTACTAAGATGTGGAGTCTGCACACTGTTAGTCCAGTTTATATCTGAATATACCTCTATTAGACAGCAATTTAATCGAAATGGGATTATATATTGTCCACATGCTGTTACAAGCTAAGCGAATACAAGCTAGTTCTTTCATTTGTCATCTTTCAGCATACATAAACTGGTCTTTAAAGATGCATGTACAAGTCTGAGGAAATATGAAAATATGTATTTACAAGACATCCCAGTTCATGTACTTTATGCATATTTTATTGGACAGGTTCTTAAAAGATTCATTACGCAAAAGGGGCTTCGAGAACTCTCAAACACACTATTTAGGATCCTTGATTTATAGAAGCATCTCTCATTTTATAGTGTTCTCAATGTCACTTAAAGCTCAGGAGGTGAGAACAGTTTTAATTTAATAGATAGTGGTAGTATATATGTTAAAATGCACATACATATGCATGTCACCAGAGAACCCTGACAGATTTTAAAGGTCGATCGATAATTGTAATATTCATGTAATGTTTGCACTTTATATAAAAGTACACAATCATAATTCACCAGAACAGCCCAACCAGCTAGTATTTAAATAATAGTATTGGGATTCTTTGCAGATGTGTTTGCTATGATGTGAAGGAGCCACTAAAATTAAATGAATCACACTTGATCTTAATTAGTTACAAGGATTTGGCATTTCAGTGACATTTTACTTCTGTTATTATGTCTGTTATGTTGTCTTCCAGGTGAAAGAAGTTATTGACTTTTTGAGTGTTTTATCCCCAGATAACAATTAAATAACATTGTTTTGAGATATTAAATGTTATTTTCTCAAGATTTCTCAATTTAAATTAGCGTCAAATTATCTTTGAATAGCAGGCTTCTGTACTTTACACTTCCTACTTTGGATTTTATCATTGTGTCATCCCTCTGGGCCTTGAAAGAAAGTCCAGAAAGGAAAAAAATAAATAAAATAATATAACTATAACTATAACTATAACTGCAATTGTGTGATAATTTATTTGGTCATAAGATAATGTTTTTTGGTCTTTAGGGTTAGGGTTGATCAGGGAAATCCTAATCTTACAATAATGGGTCTAAAAATGAAGCCACTGTCACTGTCTGTAAAGCTTTTTGGGTTTTAGGAAATAGAAAATAAAGGAGAATGTCTTTTGTTACTTGTGTCACCTTAAATATCATGAACCTGTGTAATGATATTACTGTACACATACAAGTAGTAAACAAAGTATTATAAATTCACTTTTGTTTTCAAGAGGTCAACGGTGTTACATTTTGATGATATGATATTCATTATGATATTTATATATGATTTTATAAGCTTTTATTGTCAAAATGATGTAGGTTTTGTTGTGCAGTAGTATTCAGTAATAACTAACCGTCAGCTGAAATGGGAATTTGTTATATTGGCTACAGTATTAGAATAATATTTCTCTATTTTCGTATACCAACTCCTGTCTATTTTTTAAAAATAATTAAACTTTAAATAAAACATTTGAAAGGTTGCTGTGCTAAATATTAATCGACTGTCTTGAATGTATTCTTGAATGTATTCTTGGAGATTTATGACTCCCACTGTCCCCTTGAAGTCTGTATAATAGTAATTGTGTACAGATTTGCATGTCATCGGCATGTTACTTCCCCAGAATAATCTCCTGTATTCACGCTGTGATCTGGGAGAGCCTGACAGCTACAGCAAACCCTTTATTATTCACCTCGCACATACAGTTTCATATTTATTTTGTATTTGCACACTCCTAACACCCTGCGACAGTTGGACTGACAGCTAAACATAGGTTTCCCATGTATTTGAGGGAGTGAATGCCTCACATTCTGACAGAAATATATTTTGGATATGATGTGTACTGAAGTCTCTGACGAGTGTGTCTTTCCATCAGCAAAGTCAAACTCATCGAGAATGCTTTAGAATACATAAATTTAGACTGTCAAATAAATCAGATTTGGCTCCTCAGACACAATTATGTCTATGGCGGTGTAGTCCTGATGTGACACATAAATAATGGAAACTAGATCAGTAGAGCACCAAACAGCAAGTTTTGAACACAGGAGGAATGATATTGTATACTGTAGAAGGTACATGCAAGAAGACACAAATACATACCAAGCTGGCCAGCAGCAGTTTTGCATTACAGTGTGAGAGTGGAACCTGAGCCAGCTGACCTAATGCAGTCTACATTAAAAGATGGAAAACCATGCATGTAAGCTGACATGCTGTACTAACGCACACTGCTCATCACAGCAGAAACACATTAAAGTCCACATACAGTAGGACAGTGTAATCTGTGTAGTTACAGAGTTTGTTGTGCTTGTTTAAAACAGCAGTTTAAAGCTGCCTGTTTTGGATGTGTCTTCTTATGCATATGCTATTATGTATATACAGCATATGCTGCATTTATATTATGTATAATCTAAATTTAAGTTTTTTTTTTCTGCTACAGCATACATACTGTATCTGCTCTGTAAATCACTGGTCATCTGACACAACCCCAAAGACATTGTTTTTTTCCCCAAATATTACTAAAGTGAGTCTAAACAAATCAGATAACAATTTATCAGCTAGGGATGGGCATTAATATTGAGTGCTCGTTTGGACGTCAATATTCGTTTCACATATCGAGTCCTCACATCTAGTAACACCCCAGATAACACTTTCAGCCACTCATATATTGTTACAGGCAGAATGGCGACCAGGTGTAAAATGTTTGGAAGCATTTCAAAAAAGTAGAACGCGCAGTGCAAGTTATGTAACAAGAACACCCAGTTTGATGGTTAACTAACCTCATATCACCTCATTTGCTAACGTTGAGATAGAAGTGTTAGCAAACACCATGGTAATGCTACCAACGCAGAAGATTAGCTGGCTCATGAGAATGGTGACTCGAGATTTGCTCCCGCTAACCTCTGTGGAGCTGATGACATTTGTTGAGTCAGAGTCAGAGTCAGAGTCAAACCCTATTCTCTTGTTAGATTTTATGTTTATGTTCTCGAATATGGAAATTAATTTTACATAAACATTCCTAATACAGAGACTTCAGATCTGTTTTTTAGATTGCAACCAACATATTTACTGACCAGGACATTTTACAGTGTAAGAATCAACAGTGCTCACTGATGGACAAATTATGTAATGGAGACACTGTCTGACCTAAAACATATTTTGGCATTTTTGTA
The DNA here is from genome assembly GCF_004916995.1 of Morone saxatilis. NCBI lineage: Eukaryota > Metazoa > Chordata > Actinopteri > Moronidae > Morone > Morone saxatilis. The sequence continues at coordinate 23,410,752 of NW_023340257.1, read as the reverse complement.
CAGCAGTTTCTTGTCGCAGCCAGTATATACTCATAAAGATAAGACTGGCTCTATTACCTCTATTTCTGACAGTAAAATGGGATCATTAATTGTAATTGAAGTGCCAAAGTAATACCTTTCATATACCAGTACAATTCACAATTCTCAAGTTTGTTCCATTTAGATAAAAACAAATCATTTTTCAGTTTAGCGCCTGATTAAACCTTTCAGAGTTGCTCTTACAAAAGCTCAGGGTTATTAATATATTCACAATAATTACAGGAGTCAGTCAGTTCAAGCACTTTTCATGACCTCTTACAGCTCAGTCCCACGGCCTATAAACCATCAACCAAAGCCCACTCCAACGAAACACTACGAGGTACATTACTGACTGTGCATTTAATCATTTTGCTGCAGCACAAATTATATTTGATCCACTCTACATTTTCGTAATCTCATCTACAGGCGCCAAGCACTCAAAAAAGACAAGAACACTCATTTGGCGTTGGGTTGCTTACATAACATAAAACAAGAAGCTCAAAGTTAAAACTAAACAGCTGAGCAATTCCTAACCTAATCAACAAAGCAAATTTATCTTAGTCCGATCTAAGTCCATTATCAGCATGAAGCTAACAACAGCTGCTCTGTTGTAATGGAAATCTTAATTACACACATTAATTATGCTGGGATGAATGCAAAAGAAATGATATATAAGCCATTATCATCAAAATCAATTGAACCGTGCAAGACATAATGGACTCTTGCACTACATGCAGAAATGTGCTTATACTTAAAGCTGAACTTGTATCACACAGACCCCCGTGGAGCAGACAAAAGGCCTTCTGAAGACTCAGGCCCGAGCTTTGTTTCTATCAGTCCTTACCTTCACCCATGATGGGATTTTTATCTGGAGGCCTGAGGGAGGGATCTGTTTGAATAGAATCTGGACAGGCCCTGAGATAGCCTGCTATTACCACCAACCAGTACCGCAACAACCATCAATCTCCGCAAGTTTCTCTGTTTACACACAGGACAGCACAACAGTCATGAGTCATTGCCGCTTAGGATGCAGTTAGAGTGAAATGATGGTTCCCCACCTCCTCTGCCCATCGCCTGAACACTCCTAATCAAGCTCTGTGGTGAATGTACTGTCAGTGACAGGAGTATCTCACAGACATTGTGAAGAACAGCCGACATCCAACCAGTTATTACACCCAACATTGTTCCCCCTGATTGCAATCACATGTCCTGGCTTTGTCTCTCACAAGCTCAAAGGCTCAGAGATCTTTGTGATTTGCCGCTTCTTTACAAACTGTCAGATGCACCAACTCTGTCTGATTTCTCACTCTGGCTGCACTGCCATCCCAATTCATTTTCTATAACAGCAGAAGATTGCTGGGTCTCTACAATGTAACCCTGATGAGACAGGTTAGAGGGTGTGCACCTTCAGAGAGCAATCTTCTTTTGTCCTAATTCTGACAGAAGAAGAAGCCCATGTACAAAAACCAGAGTTCACATGAAATCCGTATAGAAAAACACATTAGAGATTTTAGATAATTTACAGACATTATGGAGAAAATAGAAAAAGATTCAGGAAAGAAAAAAACAAACAAAAAACAGATGACTTTCTGACTCTCAGTCACACACACACACAAAACACATTGATGCAGGCACAGACACTCCAAATCTACATCCAACTGAGCGATAGATTACCAATACTTCAGAAGGAAGGAAGGAACATGTTGCCAGGATTATACTTAATTTCCTTTACTTATGTTGAGAGTGCCATGCTGGTGTCGTTGGCAATTTAACATACAATAATCATGTCAGAAAATTGACAATTCACACCAAAATAAACTCTGTAAGGGATGAGAGATTGGCAAATGGCAGCAGAGTGCAGACATTCAGGTTACATCAATACAAAATAAAGAAGCAAGTTTAAAACAGTTCATCTTAGGTACGTTCCCTTGGCCCCTATTATGTATTTATTGTATCCATGATCTAAAAGTAACTGGATGAACAGTTTAGATCCATATTTAATGATGTTTTCTAAAACATGCTCCATTTTAATTTTAATACATTTTCTGATATCTGCCAAAACAATGCTTTACTTTATAGGCCAGAAATATGAGTGGTCTGATGATCTGACAGGTCGTTAAAAATGTTCAGCATGTTTATTTAAAGCACCTATTTCAAAGCTAAAGCAATGAAGAACTTTTTAATTACTATCCATACTGTAACCTTGCTTTACATTTTGCTTAACTACTTATTAGTAGAAACTTCAGGTGCATTCAAATTTTGTTTTCAGTTAAAAAAAAATGGTTTAAACAATATCATTTGATTGGACTCCAGTGACGAGGTGTTAAAAAACTAATGATAATGATGAACAAAACTATGGAAATAAGATCCACATTATATAGGTTTTAATGAGTATAAAAGAACATGCCACTGTACAGATAGACAAGGAACATACCAATATTCGTACAGAATATGCTCATCTATGGGCTACTTTTTATCCATCACACAACAACTTACTGCACAGTTCTGTCATACAAATAGGTGTAGACACAGTTGTGTGAATCAGTAAAATAAAGAATGAAGACATTAAACCTCTTAATTTTTTGGCCAGCTGACCAATGGATAGATTTTTACAGCAATTTTGCAGATAGTTTGTTAAATGGCTGCTGTTGTGGAAATACTCTGTAATAGAGATGAATTTCACAAAGAGAGAATAGTCTTCCAAAAGTTTAATGCAATATTTACTCAATCATTTGCAAATGGACCTCTGAGCTTGTTGGGCTGAGAGACACTATATGACATTCAATGATTGTCTTTGTACATAAAGCAGAATGTTTCAAAACATCCCACATTCTTCACCCTCAGAGACTAATAGTTGTCTTTTAATTAATACACCGTATTGCTTCTGTCCATTCCCTATCTATCGTTCCTCCCTAGGAGGTGTCTTCCTCTGCCTCTATCTGCCGTGAATTAAAAGTTGAAGGCCAAACCACACATCTTTGGTTCTGATAACATTTCACACCTGTTGGGAACCGACAGATGAACATTTTCACACAAGAAGCAGAAAAGACACTTACAGCATAACATAAGACAGAGCACATAATCATTAGACAGTAACAGTATAAACCTCTATTACAGCTACAAATTCATATTCTGTGGAAAATGCAAACAGATTGAGCATACAAAGATTATACTTTTTTAGATGGAGTTTTTCTTTCAGCCAACTTCATGGTTGAGCAGTGATACTTCAGTATGTTGAATAACACAGACACACAAAGGCGTGCTGTGGGACTGAAAGGTTTGATTACTGTCTAATCTACTGAATATAAATTAGAATTAAAGAGGAATATTGTAACATGAAAATCATGTCATTAAGAGAACTGGTTTCTACTGGCTGGCTATTCTTATGCGTTTACTTAATTCAAACTATAACCATTCAAATTAGTGCGTCTTGTGAGGAAGCTTCAGTGAGCAAATTCTGAGTAAAACTGGACTTTTTGTGACTGTTAAATTTCGTCTAAACCAGCTAAAATCACAGAAACCTCTGTCTCAGAAGGGACTCTAGTTTCATTTTTTTTATACATTATTGGAAATTCAGACTCAGTGGCAACAGCATAATCTTTAGGAGGTTTTGTTGCTCTAAATATATCCCATCATAAATGACTTTTGTACATTATGTATTTTGCCTTTCCTAATTGCTGCGGTTTGTTCACAGCAGGAAGAGGAATGAAAGCCAGCGCACCACTGCTTTTTTAGATCACTCCAGGCAACGACTGCGGCTCATTATGCAGAGGAGAGAAAATCATTTCTAATGATTTTCAAAACAAAACTGACACTGAACATGATGGCATTATTTTAGGGTCCCCACTCACCATCTCAAATTTCAACTGAATCTAATTTATGCCTGTAATTAACGGTGATCATGAGCCCTCAGTTAACTGTAACGAATGAACTCTGATACCCTCTACTCCTCTCCACCTTTTAAGCTCTTTTCATTGATTATTTTAATGTGACTTCTGAGTTTCTGAATATAATTTATTTTCATCATCTCTAACAGTTTGGTATGTGTCTTAGAGCAAAATAATTTGCCCATTTGGGACGATAATGCATTATTATACTCTCTAACCTATCCAGTTTGTGATTTATCAGTTTAAGGGTATAAAGAGACATTTAAAATTCACATTTACAGTAACACACACTTTACTACTATTCTTCATATTATGAGCTCAGGCAAGCAATCTGAGAGTGCAAAATGGTCTTTTACAGAATGAAATAAACATGAGCTGAACCATTATCAGGGTGACACCGAATTACTTGTTCTTTGATTTGTTGCTATATGACTTTACATTAACATTAACAATGCTGCTGTTCTCTTGATGCTGACTTTAAAGCTTCTGAGTACATTTGTTCCAACGTCTAATTCAATCCAAAGAGATCCTCCTGGTTTGTTTAAAAAAAGCTGTAACAAAGTGCTAGTTTGCTATAAATCTGCAAATAAATGTAATGGTTGGTTTAAAATCTGTAAATTATGATCAGTTCTGACATTGCCTCTCAGTGAAACACAAAGATAATTTTACTTTTAATGGAGCTGTTTTCATAAATAAAGGTTAAAGAAAGGTTAAACAAAAGTAATCTACGAAACTTATTATCATTTCACGAGAGCAACGCTCCATTTTCCAATGTCCTGTGAAACTGTCACAGAGTGATAGACTAATTTTCCCCCGCTGATTCTTTTTTCCCTCCCCTGTTACTATTTTTGAAAGCTGTCCCATCTGGCTGCTCTTCACAACAATATTGCCAAATGAACTTTCATTTCCTCTGTTGTTAAATAGAAATGAATCTGCTCTCCATCACAGGTGGGAGGCACACTTAATTGACTCGTGTTAACATCTTCCCATGCCTTGTACACCTGGTCTCTTTCTATATGCACATTTTATCAATGCGCTTCATTCCAATCTGGTGATTTGACAGTTTACCCACTGATGGACAATCAAATCACATCAACGTACCGTTCTGGCTTCAGATTTGCATGGAAGCTTGAATTATTTGGTTTAGGAAAGCTTGTGAGTCCAAATATATTTATGTATTATAGTACACAAGCTGGATGTCAATGTGATTTATAGTTTGTGAAGTGTTAAAGTGAAGTGCAAAAAGGACCTCCAAAGCTCCATATCAGGCAAAAAAAGGGATGAGTCTGGCTCTAATTTGTCTTCCAGTGCTCTGAAAGGCTATATAAATGAGAAAGAAAAAAAAAAAAAAACCCTGCAACATTCATTTTTGATTGGCTATCTGTATGTCACGGGTCTTCAAAATGAATGTCAATTTCATCTCATCTATTGCCTGACAGAACTTAAATTGGATCCCAAAGAGAATAACATGATAGAAATGAAATCAACATTTCCATTTTCTACTTTCTCTGCCAACTCTCATAGTTGTTGATTCAATGACTTAAGAAGTATTTTATTTAAAATGGCGAGGAACAGTTGGAAAACTTTTCAAACCAAAATTCAAACAACTCTCACAGAAGCACCATGTGCTCAGCAGTTATTCACGGCTGTTATCACAAATGTCTGACAATGTCTGAGTCAAGCTGGAAAGGCTCATCACTTTTTTGATGCTGGCTTGTGCGCTGCATACAAAATATTTACTATTCTTCTGCTTCAGTTTCCCTCCTGTAAGAATATTTTAACAACCTGGCAATTCCACTGGAACAAGCACCCTTTTATGTAGATTCCAGGTAATTTTAATAAACTGTAGTGCAGAGCCATGACAATTACTGCACAATGCAAGAGAAGCTGATTTATATTAAAGTATCCCCTTATTTCCTACACAATTAACCTTGGGCTAATGCTAATTTAAGCCTTCAGTGCCCACAAGATACTTCCTGGAAATGATGGGTAAACAGAGGAGGGCCAGGAGCATAAAGCTGTAAAGATTCAAGACTAAAGAAATATGCATATGCAGTTTTTTACAGCCTCTTGAGTATACATCTCAGGCATGGTGAACATATGAAAATATGCATATGCGAGTCTATTGTCCACCCCCACAATTATCTATAATTGGATGCGGACACACCCCTGTACATCATCATATGGACGACTCAGATTTATTCTGGCCTCGATCGGGTACAGTAACACGCTAACATACGCTGATATTTGCTGTGAGCCGTACAACATGGACTGCTGATGGCTGAATTAATGATCTAATGTGTGTTCGTCTTATTCCCTCCTTACATCCCTGTTCCATGTGGATGACAAAACTGTTAAGGTAACACTATTTACTTTTCTTTACTTTACTTACTTTATTGTGATATAGCTCATACAGATTTACACAAGTAGTCTCATGGATGGTATTATTTTAAGGATAACTGGTGATATTCTATATATTTCTTATTGTCAACAAAGCACATTAAAAACCACCAATAAATGATGTTGACATGTTCATGGGCACTGTAATCAATGTGAGGGATAATACCAGAAGAGGTGTCCATTATCAGGAATTAATGGAGAACGGGAAAGGTAAAACTGTCCGTACATTTTATTTACATTTTCATGCATTTTACAAACAGAATCTAAAGTTTTTCACAAGCCATAATTCCGTTTCCCAGGCAACACCTGAGGGTTTGACCAGTAACTGGAACAATCATTACCATGCCATCATATTCTTACGGAAATGTTGTTCGCTTTTCCAGTAAATAGGACAAACCTTAGATACGACTTGGCAACAAGAGATATTTCTAGTCCGCTCAATTCAAAGAGCCCCTTTATGCTAGTAAGATTCAAAGTCAATAACACTGGAACAGTAAGTAAGAGTAAATGTAATTAGACAGTAGAAGTTACAAAGTGCCTTACATGGCTGGAACCAGGATCAAAACACAACAGACAATTAAAATCATATAGAAGTGAGGTCGAAAAAAGGAATAAAAAGTCCCCATCAATAAAAATAAATATTTACAAATAAACAGATAAAACATATTGCAAATTTAACCACACTGGAGCAAATAATTTAAACAGTTAAAATATACAAATTAAAGAATAAAATACCCATAGCTAAAATATGAAAAGAGCAATAACTCAAACACAATATATAAATTCAGTGTGCTAGAATAAATAAAAGGCTTTCTTTTTAAGGAGAAATGTTTTAGATCTTCAGGCATGGACTTCTAGAGCAGGTAGGGCTCTGACTGCAAAGGCGCGGTCACCTTTGGTCTTGACCCTGGATGCAGGAACAGCCAGCAGAGTGCTGCCCGAGGATCTGAGGCTGCGCTGTGGCTCATAGGGATGTAGCAATTCAGCAATGTAACTAGAAGCTAAACCTTAAAATCAATTCTAAAACTAGAGAGGCTAGTAGGAACATTTCTTGCCCTAATTATCTTGGCCAAAATCACTATAATCATTAAAATATATACATATATTTATTGTATCACAGATAGGCATCTCATCTCCCTGTTTGTATTTTGGAATCTCTACTATTTCCACACATCTGGTTTAATTTATTCTTGTGGGGGATGCAACAAGCAACCCATGGTGACAGGCTCCCCCTTGTCCCCTTGTTCAAAATAAATCAGAAAATCAATATATATTATTATATTATATTATTATATATACTGTTGAGCTTTTTCAAGTCAAGCCATGTGAGGATATTCACGATTCATCAGTATGCTCAGAGGGGCTGTGTAGTCACCATCCTGGTGTTCACAGGATGAGCTACTGAAGGACTACAGATAAGATAAGCGAGATATAAATCATTTAATTTATGTTGCATTAATTTAGAACGGTGGACAAACAGTTTCACTGGAACTACTTAGCAGGTGTCCTTTATCAGGAATTAATGGACACCCTGCAGCCAATCAGAATTGAGTATTCACCCTAACCATAGCATAATCTGAGTCAATCCCACATACACTGTCCTGCTGCTGGAATACTCAAAGCAAAGCAAATTCAAAGAGCTTTACATATAAGCTACTTAAAGGCCAAACAAAAAGACATTTAAATACAATTAAAGAGTTAAATACAAATCTGATAAAAAAAAATCAAAATAACGATATGGCCAAGTGAAATGATCCAAATCGCAAAAGCTACAATTTTGTGACAAAAGTGAAATGTGTGACAAAACAGCATTGTAAGTACTGGAGACGGCCTGGCCTACAAATCGTGTTTCTGTGGCACAGACCCCAACAAATATTACATCATCATGATTTGAATTGTTTTTACAGTGAGAATGAAAAGAGTCAAAGTTAGACTGCAGTGTTGCATGTATTCTGTTTTTTTTCCTTTATATGCCTGGTTTATTTATATCTAAAAACAGATTTAATGAAGTGCTCTAGAATATCTTTTGAAATTAGCATGAACTCCATAATCCACCATGAACTGGACATCTTGGCTCTTTTTACCAGTTTTTCCCACGTTTTGGCACGTAAATCATAGCTCATTACAGTTTAAGGTTGCAGGTGAGAGACAGAGATTAAGTTAGACTTTAGACTTTGGTCTAAATCTAAGTAATACCGCATTGCTTTCATCCCATTTCACTGTGAAACCCCTACCTGTTGCTAGTCAGATGTACTGCCTAAACCTTTTAAAGTGGTTAGAGGTAGTTTTCCTCGCACTTCCTGCCTACATTACTCTCATGTTCAGATACATGGTCTCACAATATTTTGGGAGGCCAAGCTAAAAGAAGGGAATACTGACTGCATGCTGAGCTAATATATACTGCCTCACGTCAAGTTGTGTAAATCACAGGGGTAATCATTAAGATGGCTTAAGTAGTTCACTGTGCACTCTGTGATTATGCTCTGAAAACAAACCATGTGGTGGGTTGATTAATATGGTCCAGTGGTGTTTTTAGATCAGGAGGAGACGAGAGAGAGAGAGAGAGAGAGAGAGAGAGAGAGAGAGACCTGCAGTTTGAGCCTTTGATCATCTGTGGTGCTGAGTGTAGTGATTTACTGCACCCACAAACCCTTTGAAGGCCCCCCTCCCCGCTGAAGCAATGGGGCCGGTCAGTCCTTTGAGCTTCACTTATTTATTTATTCATCTCTTCGGACCCATATGAGATGATACTCATGATCCATTAGATCTGGATTCAGACTTAAAAATTATTTTCGGAGATCCCGCAGTATCAGTTGTTTCAATATCACATATATATATATATATATATATTTTAAACTATTGTTTAAAACATTGATTAGTCAGTTCACCGACAATTAATCTACATAAATGTTGCGTGAAGCCTCAAATATGGTTTGGGTCAGGGCTGCACAATTAATCAAACTGTTAACAATAATCGCAATACAGCCCAGTGCAATATGCAAATCGCAGAAGCTGCAATTTTTGTCAAACTTAAAGTTACAAGTGTTGTTGATTGATTCAGGTCCAAATCTTGAAATCTTTTTAATTTTGAAGTATTTTAATCTTTTGCTATCCACTGATCTGGAGGCAGGTGCCGTATGTGGTGGCAGCTTTCGTCACCAACCAACCCCTGTTCCTATAAAACCAATACCTCGATATCGTCATTACAACACTGATACCACACAGAAACTTTTACAAACAGCCATGTTTCTAGCGACTGTCAAAAATCCAGCAGACTCTCTGTGTTTCTGGTGCGGACACAGAGAGCCTGACAGCAGCTGCTCAAGGCTGGTTAGCTCCTTTGGCGCTGACTACTGATACTCCTGCTACACTGAGCAGTAGTCAGTTTGTCACTCTGCCTGGTGGTACCTCCTGCACACACACTCTGTGGCCACAAGCTTTGCCCCCTGTGTGATTCTGTCTGCTGCATTTTTTTAATTTGCTGGGAAGGAGGGAGGTATCAGAAGTTAGGGGCTTAGTAACACTAAAAATGCCAAATATTGTAGGTTCCAGTTTCTTTCTATAGAGTATGTGCAGCTTTTCTCTTCTCAAATCATTACTGAATCCCTTTGTGTTTTGTAACCAGCTGCATGACACCTTGAGCTCCTACATCTTCATTTTAATTAATGAGGAATCAAAAATTGGAACATTTTATGTAACAGCGAGACCAGAGCTACTTGATAAAAATGTGCTAATGTTGGTGTTAACTAATGAGAAATGTTTCTTTGACAACCGTGGATTGTGTTCTTGATAGATGTTGTGGGAGATGAGTCATTGATAAAAAGCAGCCTCCTTAGAAGTCTGCATCTTTGTGGTCTGTTTTGTTCCCACAATGACACTCAAAAAACTACTGGGTTAAAAAATAACCCAACCTGCTGATCATCTATGGTACAGAACATGCACTCGGTTGGTTTGAGTGCTGGGTTTCATTCAGGTAATTAAATTCAGATTCAGAAGAAAAAAATCTTATTTTAAAAATTGATAAGATTCAGCATGAAAAGAACACATCCCAACAGTACGCTTCAAAAAGGAGCCAGTTTGGTTTGAAATCACTCAATAAACAAAAAAAAAATGCACTTGTTCGCAAACAGACTACTTAATAATTTAATTTAATTCTATTAACACACTCATATATATTATATATATTCTTATATACATAATAAAGTATATATCTTCTTCACTCTTGCTATGATCTGATCACTTCTCCTACTTCTGACTCAAGAGACAGGACAGCCTAATCTGACGTTTAACGTTAGTACAACAGATAATATATATTTCTATAATGTCGCATTCTGGAAGAGAGTTAACGTTAAAGGTAGGGTAGGCAATCCTGTTCAGAAGCACGTTTGTTATACTGGGTGAAATGGTCCCTCTGTTGTGTTGTCAGGGAATTTCAATTCGTTTATGTCCCTTTCAGAAAAAAGAACGGAGAAAATTAAGAGCTCTCTGGTATAAAGACTGCAGGACCCTGAGAAAACCTTCGACCCAATCCGTGCCTTTTCGGATCCCGAAGAGAAACAACCAATCAGGTGCCTTATACGAATGATACTAGTTCGCAGCCCCTGCCACCCCTCTGTCTTCCTGCAGAACGCCAGAAGTTCCGAGAACGAAGGTTCATTGCTAAATTTTCTGAGCATACTAACTGAGAAAATGTACTTGACTTCACCCACAGATACTATCGCCTAACGGCTTGTCTCCTGAAGAAAAGGCAATAGGAGGAAAGAAAGGAAAGAGATGAATAAGAGCAGACCTATAAAAAGGCTCTGGCTAAGACAACGAGGTCAAAGCAGAGTCAATGTATCGGTGTATCAATCTTTTATTGACGGCGTGGGAGACAACTCTGGAGGGATCAGGAAATTAGTGTACTGAAAAGTGAATAGCCGATGGCTTGCTCTCTTTCTGGCTAGGAAAAGACAGGTATTTGAATCTAATATTTATTTTTGCTTTGGGGATCCGTATATGCCTTATTTACATGAAATATGTACTTGTAGTTCAGACGTAATGCTTAATATTATCTTCTTCTGTAGGGCTTTTAAAACGGTCGGTGACGCTAGTATTTGAAAAGATTATATGTTTTATTGAATTTTTAAGATATTAACCTACCATTTAGTCCGTCTAGTGTGTGCATTATTAATTTGTAGATGACCACACCAGAACGTATATATCATTTGCTTTTACGTTTTACAACTCGCGGTGATGTAACGTAGCCGTGGTAGATGAACGGAGTGCCAACTTTGTGGGGCGTTGGCTTGGACGACACTGATGAGGGGGGGAGGGCAATGACGACCAAATCAGAGGAGGCAGGAGGCGGTGCTATTTTCAAACCTTGCTAGCTCTCTCGCTAGCTTTCCAAGATTACCAACCCCAGCTTTAAACCCAAATATTTGATCCAAAAAATAATAATTTTCACTCTATTTCCTAAGAATGATCAAATAAGATTAAAATAACATTTCACTACACCACATACACACACAAAGACACGCAAGGCGACAAAGATTTTAAAATAAGCTCTCCTCGCACTGAGAGCTAATACTAATGTTGCTAGGGAGCTAATCGGTGTGTTAGCATGCTAGCAATACCTAAATAGCATGCTAGCATTGGAATTAGCACACTAGCATGGTAATTACAAGTTTGCAGGAAATCTAACAGGCCGGGCTGTAGACAAAGAAACACACATTGCAAAATTCAAAAAGGCAGCAAATATAGCATGGTTAGCTAACATTAAAAAAAAAAAATGCTAGCTAGTTAACTTAATCAATGTGTTTTCAGAGACAACCCAGCACTTTTTTGAGGGCATGTTACACAACATCTATTGGCCTAGGAATGTTCCTTATTATCCAAGAAGTATATATTGTGATATATTATATATATATATATATATAAAGAATGAAGAATCCACTTGTAAGATTTGAAAACCAACACCTGAAGTTCCTCTGTTATCACTCTCCTCAGAAGTTTGTTCTTTTACTTAAGAGGCACGCTCTCCACAAGGACACGAGTATCGACTTCAGTGTTCTTGGACTTGATAATTGCCTTTCCTTGAACAGTGAGCTGCACAAGGACCTATTAAAATTAATTTAATTACTATTAAAGCACTATTAGAAGATGTGAAAGACTCTGCAGGGAAAATACCTTTATAACTCTGTTGTCCTTTAACTTGATTAGATTTGATTTATTGAAATCATCAACTTAATGATGGATTGTGGATCCTGAAGAGTCTGGAACAAAAGCTACTGCTCATGTTAGAAAAGGTTGTAAGATACCTTGAACATCCATCCACCTCGGCCTTGCATGGCCTCTTTTCTTAGATCACTGTATAGTTAACAAGAGCTTGCATCAATATATTGAAACTGAAATATTTCCCTCAAGTATCCAAACATTGTTTCTGCTATGCTTTTGCCTTTGTGAAGGTCTGCAGTGTTTGTCCATTGTAATTTCAGGTAGCACAAAGCACAGCAGGCAAATGCACGAGGCTGGTAAATAAAGGAACCTGAGAACTGCAAGCATGCTACAGTATGGGAATGCTCCAAGAAATCTTATTTGTGCCTTTCATGCCCTAAGCCTCTTGTCTCTAATCTATCCCAGTTGATGTGTAGGTGTGTATGGGTGTGAAATATGCTTTCCTTCCATGGCAAGGATTCCACATTGTTCTTGCCAACAGGAAGGAGGAAATGTTTGGCAAGATTTGGCATGATTTTGTAAAACCCAAGCACCTATAAAGTAGATTCAAAGGAGGAGAATAAAGAGCAGTGTTGCTCTGAGCATTCAGGGGCTTTGTACACACCATGGCATCATAATTTTGTGGTTATGAACAATTATGTCAGTCACAATACAGACGTGAATAGATGTCATGACCCTCAGATGATTGCATGGTCTCCTGGGGAACCAGACAAAAGTTGCATTTTCCTTTCAACAAAATCAAATACCACACTTGTCATGAAGGGTATATATTCTTTTGATATATTTACATGAATCACAGACAGTCCTTTCCTTAACTTTGTCCAGTAGAAATTGAAAATTTCACTGTCAGTTATATTGAGATGGTGAAACCCTAATGAAAAAGCTATAACAGCATAAAATGTGAAACCTCCTACTGAGAAAATAACCCTCTCAGCAGGTGATTCTCTGAGTTTTGTAATCCACATTCTCAGATTAGACTTCCGCTGAAACATTTAAGAACAATGTTCATGGAAACCCACGCAGGGGAATTTTTAATTTATAGTCTTAAATTTTACATATCCTGTTATTTATAATTAACAGGTTGTATCTTTGGATTACTTTTGCTGGGGTAAAAATGCTTGCATAGATGTGGGCGACATCCTCCCCAAAACACTGAGCTAGCAAATACATAACTGCAATAAATGCTTGTTTCTCATCATTCAAACCCAAAGTTAAAAAGGCTCTACGCAGGTTATCCAGTTGAATACATGTGGCAATGATAATTTATTTAATTTTTAAATTCATATGCATCGATTTGATTGTATGTACAGTGTATTGACAACCATGATCAGATTATGAATGTCCAACAACGACTAGAAAAACCCAGAGCTCTAAAGAGAGACCAAATGACTGCAAACTATGTTTACAACTTATCATCACTTTGTCTCTCTTTGTAGTTGTTTTGCATCTCTTTGTGGTCAATTTTTCAATTTCTTTGTGGTCCCTTCATGTCACTTTGTAGTAATTTTGAGTCTCTATTTGGATATTTTTGTTATAATTTTGCCTATCTTGGTTGTTCCTTATTGACTTTCCATCAAGTCATTTTAACAGGAACTTCAAACAAAGTCCCCAAGGCTCCTGGTGCCAGGTAGGCCTGTTCAGTAAAGTCTGTATTAAATATCCTCTGTTCATAATTTCTTCCCTCCACACCAACTTTACAGTAATCTGTGCCTTCATAAGTTGGGAAATGTAAACTAAAATTTATGCTGTGAAGTGCTCACCAAAGAAGCATTCCATGTTCAATTGTAAAGCCATTTACACTGTCTTTCACAGTAATAAGCCTCAGTGTTCAGTGCCTGAACAAATGAGATTCACAGTGCTATATTAGATAATGTTAAATGAAATCCATAGATCAAGTTAAGTTGCTGCTTCTGCCGGGCTCCTGAGAAGAAAAATCTAATATTGTTTCTGGAATTAATGCTTCTTTGTGGATAAATCTTTAGAACAATATTGAACATTTGTTTGCTGGATTTCAACTGTATCCATTTTTCTAAACAATATGCAGTCCATGTGTGTAAAACAATGAGGAGATGCAGATCACCTGCAGACACCTTCCACAACCAAGCCACGACTGGAGTAAAAGGTTGCCTGAGAAATGCACTGGGCTGATAAATGGTTTGGTCATCCCTAAAAGACAGTGTTATGTTGTGTCATTTATAATACAATACAATTGGAAACCCAGCTCTCTGAAGCTGCAGTGGGTTACTTATACTACAGTTTTTAGTGTGAACAGGGTTGGGATAAGAACATTTAATTATATTTGTGTAATGCAAAATAAATGTAATCTCCTCTTTTCCAGTATTTATGGCTAAAAAGCTTTTCCACTTACTTTTTTGTCAATTCCCACAGCAGCCATCTTGTCCATTAACAACCATGAATACTGCTAAAATGCCCTTGAGCAAGACACCAAAGACCCGTCTACTCATTTATTGTGAGCATAGGTTAAATGGATAATACTGTATGTAAATCTAAGAAAGGCAGCAGTAGGTGATCCATGCTGAGGCATAATAATAAAGTCCCTGGTGTGTAGGTGGAAGACGAAAGATTTCCCACACACAGAGAGAGCTAAGGTTTAATGATGATGGAGATACAATACATGCTACACTGAAAAATATAAATGAGTGGTTTGTGCTGTGAAGGTGTTTAATGAGGACTGAAAGACAGATACTCTGGGTTGCTTATGACTTCATAAAATAGAGAACATAATGTTGACAGGGTTAACTGTAAAGTGTTCTTACTGCCAAATACAATAAGAATATCAAAGTTATTCTCCTTATACTTTTTCACTGTTCCCCTCAGTTCTATGGAGCGTGTTAGAGTCTTTCAGCTCATTCTTTTGGTTTTATAGCCTGCAACTTTACTGTTTTGGTTCACTCTAACTGCTCAAACCAACCTAATTTCAAGGAGCAGGCAGCGCTTTTCAGCAAAAAGCTTCTGATGAACCCACTGTGTGTTACCTGCCTGGCAAACAGCATACAGACAAATGTAGTGAATGGTTGGTGAACATAGTGAGAATTTAGCAGCTAAAAAGCCAGATACTAGCGTCAGAGTTACAGAGCTGAAATGAGAGTGAATATTAGACTTATATTCAGCGGGAGGCCAAGACACAACTTCAAATGAATGCTAATCTTGCTCTCTATCTACTAGATGTTGCCCATATGCACTTTATAAGGTTATAATATCTAAATTTTTCATCCCCAAAAACATCAATTCATACAGCTTTCACTATCACGGCGACAATACGTTTCCTTTCTGACTTCAGAGCATTGGTTGCGCACATTCTCAGAAATTAAAGGTATGCATCAGCAAGATATGATTAAGTACATAGGATAGGACATTAGGATGTGTAGTAAGGTAGCAGCAGACTCTGAATGAACAACAACAACAGTGGCAGAAGGCTGTGAAGAGAAACTATTAGATTATTATCTGGTATTCATTACTGGGCTTTCCACAGGGATACGGAGTAGTCAGCTAGTTGGCAAAAGTAGCCAGCTAGGAGGGGGCTGGGGACATTTTAGCTGTAAAATTATTACAAAATTAATATTATTAATCATTTTAATCCCTCTTTTCCATCATATACTCTGATCTTAATTATTTCATATTTTAATGATTTTTAATGTTTGGTTATCCGATGGTAAACATGTAGTGAATATTTGTGAAGGTAATCTCTATAAACAGATATCTGCACATGAATGCAGAATCTGTTGGTTTTTGGCGTTGAAAGTGTTCTGATTTACATTTGTATTGCGAGTTGTATTGAACAATCACGTTCAAGCGGGCTGCAGTTGCATGCAGGTAAAGGCTGAAATACAATCTCAGAACCCATCAGCTATTGTCTGACAACGATTCTTTTGTTGACAAAATGTGTCTTTCTCATCATTGTCATGTATCAAGTTGATACTACAGAAAAAGATTTTCGATATATCCACTGGCTACACCTGGAGTCCCAAAACATTGGCTGTTGCCCCCAGAGGCTAAATTGTCGTCAGATGATAGCCATTGGGTTCTGAGTCGTAAAGAAAACTTAAGCTGTTCAACCAAATATATCATGACTGGGTCATGTCTTTTCTAAGTAATGTTGTTTGTTGAAAGGCATTTCACCCCGGACAATAAAGATCCCAACATGATAATGAATTATATAAAAAAACTGCAAAGAATTCCTTCAACGTGGCACGAACCAAAAAGAAACAAAATAAATAAAAATGTAATTTCTGTGGAATGACAACTGACAAGTTTAATAATGAAAAAAAATGTATTTTTTCTGTAGCTGCCTTTCAGGTTTCTCCACCCGAGTCTGTGTTGCATCTTAGCTGCACATACACAAAGTGTCCCTGTATGTAAACCCCACTGGAGTTGGTATGGATTACACAATGATATTTGGCTCAATCTATGCGGCAGCACAGAATTTTCCTGTCTGTTTTCATCAGCGGTGTTGACGTGACGGGCAAAAGCAAATTTGGCAGGCTGACTCACGCCGGGGCTCACAGGGGGCTGGTTGCAAGGTTAATTGGCAATGGGAATAATTGGCCACTGGGCTCAATTTGTCTGATGGGAGGAATTGGAAACCAATCTTACTGTCTGTTTGGAAACATTCCATCCAATTCCTCAATGGAGGCATCTTTATCAGATGCTCTCTGCTTGAGCTGCATCCTCCTCTCTGATTACACATACTATGAATAGTTGTGCTGGCGCTGTATATCTGCCACAGATCTGTAAACAAGTAGGAAATTCTAACAGCAGCAATTTTGGTAAGTCATATTTTCAAATCAATATTTTTTAAATGTTTAATGTTTGTTTTAATTTAGTTCTCTGTGCACACAGCAAAAGGAAATGCATTAATGTCCACAATTCAGACGTTTAAGATTTATTAGAGGTAAATGCAACTCTAGTACTAAAATACTCATTTGACATTGACATTTCCTTAATATTTTTTAAGTATTTTTGCTGGTGTAGGTTATGTTACTGTAAACTTCTATGCATTTTAAATTGGTGCAACATAAAAATGCAGGAACACTCTGGCCTATGAAGGAATGGGTTCGATACAGTGTTCTTTCAGAAAAATTGTGTGGGTTTTATACTGCAGACCCTCTCACTTCTAGCTGCTTGCTAAGCACAGCCTTGTCTCGAGGGCATGATTTGCCTGCCTTTCTGTTGATGGCTATTTGTATCCACAAAAAGGGGATCAACAGAATCAGCATGTGAAATTGATTTTTCTCTCTGACTACATGTAAATGAACTTTCCAGTGATTTTTAACTCAAAGCCGATGATGCAAATTTAATGCCGTTTTGGCCATGTTTTTATACTCTAATTCTACTCACACAGCCTAATGTGATGACATGTGGCAGATTCTGTTTCTTCTGAGATTAAATGGAAATAATATTCGTCACGAACACTTCGATTCAGATTGAAATTCTGATTGTCTATTTCTCAATAAAATTGACATATGTTGTGATATTTACATATCATTTTATGCTTGAGTGATTGTCTGATTTCCAAATATTACTTAGTCAAATTACACGTTAAATGTTGAAATATGAATTAGGGCTGCATGCTATGGTAACAACATCATATTTGACAGACTGTGATTGCGTTATGATTCACGATTGATAATTTTTGCATCACATATTTTATTTTCACACAAAAAATTTTTTAAATCATCATGATTTGAATTTTCTGGGGTCTGTATCAAACAGCAATACAGTACTTCATTATAATGCTCTTTCTCTCACATTTTATCAAACAAATTGCAGCTTCTTTGATTTGCATATTGCTTATGTGATTTGCATATTGTACATGGCCATATTGTGATTTGCATATTGCACTTATATATTGCCATATTGCGTTTTTGATAATATTTTAAACTCTTTTTGCTCTTTACAGGTTAACTCAGTTGTAATATTATGCTACAATTGTTGCTGCTCACAGGGGATTTCTCAGCAGAATAAGGGGCCGTTTAATATACTTTTTCCTAATTAATCAATTCTCTGTCATTATGATTTTTTTCTCTCAACCTATTCCTATAAAATAGTCAAATTCTGCATCAAAGTATATCCAACAAACATAAAGTACATTTCGACACAGATGGAAGAGAGATATTGATAGACATGGATATGTTCTTACAGCATCTTCTTCAGTTTCCATTGAAGAAAATATATTTACATTCTTTTATTTATAGAAATATTAAATTTTTTGACAATTTGTGGTAGTTAATTAATAGTTACTTTCAGGTTAGTTGAGTTTTTTCTACTGTAGTAAGTAGTAGTTGTGTCCTGTTGTGTCATGTTGTGTACAAACAAGAATAAATCGAAAAACTTTACTCAAAGGTGGTGAAAGAGGCTAATTAAACTATCGTGCTTTTATGAACTGCAACTTAATCTGAAAATGTCATGGAATACAAACTTCAGAGAGGCAATTGTTTCATTTTATGAAATGTCACAGAAGTAAGACAGGTGCAGGAAAAAGAACTGAAAATTAAAAACTGGTTGATGCCTTTAAACTTCACAGTCAATGTTTTGACAGAGGAAACAAAATTCCACGTGTTCTTGTCTAAACGTCTCCATCAGTGTATTTTTGTATCTGACATAAAGTTTGTGTAGCAGAAATATATGTACTTTAATTATCTCAATATCCTTTCAGATTTATCTTGTGACCAGCGCTGCAGGGAAACCCCTATGGTGTGCAAACTTCAATACCAATTGAGGATTAGCAGTCTGGTTTTCCTGTGGGATATATGGACTTTACTTTCAATCTAAGCACTCATTAAGCAGTTAAACTTACTCGGTAAAAACTTTGGACAAATTTAGATCTAGCTGCACAGATCAGGAAAAGACTAGCTAAATAGAGAGGCTGAAAGCTGATTATTTCTGTGGGACTTTCTTTATTTTCTTTATCTTCTTATTTAATTTATTCTGCCCATGTTACTTATATATTTCTTGTATCGAATCACTCCTACATTTTTCCTTCTCCTTCAATGTACCAAACTTAAACTAAACTAAACTTAATTAGTCATATTTTATGTGTTTACATTGATTAGCCCACTTATTGATTGTTTAATTTGACCCCTCTTGTGATAAGAATCCCTCTATAAATCTGTTTTAATTGAGGCCAGTGTACACAGTTTTCAGTTTATTAGGTACACCTTTAATCTATTATATAACTCTATAACATTTGTATTTGTATTTGGCCATTAGATGTGTCTGGGGGAACTTACTGCTCATTAATTCAATTCAACTCAATTTTATTTAATTACAAACAAACAAATAAATATAAATGTTATATATATGTATAGATGTGTACATGCACAAACATACACAATTATATACAAAAATAGGGAAAATATAAATACTAACATGGAAGAATAAAACAAGAGGAAAAGAATAAATAAAAAATAGAGACAGCAAAGATAAGTAAACAAACAAAATAAGGAAATCTATGAAAAGGCTTGCCTATATTAGTTGGTTTTGAGGAGCCGCTTAAAACATTTAAAGATGTGATTTTCCTCCTTTGACCGTCTGATCCACAAGACCTTTACATCACCAGTTTATTGTCTGTCACATTATTATCTGCAAAGCCTTGAAACAAGGGCCAGAATGACAGCCATCTGGCCTAGCATCAACTATCATGCCAACATCAAAGTCACTAAGGTCACTCATTTTGCTCATTCCAGCACTCAGTGGAGCACTGTGACTGATGCTGCTCTGCATGATTTTTACTAGGCACCATAGTGAAATATGAGGGTTTACATGATAAACTGGCAATATGTTCCAGTAGTGCTGGGCGGTAAACCAGATGACCCGCTATAATGGTTTTAATTTCCCATATGATATGAATTTTTCATAGCTAAACAACTGCTCTAACTTTTCAGTAGGCAACAATATTGTTTTTCTGTGAAGAGTGCTACGGTCAAGCTGTACAATCGACAGGGTAGCGCTATTAACTGTGTATCCTTCCTACTAATAGTTATAACTTCATAACACAACAATTAACACTCCACAACTAACTCTCTTTTACAGGGCAAAACAACATAGCACACAAAAATGTCTTTCTTACTTGTGCATTATAATATTTTAAAAATATCTCTTTGAATACTTGACTTCACGTCAGATTATGGTGTTTATACCACTACTTCAAACTATTTTGTTCTGAAAAGCATTGTTGGTATCTAGTTTTTATTTTCAAGTTCTGTTTTCTGCAGTTTTCACAATAAAACAGTTTATATCTTGATTCTCTCATATGTTGTAACATTTTCTGGGGCCAAGAAAACCATATAGTATATATATATATATATATATATATATATATGTTAATACAACTGTAACTTGGCATCAATGTCTTTAATGGGAAAAGATAATTCGCATTTATCACTGCATTGTAAAGGTCCATACTAATGGTAATTAATTCTAGATATTTATAGTGCAGGGAACTGAATCCTTTTCATATGTAGTCAAATTCCCGAGGCACTTGCACTAAGGTGCATCTGGGGATTTATTTACTCTTCTTCCACATTTCAGCTGGCATATTAAATCAAATTCAAAAAATTAATTTAAGATGAAGTTGAAGATGAAAGTCAAGTAGGCCCATGTTTTTTTCTACAGGACTCCGGGTCATGTTTTAGTGATTACACAGTGTCATTTATTAAGATTTGCAAATTAACTTTTGCACAAACCTCAGCAACAGAATTCACACACCGGTTTTGCTGAATAAGACACTTTGAGAAAGATAGAGTTGTAGAGAAAAAAAAGGTGTTAGACAAGGCTTAGAAACCTTTTCAACATTTTCTTTCTGAAAAAAAGTAGTGTGATGAGAAATGTCTTCATGTCTCTTTGAACGTGCATACAGGTGTTAATGTGTCGTCTCTTCCACTCTTTTTTCTCACTCCATAACATTACATCATTCCAATTTCCCTTTAACTTCTCTGTCTACATTTTGTTTTTGAACTAATCCAATATGAATATGAATATGAATGCTGTATTTTTAATATTAAACTACTGATGCAAAAAAATTAACATTATTAGTAACAGATTGAACATGAGTAACACAAGTATACAATGTAGAAGATTTGGAGTTAAAATTTGCTCAATGTCATTGCCCTTGTACAACAATTTAGTTCATTATAATGCAGTTGTGGGATGTTCACCTCATTCTGACTTTCTGCTCAGACGGTAGCAAGTCAACCTTTCATCCAAGCGCTCTGCTAAACAATGCTTCCCTAATCATTAAAGTGGCTAAGCCTGCAGATGAGCTCATTGGGTATAACGCACCCATCACAGTAATCATTACTGACAGGACATGCAGCTGCTAATGATCTTCTCTTAATCACACTTAATCAGGTAATAATGATTTTGAGGTGAGAGATGAAGTGCTTGCTCTCTGCTTTCGCCATGGAGAGGCCTTGTTTCACTTGACTGGTTTTGGTATCAGCAGGGGGCCTGAAGGGGGCGGCGCCTCCATATGCTGCACTTCTCCCCACTCACAGGTCACTTGTTGGGATTGGAGGGAGGACGGATTTATAAATTAGGTCCTAATTCCTGCCAGGCTGCATGACCGCGGAGTTAGATCATAAAAGGGCCGCTGGGAGACGGGACATCATACAAAAATACTCACTGAGGTTTACTGTGCTGGGAGGAGAAGATAAAGTACTACACAGACATGTTGGAGGTTGGGGTATCAGGTTTTGGAACATTAAACAAAGTATATTTACATGCACACCATTAGCCGACCTTAAGGTAATATTTACAAGTAGCATGACTTCTCTAATCCATATTACATGGATTTATTCTGCACTACAAAAGCTGAGAGCTGATATAAAAATTTAATTTGAAACTCAGCTTTTCAAAATGTTCCTTTATTCTTTATTTGGTGGTAAATGATGATGTTATATTTCAAAGTCTTTAAAATAACAAAATGCATATACAAATTCTGAACTTTATATACAATTGTTTTCTTCTGATCACAGTTAAAATATCTCATTATTGTCATACAACAAAATGTTATCTCTTTTTACAGTTGAGACACAACATGGTTGTAATTTCTGCCTCTCTCATAAACTCACATTAAGAAAATATATTGATCAATCTTGTTTTCTCCCTCTAATTGTTACTCCCACTTTTATTGTTTCTGCACAGTGGTAACACCATTACCTGGCTTTTACTATCTGCCCTGGAAAAAGCATTAATTTGGTGATATGAGATTAAAGGATACTTATACTAATTAACACAAGAGATTCAAATAAATGAGCCACTACAGGAGCTTGTAGCTTATGGGCTGCATGCTGTTTACACTGTAAATGCAACACTGTGGTTCCTGCCTGGTGAACTATTAGTACAATTTGAAAAAGGACTAAAACCTTCCTCTACTTTCCACACTAAACTGGAAGATTGAATCCCAAATGTTCTAAGGATGTTATGCTTGCTTTCATTACAAAAATACTCAGACTCATGTAATAAAGGTGTAATGAAAGCAACAAAAAGTCCAAATGCCTAAAAGTCACTGTTGTACTTTGTATTCTGATAAAAACAAGAACGCTGGATAAGGTAATAGTTTAATTTAGGGGACTAAAGCTTAGGCTGAAGTTGAGGAGAAGCAAAAGAATAAACTCGCCACTCTGACCTCCATACGGTGACTTTCTAGTGTGCGATATCAATGCCAAGCTATATTGTTGGGTTGTAATAGTGTCCATCCATCCATCCATTTTCTAAATCTATTATTTCCATTTGGGGTCATGGAGATCTGGAGCCTATCCCAGCATGCATTGGGTATCAGGCAGGGAAACACCCTGGACAGGTTGATGGTCAATCACAGTGCTAAAACAGAGACAATCAAGCACAGCCAAGCTCACACCTACAGCCAACTGAGAGGATCCAATTATGGACGGAAGTCTTTGTGTATGATTTCTCCAGTTGCTCGTTTACTCCCACATTCCAAACACAAATACAGACACATACAGACCAAAGCTAAAACTGTCAAGTTGCAACCACTGAACCACCTGTCTGAGGTGGGGAAAAAATATTTCTACTATTTCTAAATACTATTATTATTTTATGTTTTCATGCAAAAGAGCATCAGAGCAAATGTGTGCTTGCTTCTGGTTTAACTCTTGTGAGAAAACCTTTAATATTATATCTGTACTAGCACAAGTAGATACAAGTCATTAAAGGTCCAGTAAAAACACAACAGTTCTTATTTT
>NW_023340257.1:23386716-23386906 GCF_004916995.1 Morone saxatilis | reverse complement strand
ATGTTACACACTGGACGTTTAAGTCAGATAACTGACACAAAATTCAAATACATGACAGAGGTATATCTAGCTAAAATGAGCTAAGTTAACTAACATTTGCCAGTGGTCATATCTGACTAAACTAAGACTGGGGGAACAAATCCGCTCTGTGTTGGAAGGCACCAATTATGTAATAATCCACAGCTGAAAA
>NW_023340257.1:23339551-23386616 GCF_004916995.1 Morone saxatilis | reverse complement strand
GATCACAGAGACAAAGAACAAAATAAAGTGACAACTCGCAGAATTTGTGCCTGTACGCGTCTGACTGAGATGAAAGAGATGTGAGATTCAACCTTTAAACTGCCATTTATCAGGAAAGACAACAAAGGGAGTCAATGCCATTATCCTCCCCGTCACCCTACAGTCTCTGTGTGAACATAAACATGTGCACATATACACATAAAAAAACCTGCACTGTTGAATAATTCATTCCACTGGAAAGAAACAGGAATGCACATTATGGATGCAGTTAGACTTACTGAACATACTTCATGTGCAGGAACATGAAGACATTGATGTTATAAAGGACCATACCAGTGTTTTAATGTGTTAACCCATTAACTACAGCTATTGTAATCATTATAGTACTACTGACCATCATTTAAAGCACTGAGCACTGTAGTGGTTGAGATAACGTCTGGAAAAACTCCATTTGAAAGGACTATTAAGAAGACCTGTCAGTATGTAAACAAAAGTATTTTATTCTTACACATTGTTTTCTTCGTCATGTATTGTACATGTCAGAGGTGGCTCCTCGCTGCAGTGGCCGGGTTCGAGTCCGGCCCGAGGCCCTTCTCTGCGTCTTGTTCCCTCTCTTCCCTGCCTTCCTTGTCTCTCTCTACTGTGCTGAACAAACACGGGCAATGTTTGTTTTGACTCCCACATACGCCGTCTCACAGTACACTAAATATGTAATAATCCACAGCTGAAAATAGTCCCCAGAAATTGCATTCGTCTATGGTAACATTTGATTAAAACTACAGGGCCCAGCTGTTTTAGGGAATTATTTGTTTTAAAAAGTAAAGTATATTTATGACCTGTTTTTTAAGAATTACGTATTAAGGAGGATCCATTTGGCTTGGAGCTGAGAGGTACAGACATTGTTCATTTTAGTCTTCTCATTGGAACCGTTTCAAATAATTTAATATACAATACTGTGAATGTTTGTCTTACTTTTAAGAAACCTGTTGGACCAACAGTTTTTTACACATTAATCCTTGCTCACAGACTAAAACCCCAACTCTCCTTTCCCGTCTGGGTAAATGCAAGAGCCTTTATCACTTTTATCACACTCTCAGTGGTCACACAGCCTGGCATTGAACCGTGGCCTTTACTAATTGTAAACTCAATGAAGCATTCTTAACAGATGCTGGTGGAACGGCTCCATTAGGCCTTACAGGCGGCTGTCGTCCACATATCAAAGCCATGAAAAGTCAAACTGTCATTATCACACGGCTCAAACCACATCTATCCACCCGCCAATTTAATTCTTATTAAATGCACATTATAAGTGGAGATGGATGGTCTTGGTCGAGTGGAGTTACTGCTTTGGAAAGACTTTTGGTAGGACACACACTCACAGGACTCAGCCGTACTAAAATGTTGACCATAAAAGTATTTATAAACAGAAACATAAAGCCCATAAGGTTGCCAGTGATGGAAATATAGAATATTTACAGCTGTGTGATGTGATTTGAATGGCTTTGATAGATTAATGGTGGTCCAGAATGTGTGCTGCCCCTCTTTAGAGAGTTACAGTGGAGGGAAAACAAAGCTGTGACAGTCCTGTGTTGCTCTGCCAGCTTGAGTGAAAACAATTGCATGTGACACAACAAATAGGCTTTGGGCTGTGTGATGCAGAGGTTATACCAAAAGACTCCCAGACCACAGTCCCTTATCTCTATGCAGCTTTATTTTTTATAAATTAGGGATTAATTATTGCCTCCAAATAAAATAGGAGGGGGAAGCTGCATTCAGAAGATAAATCTAATGTAGTGGTTGCCCCCCTGAGGGTTTCGTGTGAAAAAAAGGGGGTAGGATGGTTTAGTAAAGCAGTTAAGTAAATAAAGCAAGCAAAACACAATTTAACTCATATTTTTTTCTTTAATTAGCAAAACTAAATAGAAACAATTACTTCTGCAAATTTCTCAACTGGAGAGTGATGAATGTTTTTGCTGTTGTTGTTTATGTTTAAATGATTAATTGATACACTTTACAAAGTAATTAGCATGCAATTGTCATTTTCTGTATCAGCCATCCAAAACAAATCAAACTGATAATAAACTATTATCTTTATAATATCCATGAGATTCTGTGCTACGCTATCATATATTTTTCCTATCCTGTTTCTATTTCCACGTATTGCATGACCCAGAGTTACCTTAAAAAGGCCCTTTCATGAGCCACAGCACCACTGGTATTTCAAACAATCATGTGATTGTGACAAGGTGCGTGGCAAGCCTCCCATGTGTGTGTAACAACAAGCCAGCTGCTCCTCAGGGATATTACCGCAGACAATCTTCCTTGAATATTCATCAGGCACCGTTGCTGGCACACACACATATGCACACAGACACACACACAGATGATCATCATATACAACAATGCTCCTCTGATCAAAGAGAGCTCATTATCTCCCTGTCGTGCAGCAGAGTTCTGCTGAAATAACCAATCAGTTGAAGCTTTCAGAGTTGAGTTCTCTTTCTGCCTGTCTCAGCACACCATCTCCTTTGGCTGGCAACACTTTAACCAAGGCACATTTGATTCCCTTCCTCTCACCAAATGTTGATTTGAGAGTCTGTTCAGAGAGAGCCCTTTGATTGCATTAACAATAAATGAGAAAGTGTGTCTGATTTATCTCTAGTGTACCGTTTGATTCTGCTGCAATGAAGATTTCTGTCTGATAATCAGCCTCTTGAAATGAGTGGTCAAATCGTTCCTCAAGATGTCCCATTTGATATGCGTGGGTTGGCATTAATGCATACGTGATGACAGTCAATTTCTGAGAAGTGAGAATGAGATTTGACCTGGATTATCCACTTTTGGCACTGCCCGAATTACTGCGATAATCACAGTTCAGATTTGTCAATTGACCTCCACTCTTGTCAGACAGACCTGCTGCAGATATGCTAATGACGACACTCACAGGAACCAGATTGTGCAAAACTGTGATGGATGTGACAAACAGACAACAATTTAGTGCTGTCTTGTCTCCATATTCAGTGAATTTCTGGTTGAAAGAGGAGGATAACCAAAATTGGAAGGCTAGGGTCAACACCCAAAAATGTAGCATCATGTTGTGTGACATCTCATGTCCCTTTTTAAAGATTTGTGATAAATTGTGGAGGGGAGTAGAGATGTCACAAGAACCGACACTTCTGCACCAAAAAAACAATACTTGTTTTTCTACAGTACTGAAGGTACAGGGGATGCAATTCACCTTGACCTGACAGGGCAGCATATACGCCTACAAGTATTCTAGTCGGCTGTTAAATACCACAGGAAGAAGAAGAACATGTTGAAGACAGTGACAATGCAGCTGTATGGGTGTTTTACTTGTGAAACTTTCATGCACAGTGCAGCCAACATCAACTCTCTCCGCTGTCTGTTGTGGTAAGCGGTGTTTCACTGCGGAAAGGGCTGAGCTGCTGCACACTTCAAGGCGAGACAGAGAGCGTTGGAGAGCCGCACACTCACCACTCAACAACAGCACCGTGAACCAAGAGCAAGTAAGAGTCATTTATTAATGTAATCCGCGCAAAAGATGTCCAGACAAGGGAAAATAAACATTCAGCAGAATACAGTTAATTCTGGTAACTCAAGCAAAGGCCCACAGCAACAAACTCTGCAGGACACTTTTAAAGGGAGAGAGAAACTCAAGACCAAAAAAGATTACAGAGGGGTTGTTAGGCTATTTTATAGTACTGGGACTGGGAAATAAAAGTAATGGTCCTTTGAAATATGTTTTATGATTTATATATATATATTAGATATTAAACAATTACTCAATTATCAAAATGGTTGGAAATGAGGTGAGGAAATGATGTTTTGTTGACTGACTAATCGATTGCTCGACTCAAGTCAAAGACAGATTTTAAGCCTAAAAAAGAGAATTTGGATTGCAGTTACAAAAACATACTGTAAAGCGCCAATGAAATGCTAGCCATTACACACAGCCAGTGTAGACAGCTGTTTTAATTAAACTAAAGTGCCAGATGAGTGAGATATGGACGACTAAAAATGCAGCTAAAATGCCTCCAGTGTAGAGCAGATGTTGGGTTCCAAAGCATCTCATCTCAATCTGTTTTATATAAATACCACTATACCTTAAATAAACACAACTTTCTTTACATTAATTAGACTTGACCGAGAAATCGAGGAGCAAGTTATGTTGACTTGATAAGTCAATAATGACAATATCATGAAAGAAAATAGTGGAGGGAAAGATTTGAATAAATAATTTGCAGAAATTGTATATATACTGTAGCTATTGACTTATTGCTCATGTTTTCTTGTTTGCTTGCTAACTAATTTAGCTGATAATATTCCACTCTATCTGGATATCAAGGTCACAAATAACTGCATGGATGGGTAAGAGAGATATTCAGTGACGTACAGGTTCAACAGAGGGGTAAGAAGCTTAGGATAACACAGACTAACATATTCCCAAATATCTGTATGTGTATGAGGTGCTGACTCTTTCATCACTTCCGTACGTTGTGCACGTTTCTGAACTGAAAGAAGCAAGGCCTAATCCAACATAAACATTGATCTGGTGTTTTACATTACTGAAAGCTTTTTCGGCTACTCTTCGACTGATCTCACTCCCCCTGAAACAGCAGGCTTTATATTATTGTTTATTTGCCTTAATTTAGTTTTATTTTCCCAGTCCAGTCAGTTAATGGTTTTCAGCATTCTCCCAGAAGCAGAGCCCTCCTGGGGTGTTTCAAAGTAATTTGGTTCCACCTGAGGAGACACACATGCTTGCTCAAATGCAGAATCAATATTAATCGACTTTGGGGGGGTGAAGCATGTCTTCAAGTAGATGTTGCAGCCTGGAGATAATATCTTAGGTGGGTTGAAGTGTTCGGACAGTGCTGCCGTGGTCACCGTTTGGGTTATTGATGACCTCGAGAGGCTCTTTGTCTCTGTTTTCTGTCTATATTTCTGTCTTATTCATTTTCTCACTCCCCTCCAAAAGCCATAATTTGACGGAACGATGCCAGCTAAAAAGCTTTGCTGCCATCGTTCCATCACTCTGGGAATTTCCTCTCAGTTTCTTTTTCTTCAGGCCCATATCAATAATCTGAGATGGATTGAATGAATGCAAGACATAGCTCAGTATTCAACATTTTCAAGGCTCATGTTAGAATCTAGTAGATAGAATATTGATCACAAATGATGCCTTGATTAAAAGTTAACAGTTGCTCGAATGACTTCTGCTAATCAGTCTTTAAAAACTAGGTGGCCATGTCGGGTGTCTTGCTGCACTGCACAGTGACACATTTTCTAGCTACTTTATTTATAAACCAGCTTACATTCCTCATAAAGTGCTTTGGAATTAAACTATTTTTAACCATTTAAAGGACAAACTGAGAAATAAGCATTTAATAATAATGATCCATTAAAAAGTACAAATTAAAGGTGCTATGTTTATATTCAGAATTTCTAACCAAAATGCTTTGCGTGTGTGTATCCCTACGGAGCCCCCGAGGTGACATGGGGCGAAGGTGGCTCGCAGCTTCGGGTGTGAGCTTTACAGCGTCCCCCAAATCCGAGTTTCAAAGCCAAGATCTCGCAATGCTTTTTTTTTTTTTTATTTATTTATTTTATTTTTTACTTTTTTTTTTTTCTCATGTCACCTCGGTATATCCCTGAGGTATAAGAAGCATCATAAAAATTTGCATAATTTTGTAACTATGATCAAATTGTGAAATCTTTACATTCAAACTAACAGTCTTTGTCTTCACTGCCTTTGTGAGTGCACTGCTATGAATCGCCACCAACTGTCGATCAGTGGAGTAATGTAAAACCGGCAGCAGGAATGTGTATCATGCCACCTGTGTGCTTCCACTCATGGATGTGCAACGCCATAATACAAACAAAACATAAAAAAGTTGCTCCATGGTACTGATGGTCAAAAACTTCACACGGTACCTTTAGAGTACATTTTATTATTGATCAAAGGTGTTTGATTCTTATACCCAGTTTTGATCTTCTTTAAAGGCAGTGAAATATTAGAATATTTCAGATCAAAGAATTGCCTTCTCATGTAAATTGCATATAGCTGTATATAACCATGTGTATGTAACTAACTGAATATCTCTGTCTGTCCTAATTAGAACTGTAATAATACCCTCAACTCACAACTGAAGACAAATTATGACTGACAAAGATCCCTTTATTTTTCCGACAAAAATCTACAAAATATATTTTCCTCATAAAATTATAGAATCCTTTATACAATAAGCATATTTCCTTTAATTTGTAAATGTGAAACTGAAGGCTTTGTGCCTTGATACTACGACTGATATCACCATTCATTTTTCATCTTACCAGTTTGAATCTTCATATATTTGTATTGTGATTTAACTGTTTTATCTTTACATTCCTAGTCTTAATTTAATCTATGAATAACTATATATCATTTAGAAATAAATACAGTTAAATTGTGTCCCTTTTAAAGCCTCATTCTAAACTCAAACCAGCACAGTTATGGTCATGGTCACGGGATTAGGATTCAAATTATTTTGGTCATGGTTTTGGTTTCACTCCCTCTCTGTCTTGGCTTTGACTTTTTGTCATTTTGGGTGGTCTGCACTACAGCACAGCATAAAGTACAGCATACTTGATCTTTATCTTTGTTGCCTGTATTTTTTTAAATCCTGTGGATAATCTACCAAACACATATGACAGAATTTGACAATTAGCTGCTCTACATTTTTCACGTTTTCTTTTCAGTTATTGAAACATTAACAGTAAACATCAGGTTTGGCTTTTTCCTTTTCAGAAGCAAGAAGGACAGGCTTTTTATAGACTCGGGTTTGGATTTGTCAAAAACAATCAATGTTAGGTAGAGCAGAAATTCATCATCTGACAGCAGCCTCAATAGTTCACAATGCAGCGGGGCTGGACGAGATGTTATTCTATGAGTAACGAGCAGGCGTGACCTGTCTGTTTTTATTCTTTAAAACCGGTTGGTTTAAACTATTGATCTTTCTTACATGGTCGCATTCATGCCCTTTTTTCTTGGAGTTGTTGGCAGTCATTCTGGGAAATGTAGGATTTCACTAACCAGGACGTCAGTCAGAATGGAAAATGTAGCTTTTCATTACAAAATAACTGAATAAATGGAATGTCATTTTATGAAATGTAATGCTGTACGAATATGCTCAGGTGGATTTTTTTCCTTGCTCAAGGGCACCTGTGTGGAACCTTGAGAAGGATTGCACTGAGTCACTTTCTCAGCTTTGCATTCTCAGCCTGCAGCAAATGTGAAATGGTGATATTCTGGTTACAAGCCCACATTTCTAACCTTTAGACCTGAGATTTCTAGGATTTGTGAACTGGCAGGATTTCTCTTCTTGGCATGACACAGCCTCTGGCAACACTGCCAGCTTTCACAGTAACAAACCACAAAGAGACTTCTAGAGAAATTTAGGCTTTAAATTGCCTCCTGGCAAAAGTATTGTTTCATGCAGGTTACAAGAAAACAACTGCTAGTAAATGATGAAATTATCAAGGTTAATATTCATTTCCTTTAGCTTTATTTATTGTATGTTAGCCTACAAATTGATGTTACCCACACTGGCTTAAAGCTATTTACACTAATTACTGCCTTACAAATGTAATGTAATTAACAAGATTATCATGACATGTATTTGCTCTCTATGGTCACCCACTAGTCACGTTATCAAAAAGCAAAAACAAATCAAAAACATCTTTTTACTCTAGACATTTAATTGAAAACTAATAATATATCATTGTTGCTGAGAGATTGCTGCTGTAGTTCTTATTAGCACTGCCAAAGAAAAAAAAAAACTAAGCTACATTTATTTTAGCTTATCTGCCAGCTTACATGCATTGCACTAATGCTTGGCAGTATAAGCAATCTTTAACCTTTTTGTACAAAATCATATTATACACGCTCTGATTTTACCATTTGTGACCTGCATTTAAGGACTGCATTAAAAAAAATCGTTTTTTAGTCACATTGGTTTTTCCTTGTAACAAACAAATGCTTAGACCTCACAGTGGCTGCAAACCACCCGATCTTGACAAAATCCCATTTAGAGTGGCTCAAAATTTTGTCAGTAGAGGAAACTGTCGATTGATGCAACTGATGCGTTCAGAGGCCTCTCAGCACACCCAGCATGGAGACAGGTGAGGTTAAAATCCTGTCACTCAGCAGTTCAACTTCTATTACCTATTCAACACTTGTGTTTGACTGTTGCACCAGAGAGGTGGATGAACACAATTAATGAAGCTATCTCTTCAGGATTAAGCAGTGCAGCACACAGAGCTTTCACCATAGTCGTCTGTACCTTAAATGGATTCCCACTGTATAATATCCCAGCATCCTCAAAACTCAGCTCATGATATCTCAGTGGAAGAATGCCTGGAGGATAAACAGTTTCTTCTGCCCTTCAGGCGAAGCTTGTTTTTCTGCATTTGTTTCAAGATGACTCAGTCAGCACATAACGCCGAGCCGTTGCAGGACAGTCAAAATTGGTGGGGTAGAAACTCGCCGATATTGCAACAATCACAGGAATGTATGAGTTAGGTGAGATGTAGCCTTGTGTTCATGCTGTTGGTGTGAGATAAGACAAGGCCAATTTCATATTTTTACCCTGTTGACAGCAGCTGGCAAGTTGTATTCCTGCTGTATGGTTCGGCTATTGCTCATGTGTCAGAAGTGAATTCCACTTGGCAAGATTCATAAACTTACACTTCACTTTCCTTCTTGTTTGGCTTCTTCAACAAACCTCTGCTTATGAAAATACTGACATCTACATGCTATTTTCAAAACTACTTTCCAACAAACAAACTCTAAAGGAGAAGTATGATAAAATCTGATAATGTAAGTATTGAATACATGCAACATGTATAAAAAAGCAGACAGACTTAGTCATTACAGTAATGCTATGATGAAGATAATCGTGATTATTTGGATGATTTTGTCATACATTTGTCAGATTAAATGTGCCTGCAGACCTTGATAAGGAATGTATGCTGCCATGTATAAAGTAAACACTAACTAGTTAATCAAATCAATTGTTGCACAAGACTCACATCACATTGCACACACTTCCTCTGAAATGTTTTAATGGGATCTGACTAAAGAATTATCGTCACCAACTGTTTATCTCAATTAGATTGGATGTTCTTTATTGTCCTCAAAGGACAATACACATATGCATGTGTAAACACATGTCTGTGGAAGTCTCAGTCCAGTTCTTCCAGATAGAGAGGGCACAGGGATTCCAGGGGGGTTATGTTTATTTAGAAGTCTTATGGCAGAGAGGATAAAACTGGCCCTGCCCCTGTTTGTTTTGACTACAGAGGCAGCATATCTCCTCCCAAAGGGCAGGATCTGAAGTGCTAAGGTTATGAGTTTTGCTTTCTTCACCACCCTCTGTTCATAAAGTAGCTGGAGGGATGAGCACTGATTTCCACAGAGTTTGGACCCCAGTGTGACCAGCCTCCATTTGGCTTTATTGGTCTCTGATAGTTCACCATACTGAGCCAGAAAAAGAAAAAGTGAGGAGGCTCTTTATATGACAGAAGCTGCGAAGGATGGGAGCTGCTACATCCACGCCTCAACCTCCGCAATAGTAGATCCACTGCTGGCACTTTTTAAAAGATGATCTGTGCATTGTTGTTGAAGGTCAGGCCGCTGTCGATTGCGTCCTGAAGTACTTGTTGCTGCAAGCCTTCTCCACAGCCTCTCCGTTGAGTGTCATCAGTGGAACAGGGTCAGCCTTCCTCCGGAAGTCTATGAGGAGCTCCTTTGTCTTTTCCACATTTATCCGGAGAAAGTGCTCCTCACACCACTGTTACAACTTTTAATATTTTCATCGCAGTAGTGGATGCACACATTTATTTTGTCAATTTTCTCAACATTTGGTTAAAATTTGCACTACATGTGGAAAAAGAATCATTGTTTAGGACCCCACTGTTGTATTTGTAAAGATAAGAATATTATGTTTTTCTTTTCACCATTAAAACAAATGTGCATGAACAAATATACATTCCTTTTGTTTGCCAAGAGTCAGTATATCTACAGTATGTTCCTGTATCCTACATGGTAACTAATTAGTCTCCCGAGAGGTCAAACTCCTTATGAGCCCTCTAATATATAAAAGAAACTTAGATAAAATAAGCCTTTATTGATCCCCAGAGATGAAATTCAGTTGTTGTGGTATCACAATGACAGAATTACTGTACAGATAAATCGAGAAAGTAAAAAAAAGAATAGAGAATTATAAAACAAAATTAAGAATACAAATAGAAACTATGAAGAGTAATTAAAGTAAAAAACAGAATACAGAAATAATAAGGGCTGCATGACTATGGCCAAAATTATTTTGATCAATATTGAGATCACAATTATTTCACAATTACAGATAATTGCAATGATTGGCCTTTTTCCATCTTTGTGTCAGCAACCATAATCTGATTTTATTCTGCACACGGCATTAGTCTGTGAACAGCAACAGTGAAAGTAATTTTGGTTTTCTGGTTGAGAAGTTGGAGGTGTACAGCATATCGCCTGCAGCTCTTCCTCTACCACCTCACTGTGGCTTCTCGTTCCATTACTCCCTGACATATTTACAACTGGCAAAAGATCTGCTGGCAAAAAAGTCTGAAAATGACCATCGTCTTGACGTATTTTTGTTAAACGATAGCGGCCAGTGTCAATCTACCTGACATATTGCGATTTCTGTGACTAGCTTACTTATTGACAAATTAAAAGTCAACTTGAGTTTTGGTTTTTAATGTGAAGCTGTAGCAGTAGGAATTGTTCAGTTTTTGGTAAGTAAAGTCAACATTTGAGGAATACAAGTATCCAGGCTGCAGCACAGCTCTCTAAAAGTGAAACCTTCACATCTCGATCACCCGTGGTGGCTGGCTGTTTAGGAAGCACTTGATTTGATTTGCAGTAGAGTTTATGAGTCGAGCATTTTAAGTGTCAATATTGTAGACGATCACGTTCATTTAATTGGGGGAAATCAAAATCATGATTAATATTCGCAATTCATATCCGATTAATGGTGCAACCCTAATTTGGATGTCCGTTCTGTGGAGCATGTTTTAGCAATTCTCATGTATTCAAAAAAACCCAAGTATTAAGCTCCCGGACCCCAAACATACGTTTGAAATTATATTTAATCCTCTTTCATTGCAAATTAATACCATGCATTTTGTTCACTTCTGCTCGAGACACAGCAGTCTTGTTAAGCCCATATAACAGCTTCTCTTCTAAATGCAGAGAGACAGGATCAGATTCAACACCTGCAAGTAATCTTAACACCCCTGCACAGCAGATGGGTTAAGCATTTGATTTCCATCTGTAATTACCTCCAGGTTGACAGTTGCCAATCCACTGTGTATTGTAAATAAAATCTTTGTAACAATGTTTGTGTGGATTCTCTTTCTCGTCAGAGCGGCTGCAAGAGTTCTCCGCGCACCTGTCTTTGAAAACTTGTCACTGAGCTCAGCAGCTACAGCGTTGCCCCTGCTCACTGACAAGAAAATAAATCTTTTCACATTTGATTAAGTATTTATGAGTGCATCTTTTATTTATTTATTTTGATCAATGCGTCCCGTTTCATGCTGCTGTCGTTTTGTATGTCAGAGATCCTCAAATCGCATCTCTAGTAGACATTATAGGTCTCTCCAGTCCCAGCTGATACTCAGGAACTCAGTTCTCGGTGAATCTTAAATGCAATTGCAATCTAGAGCAAAATGTTATCGCATTTTCTTCATCATGTGCATCTCTCCATTGTTGCCTTCATCAAAGCTGGAGAAAATGACCCTCATTGTTGTTAAATGTGATGGAAATGGGAAATCATTGAAAAACTGTTATGTTCCCCTTGAGACAAAGAGCTAAATCTCAACAGAAACTAAAAGTCTTCAGCAAACAGCAGCAATTACATGTATGGGAGAGCAGATAATGGACATGCATGGTGTTTAACTTCCTTTATGGACGCCTGTGTGCTGTTGTGTTAGTTTGGTGATTGCATTTCTAATGAGCAATGCATTCCCCTCAAGAGAGGTTGAGCTGGCCGAGACAATAGTCGCTGAAGCAGACCCAATCTCTACCATCCACTCGTGCAGCGAGATAACCCCCCGAGTGTTGTGATTGTTGACTTGGATGCCAGCGGGAGCTCTCCAGGATTACCAGGTCTGTCTGTCTTCTGTTTGAGCTGACCCAGCAGGACCTTGGCAAAATGGTTAGATCCAAAAAACGGACTCCTCATCACTGCTGGGCAGTCTGCATTACAGACTGACCTCCAAGCACAATCTCTGCGGTACAGTGTATGTGCGGTAAAGCTGTTGGAAAGTGTGAGGAGAGGCCTGAATTACAGCGAGGGCCAAACA
Source organism: Morone saxatilis (assembly GCF_004916995.1). Taxonomy (NCBI): domain Eukaryota; kingdom Metazoa; phylum Chordata; class Actinopteri; family Moronidae; genus Morone; species Morone saxatilis. The sequence continues at coordinate 23,374,214 of NW_023340257.1, read as the reverse complement.
TATTATTTTCAACACTGGCAGACACAGTTTTGTTCTCCAGGATGCATACACATGGAGGCATCTCATATATAGTATTTCTGGCATATATCAGAACCTGCAGAGATGCAGTCAAAATTGATCGCCTGCAAAGCTTTAAAAGGCATGATTTATTTATGATATGACAAACTTATTTGAGCAAACTTTTCCAAGCAGTGTTTTGGGTAAGAGGTTTATAACGATTGCAGAGTACAAAGGATTAGAGAGGTATACAATCAAGATTTATTGCCAAGTGCTCATCTAATTCTATGTTATTTTTGGCGAGAGAATGAAACAAAGTGTCTATTTATTAAGACAGAAAAAAAAATCACAATAGACAGATAGATGGGGAATGATCACTTCAGCTTTGCAGAAAATCACTAAATGACTTCCTTGAGAGACAAGTGTACTTGTTTGGGGAGTACAGAAAAAACGAGCTGTAAGTGATCCTCAGAAAATCAGTCCCAGAGATGTTCCATCACATTCACTTTAATCTACTCTATTTTGCATTTAAAGCCCCTATGTGTATATGTGTATAGTTTTGTTATTAAAACATCAAATTATTTTGATGGCATAAGTTTTTGTTTGGAATAAAACAGTAAGACAATCCTGGTGAAAATTGACATAGTATGTTGTTGTTTTGAGCTTATTAACTCACATTGTATTTTTAAATATCACCACTAGGAGTCACCAAAAAGGTGTATAGTCAAACACTAGGAGCTTTAAATTCTGTCACTGGTGAAGTTTATATATGTTAAATAATGATAATCCTTGATTGATCTATGAATTCATTTATATTATATATATTAATATATATTATTTAAATTCTCTATATATATCTCTAACTCTTATTACAAGTTCCCAGAGCCCAGAGTTCATTCCTTAAATTTCTTGTTTAATTAGACCATCTGTGCAAAATCCAAAAACATAACTTATAATTACAATTAATTTGAGTTGCTACAATTAATTGATTAGTTGTCATTGTGAGTCACTTTTAACAAAAAAGGTCAAAATTCTCTGATTTCAGCTTCTCAAAGTTGAATATTTTCTGGCTTCTTTAGTCATCTATGACAGTAAATTAAATATGCTTGGGTTGTGGACAAAACAAGACATTTAAGGATGTCACCTTGGGAATTTTGTGTGATTTTATGGGCTACAACTAATCGAAAAAAATCATCTATAGATTAATTGCTAATGAAAATAATTTATTAGTTGCAGCTCTATAGTTAATCACGATAGTTACACTAAGTACAATGAAGGGCTGCAACTAACGCCTATCTTAATTGTGAAGTATGTTTTTTTGTGCGGCCAACAGTCCAAAATTCAAAGATACTGAGGTCAAAAGTGTAGGATTTAGTGGCATCTAGTGAGGTATTGTCAGATTGCAACTCCCTCCCTTCATCCTCCCCTTCCAATCATGAAGGAGAAACTACGGTGGCCGTAAAAATGTGAACATCCCTATCTAGAGTTTGGTTTGTCCGGTCTGGGCTACTGTAGAAACATGGGGGTTCAATAGCGGCCTCAATGGAAGGCGACCCGCAGCGTCTATATATATAAAAGGCTCATAAAAAACATAAAAAACAAATAACAATTCATATTTTCAGGTCATTATCCCTAAATTAACATATGCATATTATATTACATTTTTGCAAATTAAATCTTAAATGTTACACACTGGACCTTGAATGATTTATCAACTTTCAAAATAGCTGCAGATACATTTTCTGTTGATCAAAAAATTGATTAATCAACTAATCAGTCTAGCTGTAGAATGCACTTTATGTAAACCCTGAGCATTGTGTTTATCCTTCCTTAAAAAAAACACAACAATCTTCTTGGTACCAAGATAAGATACATGGTACTGTGAACCAATATAAATCCAGTATATGAAAAAAATTCAAGAAGCAATATCCAAAAACAACATATATAATTTTCTCCTCTGTGTGAGCCATCGTGATGTGGCCTGAAGCACTGTTGCTCTACCTCGCTCTGCTGCATGCTGCTGTGTTGAGTCTATTAGCTGAAAAATTCAATTGATCACACATTCCTGCTGTTTGAATGACATCTTCAGACAACCAGAAGATTACAGGTCGCACTACACGATTCTTGATCGCTTCTTCTATGCCTTACTTGATTATTCAGACCACCAGAGTTTGAAGACAAAATGATATTTCTAAAGATTCTGACTAAAGCATTTCAGGAGGGTTGGACTGCAGATTGGCCAGTAAATTGGAAGTTTTGCTTAGAGCTCAGCTATGACTTCAAAACCTGATATAGCGCCTGCAGCAGACGCCCCTAACTGCTGCTCAATCGCATGGTTCTTTTTATCATCACTCGTGAATAAGTCCCAGAGTTATTTGAAGTCCTTCACTTGAGGCGGCTGCTTCCTCTTTACTACTTGCGGATGATGTTGTCCATTTGGTTTCATTGGACCGTGAGCTCCTATGTGCACTGGAGCGCTTTCAAGCTTCAGTGTAACGCAGCCAAGATGAAAATCTGCACCTCAATGTCTGAGACCATGTTTCTCTCTAAACTTCTGTGTGATGAAGGGTGGTGACATGCAGCTGCTGTCAACGCAGTCTGCATCAGTTCAACACATAAATATTATATTCACATTCATGTCACTTTGGTGGATAACTTTATTGCTGCATTCTGAAAACAAGGTGAAAATCTTTTAAAAAAAATTAGACTGCTGATTAGGGTTGTAAGGAAATATAAAAAAATATTGTATTGCAATATTTTGTTTTGTGATATTGTATTCTCGAAAACACAAAAAGTGTTTAAACACCCAACTTCTAGATAGCAGTGTAAACTGAGGGCTATGATGAAATAAATCAGAAAAATCTTTCTGCAATAAGATCTGCAGAGATTTTCACCTGCTAAATTAGAAATTCACAAAGTTTTAAAAGTCACCTGACACATGGCTCAACACTCCTAGAGCCCTTTTATAACTTTTTTTTTGTCATGTTCTTCAATCCCTTCCTGGTTGGTGCACTGCTGTGTGTTCTAGAGGGGCCCTCAGCTGTAGCCTCCCAGGGTGATTGAATGTGATTTTTGAGTGCCAGGATTTTAAAAGAAAGCCTGGGATTCTGTACAGTGGATATAAATTTCAGCAGCCCCTGTGAGCTTGGTTGTTTGGGACATATCCATACTCTGAACTATTGTGCCACTAAGGTTGAGAAAATTGCTTTCTAAAAAGGATGCTCCTGTATGATGCATTTTAGAGCTCTTTTTTTATGTCCCAAGGGTACAATTGGGCCTTTGAGACTGAATTAAATAAAGCTGGTGTCACAGCACAGTGTTCATAATAGTTTGCTCAGGACAGTATAGGTCAGCACTATCCTAAGGTTATGTCAGGAAAAGCCAATTTGTGGAGTAACATAACTGCATTTAATCAGGTGTGTAATTTTACAGTTACATGCATGTATGCAAGTGTGTGTTTCTCCAATTTCTTTTTCCCCTAACATCCTCCCAAGTGAGCAGCTTCAGGAAAACTTTGTTTTGACAGCCATTTCAATTCCTGCTTTAGAGATCTACCCACCAAGCTGAACAACCCTTTTGTACAGGTGCTGTCCAAGCTCATTGAAATACTGCCTTTGAACTTCAATGCCCCCCCCGCTGCACATCAGGCAAGGCTTTTGTGCGAATACACAATTCTACAGTCCAATGAAACTGCTTTGGTAACGTGTGCTTCTCTGCACGTGGTTGATTGTTGTCATAATTAATGTGTCTGTTGCATTTTGCTCAAATGCTGCAAATGTTTTCTTTCTTTGCTCAAGTCAAACATGAAATAAAATAGATGTGAGCAGCAGGATATATTTCCAAGGTAATACTGAGTGTTAGTGCAGATCATGTTATTTTTGAATAGGCAGTTAGCAAAAGTGATAATTTATCATCTGTGCTCTCCAGCTGTCTTCTTAACATCTGCATATAATCAGGCTTTTTATTTCTGTTTGTAATTTATATATACATATATATACATACCAACCTTGTAGCAAACAGCAGGGATACAATGCAAAGCAGTCAGATAATGCTTATCTCTCTCTCCCTCTCTCTCTCTATCTGTGTTTCTCTGCAAAATGCTTAAATGGGTCACTGGAGGTTAATATACCTAGGTGACCCACCCAAGTAAAGTCTTATGTGGGAAACACTGAGACATTAATATAGACTATATATATATTGTCACATTCTTAATTGAGAATTTGCACAAAGGTTCTGAATAAAAGGAGAAAAAAAATCAAATATTAGTAAGTACCTCTAATTTGTTGACTATATAATTCAACATGTAATAAGATTTCCATGTGGTCATTTTATATAAACTATTTTTTTCATTTAATTGACAGAAAATATGATATATTGTGATATATATTATTATCAGGAAATAAAATGACCTATTTGGTCATTATTAGTATTAGTGTTATCACGCAGCCCTACTCTTATCCTATGATTTGAATGAGTGTTTAAGGTAATTTTGGGCATTGTTGCACATCAAAAAGCAGGACTGTTTTATGGCATTGTTGGAAGAACCTTGATGCCAAGTTTTAATTTCCCTGGATAAGCCATATCCATAAGCACAGATAATATACAATATATATAACATATATGGATCCCACACTGTAAAATTCCATCCAAATCTTCCATAACTAATTGGTTAAATTTCCATTGTGTAACATTTAGGAGGATCGACTGGCAGAATTGGAATGTAATATCCATAGGTTTGTGTTCATTAGTGTATATTCACCAGAAAATGAGAACTGTTGTGTTTTTGTTACCTTAGACTGAGCATAGGTCCTCCTTGTAGCCCAGAATGGACAAACTGAACACTGGAGTTTCGAGGAGACCGCTAGATGCCACTTAATCCTACACACTGGTCCTTTAAATGAGAGGTAGTCTGGTTGGAGTGGACTGTGATAGGCTGAGACACCTGTCAATCAAGCAATCACATCCCAAACCATATTGGTTCCTCAGTATCTCCCTAATGGAAAATGTATTGCCACTAAAAAGCACATGGGAGGAAGCAGCTACTGAGTCTCAAACTTCTTGAGAAAAGAGGAAAATATATCGACTTTGTATTTTAGGAGAGGTTTTTCATTTGACGTGAATAGTGTTTTCTGGGAGTCAGCATCTCGCAGCCATTAGAAAAAGTGCTGCTGCAGTTGTCACTTTGCTCAGACAGCCAAATCAAAAGTTGTTTTTTTCTCCCATTCCTTTCTGAACTTTAAGACTGACTCTCAACACTGTAATTTACGAGTGTCACGACAGGATTGGACAGTTTAATGATTTGCTGTCATTACAACATTGATTGTCATCAATGATGCAGGAGCGCGTTCGCTAAACAAAGGGCACTTTTTCTGACCAACAACTGGATGCTGCAATAGCAAGGCAACATAAGAGCTTCACAGCGCCTAATGCTGCTCTTGTGATGGTCTTTCCTAGTCAGAGCGCAGTGAGAGGAGGTGAAACATTGTTCATTTACCAGGACATCTGCTCTCTTCCTGGCTCTCCGCCATGTTTTAGTGAGGCACGAATGGTCAGACTGAGTTGCACTTTCAGAGATGCTACTTGAATTACATTTCACACCACCTGTGATTTAAATTAGATCTGAAACGTTTCATTTGCTTTTGTCTTTTTATCTACTGCTGGACTATTGTAATTTCTAGTTTAATTGCTCTGTGTAGTGTTCTTTTCCAATCTTATTTTCTATTGTATCCACTCTAATTATTTATTTGTTAAGTTCACCCTTTTCTGTCCTTGTACTGCTCTAACACCCAAATTTCCCCTCTGGGGAATCAATAAAAGATTATCTTATCCCTTTGCCTGATCGTAGTTTAAGCGTTTTATATAGTGATAGCATGTTTTATTTTGTATCATATACATCATAAATTGCATAATTTTATATACTTCACACAGACTGTCTGCACATATAATGCTTTATTAACTAAATATATATTTCAAACTTTCAATCTTGACACTGGAAACAATAGTTTGACAAAGCCAATCTCAACTCCACTTACTAGCTTCTTTCCGGAGCTTTCAACCACATTTAATGTTCCTTCCTCACAGATGCTAAGGGGGGATTGTAGGATAATATATATAAATATATATATAATTTAAAACTCCAGAAAAACCTAGAAAGTGGAGCTGTGGTTGAAAGCTCTGGAAATAAACTAGTAAATGGGACCTTAAGTTATGATTTGCTTTGTCAAATTACTGCTTCCATAGTAAAGAATGAACTTTTATGCTCAGGCAATGCAACAGTTGTCATCACCCCAAAAGGGTTTCACTAATTATAAAGAATTAAAAGCATGAATGATTTTCAAGAAGTTGTCCATTAGCAGTTAATTAGATGGATCACATCAATTAGCTACAATGGATACAGTGTATATCAAGTGAAAGTAAAAGAGCACTCTGATTACTGAGTCAGAGCCTTTACAGCATTTTTACAAATATGGATAACATTTATAAACTACTAATATCACAACTATTGTCACTAATGCCACTATGACTGTAAAGACAGAAAGAGAGAGATGGTGAAAGAGAGACTGTGGATTCTGCTCTGCTGCTATAGTAACAGGAATGGATCAAAGACCTTTTCTTTGTGAATAAATACTGGTCCATGCTTCAAAAAAATGAGTCAGTTTACTTAGTATCTGACAATACGAGTCCAATAAATCAACAGAATGTTTGAGAATAGAGCCAGAGCCATGGGGACACATCCCACTCACAGCTCTAGGCTGTTCTCACATAATGGACTCTGGGTGAGCTTAAGTGTGAGAATGATATGCCTTCATTGGGATATCAAAACAGTCACATGAATCACACTGGAAACTTTGAAAGCTCAGCTGTTTTTTTTTTTTTGCTTTTGTGATTCGGGGACTGGGGATAAAAAGGAAAACCAACATTTCAGTGAAGGTTCTGTAGAATTAGATCCCAACTGTATGATTATTTTGAAGATTACAAAGGCTGACTGTCTGCAGCGCACACTGCAGATATTATTGACCATTATACTCAGAGGACCTCCCCAAGGAAAAATCACCTCCTCCCTATAGAGCAGCAAATGGAAAGTGCTTTAAACTGTTTTCACTTCAACACGATGGAAGTGCCCTCGCGGGACCCAGAGCTGGAAGGCTGAAGGCAGAAGGACTGCATGATTAGGCTGGGGATCTGATAGAAGGTCAGGATCTGTGGTAGGCCAGAGACGAACACAGATGCTATCAGGATCAGTCTGGAGAGCAGTGATAGTCCTCCATGACTGTGATCTACGGAGTGACGATACTGTCACTCCTCCCTCCACCATCCGTCCCACCGGAAGATATCCAACAGCTAATCGATGATGATCTAAACACGTTTCAAGCCACCCTGCTCAGGTTTATGGTCCTCATGTTGTAAATCCAACTGTGAAAACGTACTTTAGAGCTTTAATGTATCTTGTAAAAAAATGTGTTACAGTGTTGCCATGTTGTTTACAATTAGTGGTGATGAAACAGAGCCTGGCTTCTGTCTTTGTGCTGTGCTGATGGTGGTACTGAAGGGTCATAAGAGAATTTTCTTGCAAAAAACATCTTTCTTCTTCAATGGGGCATCAATTTGAACCCCTCCTATATCTGACTGGACAATCGCAAAATGGAGTTTGTTGGCCGTTATTGCTTTCAACTTTCAAGATGAAAAAACAGTATTAGTTATTGTGCAACGCTTGGCCACTTTGTCCTAAAGTACAAAACCAGGTTCTGAAAAGGTTTGGGTCAAGAAAATAGACCACTGAGAGGCATTATTTGTGGGTATATAAAAAATTTCTGATTTTTGGAAGCTAAAAAAGGCTTTATAATGTGTACATCCTTTACTGGATGTACAGGGTTGTTGCATCGATGTAATTAAGTTCATTTGTCAGGTATTTCGTCAACAGATAAACATCCCCATGAGGTCAACATTGCATCTACAAACTGGTCTCCACTGAGCTTCCAGAAAAAATGCTGTATCACAATATAAAACAATTTCACAATATAACATTACATATTGTCACAATAGAAGATTTTATCCTTAACATATGATCCAGCCCTTGCCACAAGCCATCATGAACATTAGTTTATAGGTCCAATATGCATCTAACGGGGCTGCATCAATTCCTTATGTGGTTGTTTTCAATTCACAAGATGTAGTTTTGCTCGAGTGAGGCTGAACAAAATCATATTGATAACAGTATGTGTTCCAAAGGTATTGGTAAGTCACACTTTATTTCCTCCTACTGTGGAAAATAAGAGGTAACTCAATTCAAAATTGTGAAATGAATTTTTCCACTCAAGAGTTACCATGCAGTTTCCTGTCAATACATCCACAAACATACAGGCTTTATTGCCGATATGTTCATACAGATATAGACATTATGGTATCACATGATAGAAATTTGTCAACCTCCAGTGATTTTGCCATACTGTTTACTGTATGCTGTAAAAACTATACTGTATAGTAGAGCCTAAAACTCCATGGAGATGTATAGTCTATACCTCAAAATGTTTTAAGATCAAAACACAGGGCAAATGTTTTAACATATATAATTTCATATGTAATAATGCATGCATATTTTGTTCTTGTTCTAGACTAACCAGCAATTTTATAGAGTGCGTACATAACATTGGTTTTCTATTAGTGTCTACAAGTGACAGGAAACTTGTTTGAAGAATGACAGACAAAGTGCACATTTATTTGTTAAGCACGGTCAGACTTGCCTTCAGATCTGGTGAATGAGTTCACAACATTTGCATTTAAACTACAAGAGCAACCCTGGTGTTTTGTTATGTTCAATGTGACAACCACAGAGAAACAACCTTGCTTAAAGGGAAACATCTGTGTTTTAAAGCCTTTTCACTGATTGCTATCATTTGTTCAACACTCAAGACTCTCTAAAAGCAAGTGAGGCACTTCCCTGCTGATACCGGACAGCCTGTGTTATGTGAGATATTCAGAGTCTGATTCACATTCTCCTTTCACTGCTTACAGTTTCCTGTCGAGCTTGTAAATCAATTAAATATGTCTCTGACAGGCTTCCTACTCAAACACCTATCAGGATGAATTTTGTTACACTCCTCATCCGTCCTTGTGTATAATGACATGCGATATGTGCATGAATAGCAAAAGAGGAGCAGCCCATATTGTCTGCTGTGTTGGCATTTCTGTATTCACCACATGGAATACTTCCATTTGAGAACTGAATTGTGTGTCAACATATCCCTGTTTCCCATCTTCCCTCAGGCGCTTTTCTCAATGCAAAGCTGGCTTTAGCCCCTGCTGACCTGTGTAGTTCTGCAGGAAGATGCTGTTAGCCCTGGGAGAAACAAACATAAAAACAGTCCCTCTTTCCAACACTGTCTTTAATAGTAATGTGGGCCCTGTGGGTGTGCCTCGTTTCCTCTGAGCTTGTACACAATATCGCAGAAGACCAGCAGCGGTGGATTCACTGCATCTACAGAGAAGAATAGAGACTGAAATCCCTCTTAGTCCTGTTAATCCAAAACATAAAAAAAAAATAGAAAAATGAAAACTAATTCTAGTTTATACACCATCTAAATTGTGTCAAGATGACATAGTATTTGTTCTCTTTACTCATTATTCTCTCCACTTCAGTGCCTGCTAGCAACAGCAGGTATAACAAAGACAAATGACTAAACATTAAACATGTGAGATGTCACTGTGCAGTTCATAAAATTACTCACTTGTCAGGCCCCTATGGCTTGATTAAAATCTGTTTAGTGTGTGTGTCCAGAGCATCAGAGTCCATATTTTTTTTATACAGCCAAAGTATGAGAATGTAGTCATCATCCATCTCATCAGGAAGGACAGCTACTTGCTTGACTTTGAGCAAGGACACACAGAAGCAAACCAGCGCCACATGGGACATTTGGATTTTCACACTTCTCAACACCCATGTGTAATCGACAGCGACAGGCAGTGAGTGACAGCATCAACTCCGAGTCTGAATACTCAGGTGGACAATGATTCCTCAATCATCTCTGTGGCTGGAACAGATCGGCGTCCTCGCCGCGTGGCAATAATACTTTAGTCACACAAGTTGGAGCTGAGTCTTTTCAATGGGGATTGTGACTGTTGAGTCGCGTTTACTTTGTTTGTTTTTTGGGAGATGGCAGGTGATTTAGAAGATGGGTGACAGCTGCATTGTGTTGATAAGGTTTTCATGAAATGGGGGTCCACATACAATCATTCCCAATAGAGTGCCATCTTACTTCATATATCAGATGTGAAGGAGGGCAAAACCAGTTACTGATCAAAGGTAGGAGAGATAAATTAAATCTGAAAGAGGTACATCAATACTGCACTTTTTTTATACTGCTACAAAAATAATGCTGTTATAAATACACTTCTGTTATATTGCTATACATATTCAGACACAAGGTAATTATGTATAGAAAAATACACTGAAGCCTCTATATAACACAATAACAGCAACATATGCTATCAAGTACTGTATGTCTACACCCTGATTTTATTTGATATTACTTTGGCATTATCTCCTTCGCTTTAAGTTCCTCAGTCATAAAGCCAATAAATCAATATACGTATAATTTAGTGATAAAATATTGATAATACAACAGGTATTATCAATATTAACTGACTAACAGGTTAAAGAATAAGGTTTAAACATACTACAAGGAATTTTTAACTGGTTATGAATCAGTCTCAGTTTAATACTGATCCCTCTTTATAACCTACATAAGCAAACAAGACCATCAGCTTGATGTGATTGGCTGAAAATATTACTGGCCTTGCTGCCTTTTTTAAATGTTTTACTTGTGATATCCCACTGAGGAGGATTAATGCAATATTGTTAAATCAAAAATGACTAAAAACAGTGAAGAGTACTTCATGCTTTCATGGAACAACTGCACCCGGTCTAATAAGCTGTAATACTGTAGTACGGTACTGTAGTGCACTGCTAAATCACACTGCAGCTGGATATCTTTCCATCCACAGAAGAAGTGTAGGTGTTTTTCCGCCTTCCAAAATCTTGTGTAGTTATTTTTTAAAAACCAACTTGAAAATCCAGACACATCTTAACTTAATAATAATTTCCCCTCTTTCACAATGTGCTTAAAATTTGCATCTCTACTGTCGACCATGCAAACAGGTGGCCATACAAAGAAAAACAAAAAACTGTTCTGTAGTCATTATTCCCTTGGGCTATGGTTTAGCCAATCAACATTGTTTCTTTAGAATCCACAAACCAATCAAATCTACCTTCAAGCAGACAGTTGTCTCATTGTGTCCAGCTTTGTTTTGTCTGTTAAGTACAGGTTGGCTGAACATCCACAACACAACACTGATCAAAATATTTAGCATCATTATTTGTATGAGGTGTATGGCAAAGACAAGCCCCAACTGTCCAAATTGGCAGTTTTCAGCACTGTGAAAGCAGAGAAAAAAAAAAACATGTTAACAATTTCCTGGCAAGATGGTCAAGTTGAAGTTTCACTCACCTACCTAGCTGTAGTCTGCCTGACAACTTGAAAATGTTAATGCCTCTACGTAATAAATGAAAGGCAGACAGGGTGAGAGAATAAACAGGTCCACACAGAAGTGCAAGAGACGCATCATTTCAGAGGCATTAAGCGAGACGGGATTCAATTTCGTCTTGCCTGCTGGAGCATGTCCCTCTCGTCTGTCACTTCCGCTATTTACCAGCATTTTCTGAGCCAAAGGATGCCATCGTCACATTTCCCATTACAGCTCTCTCCTGTTCCTATCACATACTGGACATGGTGACATGGTTAAATCAGCATACCTGACACTGATCATTGTCCTTTTGATGAAAGGCTACTGTCCAGCCATCCCAACACCGCAGGTTCGGATGTCCCCATCATGTGAAACCAAGGGCAAAAAACATGGATAAAACTGCCTTGGTAATTTGAGTAGGCCACATTCCTAGTTCAAAAAGTGAGATTGGAGCTGATTGGCAGCTCAGTCTGTCTGATTATCAAAAAGCCTGTTATTTTCAGACAAGGACAGGCTGGAATCTGGAGAATTGCCCAATGACTTTGTGCTGTGGAGGGCTTCGAATAAACCTTAGTGAGAATGCTAGCTTACATAATGTTAGTTAGCTTGGGTGTTTGGAATTAAAACAATCCCACCATTATACTGAATAAAGAAAAATGAATGCTCTAGCTATTAAATACTGATTTTGCTATATTGCAACATACTATAGCTTGGCATTTGAGCCAGTGACCCAAACATAAAAATAAAACAAAAAACAACAACAACTGCTGTACAAAATTTCCCCAAAACGAATCAGAGTCTTATGTGAGTCCAACATAGTTTTATTGATTTTCCACACAGCCTGTCGGGAGATATTATTGTGAAATGATTAAATGAGAAGAATAAGAGGATATTGAATACTTTTTTTTTATCTTGAATCCACAGCGTTGGATACTGGTGAACAGAGAACAGAAAGATTCAACTGCGAGTGGATTTTCCATTTCTGCTTCCAGGTAAGACCTTTACTTCCTTAACAGCTGTTAATCTGACATAAAGATGGGGGGAAAAAACCTATTTATGCTGCCAGACATGTTTCATAATAGTCTGCAGTTTCTGTCACTACATTGTGTTTGAGTTGTTATTAGATCTATAAAATAAATGAACTCTTGCTGCAATTATGAGAGATGCATTTGATGGGTACATGCCATTTTGAAAAAAGGTTGAGGTAATGGGAATGGTTGAGCAATTATAATAATTTATACAGAGCATAGTCGTTTCACATTGGCTATGAAATCATATTGTATCAAGACAGTTCAGCTCAACAGCTTACCCACCTGGTTTCTGTTAAAGGTCCAGTGTGTAACATTTAGGAGGAGCTATAGGTATATGATATTTATATAAATGTAGAATATGTTTCAATCTAGTTCTGCTTCACTGAATTAATAAAACATAAAACACACTAAACTAGGGTGCTTTACTGAGCTTTTAACTGCCATCTCAGCTCTCCTGTGCAGAATCTGCTGTTTGCTCTCGAGATCTGTCCATGGTGCTGGAATGCTCTGCTAATGGTACTCTTGTCAACCAGAAGACCTTCTGATTTACAGCACTCGTACTGTCACCTCACCCTACCTGCACTGTCATTCTTGATGTGTCTAAGGTCAATCTGCACCCTACTGTTATACCTTAGTGCTTGACCTGATATTCCTTTGCTGTTGTAGGAAGAGAAGGAGACTTTATACTCTGAGCAGCGCAACATAACTGCATCAAGCAATGCATGAGTGGCGTTAAGTGAAGGATATAATGAATCTATGACCTTGGTTTTATGAACGTAGGGGAAGAGTGCAGGCACAAAATCCCTGTTTACCAATTTAACAGGCGAGAAGTAAAGGACTGAACAAAGAGCAGGATGGGACATTCCCTGATGTACTAACTACTTATTAACAAGGGAAAAGACCCTTGCCAGTGAATGTTAATATGTTATTTTAAGTATCAGGTTCATTTTCTTTTCTAAACAAGTTCAGAAAGGCAGCAAATATGTGCTGCTATGCTTCCACTGAGGTCTGGGGTCTGGGATAAACACTTATAGTTTTGCTCTTGCCTCCAAAATCCTCAGAGAATGTACAGCTATCACAGCACATCACTGATGTGGGAGCAACAGATAGGGACAGTCAGGGGGACTTTAAATGTTTTTTTTTTCAATCAGGGACGGTAAGTTAAACCCACCTGAATGCAGCTTTTACTAAGCTCTGACATAAATAATAATAATGAAAATGTGTTATGGTTATATCTATTAGGCTGAAATTTCAAAATAATTTTTTGTAATGTGGGATTTCCCCCTTTTGTGTCACATTTGGTTAATGCGATGCATTTGTGGCAAACTGCTGGATGGACAAAAAGCAGCTGAACCTGATACACACAGATAAATACATTTTTTCATTAATTAAACTTATGTCACATTCCCACTGCAATGTAGCTTCATATTTAGTGACATATTGGCACAACTTGTGTATTTTAAAAAAAAAAAGTTTCCTTTTTTGACAAAAAACCCCCAAAGCTGATTCTTAAAGGAAAAACATGAAATTTGAAATTTATGTTTTAAAATGTATGACTAATTATTATTATTATTGGGTTATGAGATTGCTTTCTTTCATATGCCACATTAAAGTGGACCCTGTGTCAGAGAAGTAATTGAATAGCCTCGAAACTTAACATCACAGATGAATAAAAGTAGGAACTGGTCAATTAAAAGCTCACTCACTAAATTCAGTGCAACTACTGTTATCAAAACATTCACTTTTTGCTAATCTTGTTTTACAGCTCATTTCCAATGCAGCTAATTAAATGGCAGCAGGAAAGATATGAAGGCTTTCTGGCCAATCATGTCAAGATTAAGACCAGCCACAGTTAGCCTACAGGAACACTGAGCTTTGTAAAGATTTACTCCAGATAAACACGGCAGACTACGGTACCTGCAGATCAATTTGGGAAACAGTTTGGGAAGTGTTCCCAAAAATGTCCCATAACCCCCAAAGGTGATACAAATCAAATCATGTTATATGATATAACACCACTTAAATGTATTTATTTATTTCTCATTATTTATCACTATTATGTGTTTGTATTCAAAATCCCCAAATCCCAGAAATTGAAATGTTCTGGGGCTTCTGGGAGTTGGGATTTACAAGGCACACTGGCCATTATAAGAAAATTACATACTTTGGGCTACATGCAGTACAGCACTTTGGACAGTATCAACCACTTACGGATAAATATTATGTTGGTCTTATTGCGTTTTATGGTTTCATAATCTCAGCTCTACATACAGTATATGTATGTAGAGCACTTTTACTCTGCACTGATTGTGCCACTAATAATGCTGCAACATTATAGACTGAAATAATGACTGTGGTCTTTCCGCAGGTAGAGGCAAGTGCAAGTAATGGTGAAGGTCAGCGGTTTGACCCGCAGGAGTGTCGGCTTAGAGAAAGGAGAAAATGCACCGGTATCTGGAGAGCTGACAGAGGCAGCAAATGGGGAGCGTGAAATGGAAGTGCTACTCATTTGAACTAATTTCCAGAGCGAACGACTGTTCTCTAAGTGCCAGAGCTTTCAACTGACGGCTGATATCACCTGCGAAAAGGCTGCAGCGAACCTTCAAATGCTCTGGCAGCACCTATTTTACAGATGCCATTTCAATACATTGTTCCCTGTATTTTTTATGTATGCTCTTGTTTTTCTTCCTTTTTTTATTAAACTTTTCTTTCAGCTTCAAATTCCTATCAAAATCTGCCAAAAGATCATTGCCATCATTATACGCTTAATCATTTATTATAATGATTTATGAGCACAAAGCTTCCTTTTGCCTATCTTTGATGTTGTTATCACTGTGAGTCACTCTGGGGAACTCAACTACATGGATAAAATAGAGGTTTGAGTGTTTTCCCCTTTTTTTGTCTAAGTCTAATTTAACCTCAGAATATGTTAATGTGAAGGTGGCTCAAGTAGACAAGCCCAGTGAAGAAGATGCATATCGTATATGGCCAGATTATGAGCCGTGATATGTTAAATTAAAACTGGAACAAATCAAGTAGGAGTCTTTTTGGTGTTCCATTGAATATTAATTAAGGTAATTAACTGAGGTAAATTGCAATTTAGAATGTAATTGGTAGTGAGATGACATTTGAAGTTCAAACAGGAATGAAATGCACTCACCCCTAACCATATGCTAATGGAATTTCCCTAATCTTTAGCCTCGCTTTTGAACCGATTGGATTTTACTGTCCAATTAGTTTTGACCAAACAACCTCTGGGTCGGCAATGAGTGAAACAGAAAAGAGTTGGTTGAAAAATAGAGGGACGTGTTGGCTGGGAAACCGTGAGAGCAAGTTATGGACTAAGTGCAGGGAAAGACGTCAGCAGTGAGAGGCAGACACTGGTGGGAGTGAGTCGAACGAGGGGAAAACTCAGCACAGGGAGCAAATGTGCTGGGCTTAGAAATAGGAGCTGAAGGCTTTTTGTGCTTTCCCACCAGGGGTAAGCTTTGTACTGTTCACTGATTGAAGAAAATCATACAGTATGGATCTGATGTACGGCCAAAACAAAATTTCTCTCCCTGTGCTCCAAACACAAGATTTTGGGCTAGAGAAAAGAGTTAATTGTCTCTGATATTAAAGTGGTCGCACTGGAATAAAAACTGTTTGATAGATAAAAAATTTTTTTCCTGACTTACAAGAGTGACAATCAAACAGGTCCTCTCGTGCTTTGTTCCTTTCATCAACCTGTTAAAGTTATAATATGAATACCATATAAATTTACCAATACATGAGAACAGTAAACATTAGCTGTGTTTCTATCCAAATGTATCGCAAATTTTAACAGAATTTCAAGTAAAGGAAAAGAAAATACGAATAAAAGTTTCCATCCACCACCATAATGCAAATATTAGGAGTTGGTTCACAATGTAAGCAGAAGTTGGCGCCAATTATCCAGTTGGAAAAGTAGAAGAAGAGGCCGCTAGAAGATGATGTAATTAAAATAATTATTAAAAGAGGGACAGTTGAACCTCAAACGGTGAAGAACAAAGCAGAAACCACATTCCATTGTGGTTTCTGCTTTGTTGACAACATGACATTTCTGGTTGTTTCATGTATTAATGTGAGAAAGGTTACATCCCAACAGTGTGGAGCAATCATGGATGCATTATAGAGCAATGGGAGGGATGAGAAGGCTGAAACAGCTGATCAATCATATTAGTTAAGTCAAATTCATTTTTGAGAGCAGAAAAGCTTTTTTTCAAATTTTGCCATTTCCATGAACCTTTTTCTAATGCGATACTTTAAAATGGGCATGCAATATGGCTGTTACCATTATCACGCTAATACTTTTGTGGCAATTTGCAAACAGACAACCAAATAAAAAGTGATAAATACTGGAATTTAAAAGATTTGATTGAGAAAGACGTCAAATGACAAACTTCAAAAAAGATTGTGAAGAAAAACAAGTATGAATCAATATGAAAAGGAAAACCAATTATACATCACACTGAGCTGATCTGAACTCACAGAGGTTGAGAGGCTAAATAAAAAAAAAATCATGTTTGAAAATACCAATTCAACACGTACCACTGCTGAGCGGTATTGTAGAGGCTTCTACATTGTTTTTGTGCGTCACACTGCTCTATTCTATCTGCACTAATCACATTCATAGAGGTCTTAGGGTCACACTTAAGCAACATTGGAAAACCAGGGCATCATTTGACACGTGTAGCACACACACAGAGGAAATAGTCAGTACAGTACAGCAGCCTGGATGTGCTGGTCCAAGGAGAGAAGGTGGTATAAGTGCTGTTTGTGTGGAGGGTTAGCGCAGATTAACACTGGGAAATAAGACAGCAGCATCATATCCAGATACGTTAAAAACAGTGTGTGAGGCTGTCTTGACACGTGGCAGATGCTGTACCCTTTAGCCCTTTATAATATACTGAATTACATACACAGGAACAATGTCATGTATTAGAATATACTTTATATCTGGGCACTGCATTGTTCAAATATTTTGTAATCGCTTTCGTACCAATTCATAATATCAAAGTTTACAATGAGGAACAGACTTACAATTGTGGCTCTTCTATGTTCACACTGTCTAAGCAGCTCCCCGGCACCCCTGATATTCATGGACTCCAGTAATAAGCACAGGTACCCCTCTTTTTCCCTATCCTTACATGACATTTGCGTTCTATACACTGCAAACACACACACATACCCTACTGTAATTACAACATGTTGCTGAACATAAAACTGCTTCCATCAGGAGAGAAACCTCCATCACGTAGTTCTTGAAAAACATCAGTGACCCCGATTTAAAACTCTGTTTTAGTGTTACATCAACAAAGAGGAGCATTGCTGCTGCTGCTGCTGAATTTAAGCGAGATAATAAAGGTGGATCTCCTGTTTGAGCGCTGCCCATCAGGAACAGCTGGCACTAAAGACTTATCGATCTGTTGCAGCCTTGTTCTGACTCATTGCTTATTCAAATGTGTCTGTACCCTGAGATATTCAGCCATTTTTCTCTTGAGAACATTTTGTGTCTCTTTTGAGTGATTTTTGTTTTGTTTGCATGTTAGCATTGGTGTTGTGAATACCGTTAGCAGACTGATGTTAGAATTTAGCTCAAAGCACTGCTGTGCCTAAGTACAGCCTCATTGAGTTGTTGACTTCAGACTTTTAGTGTTGTTTAAAGAAACACTGGAACTGTCCATAATCTATTTGTTATCGTTATTTCTACACATTTTAATAGACACAAAGTTGACTGCAAAACACGGGCCTATCTAGAGCCAATGTTTGGTTTGTCCATTCTGGGCTACTGTAGAAACATGGCCGTTCAACATGACAGCTTCCATGGAAGGCGACCCATAAGGTCTCCTGCATTTCCACTCAGGTGTTTTTTTATGCTGGTTAGCGGTTAATGTGCACAAAACAGGTGGATAGAAACTTATGTAAATATATTAACACCAAGTAATCTTACATCGCCTAAAGTAGGTAATGTAACAGTGCCAATGCTATGCCATTAATGCTTATATTCATCTGACACACTGTAAACCTAAAGAGAACTTAAAATTCTGATTGTCCCCACTTAAATTGGTCTCCAAACTAAAATCACATACAGCAGGCCTTATTGTATTTAGAAACCCATCTCTTGCGACATTTAAGTTAGCACGCATGTCTGAACAAATGTTCCATCAGCCAGTCCACACTCATCTGTGATGACTCAGCCAATACTCAGATCCTGCACACAACAATAACGGTCTGAAATAGAGCCATTAATCTCTAGCATGCTCCACTGCAATAACAAAGACACATAAGTCACACAGTGTGGATCAAATAGAGAAGTACATATATCTAAATTTAGGTTTTTCAGAGATTGAAGCAGACAACAGCTCTGAGTTGGAGGAAGTTAAATGAGGCAGCAAATGATGCTGAGGCCACTGATACCATCAAAACCTTATACGTCCTTGATTATACATTCAGTATTACCTTGAATGTGTGAGGTAGCTCCAAGGAGCAAAAATCACTCTGCAGTCCTTGATTATTCATTAAACCCATGTAAAGTATTCTTAAGTGACTGCAGAGGCAGAAATCACACCTTTCACTAGAAAGCCCTTGGTAGCTACTGTAGCAGCAAAGGCTCACCAACAGCAAGAGCAGGGCACACAAAGGTTCAAATATATTCTCTTTCATACTCATCAAATCCTGCAGGTAATCACAGGCGTACTTGAGAGGGCAGTGTATAGTTTAATCCATTAATCACAAAGTCTCTGAGATTGAGCTGCTATTTAAAAAGCATCCTTCAATGCTGCCCTATGTGCTTCAAAGTATTTTCAATCAAATTTTTTCTTATACTTCAAATCATTTTGATGTTTGTTTTATCTAAAGACTTTAACTCTTGTGTGTGCACCTAAGGGTACTGCAGAGATTGCCAAGGAGCTTGGGATTCAAGTGCTTAACATCTAACATCAGTCCCAATGCACAGTTCCCAAAAACAAAACTCCACTCCTGTGATTACACAGCTAAATGCACAGCATTTCTTTTCTTGTTGTTTCTTTCTCCTTTGAACCCAGTGAAAATTAAGGATTTTTGTAGATTTAGCTACTGAGAAATATCTTCATACCTTCCAAGTAGGGATGTCACGAGAACCAATACTTCGGTACCAAGTCAATGCCAAAATTCTGAAAATGTGATGGTACACATTTTTCTACAGTACTGGTAGGTACCATAGGTAGGTACCAGAGATTCAAACCTTCCGGACCTTACGGGGCACCACATATGCCTGCAATCAGCCTTTCCCTTAAATTATAGACTGTGGCAGCCCGCCACGGTCTAATTAATTCAAAATTAATCGAAAATACACAACATTGTGTTTTGCAACATTGCTTCAGCAAAGCATCTCTCACTCCTGGCGCAAGTATCCGCCATCGATTACCCAGTGGACAATCTCCCCTCGCTCTAAACCTCCTGCGTGGTCTAGTGACATGCTCTGCAGAGAAACACAAAGAAAGAGGAATGGGTCACTTTAATGTGGGGTCCCTTTTGGCCAAAGAAGGGTGTTCTGTCTTATGATGCCTTCCCTGCAGATCAGGCCATGTACTGCGGGACAGCAAGCTTCCACTCTACATGACAAGCCTTAAGCCAAGAAGCTTTCACTGTACAGCCTGATTTCAGTTATTTTGGCCGGCTCAGGTTTGGTCATCTCACACTGTGCTGAGATGTATCAGCATTTCTTTGAACTGTATTTACAGTGATAAATCTTTTCATTGCTTGCCCCAGCAGTCATTATTTCTGACTGTTGCATCTAGAAAAACCTGTGCCAAGAGTGTGTTACGCTGCTACACTAAGAACAGGCAAATCTAAGCTGTCATGTTAGCACTATGCGGCGTAGAACTGCACATTTAGCGGGATTTTTATTATTCTATAATCAATATTTATAGCTAATTTCTTCCACTTTGATATGTTTTAAAACATACTATAAAAATGTAGTTAATGTAAATGTATATAGTAAAACCTACGAAAATGAGCAAATCTCTTGGCCCCCTTGACCCAAACTAACGGCACCTCAGGGTGCAACAGCCCCCCTTTTGAGAACGACTGAAACATTATAAATAAATAATCATTAGTTGCACACGTAAACATATTTTTACACTTGGCCTCAGGCAAATCCTCAATAAAATCAATGTTAAGAATAAGTGAAGAAATGTGTCTTCATTTATCACTATAAAGCACTTACTGTAGTCTGGATGGTCCACACAAGAGCTTTATAGCAAAATAAGCCATTAGGATCCTCTGTGCGGTGGTTATATACCTGTCTGTGAGATGAATGATGGGGATTATTCATGGTCCCTTGGAGACGGTCTGAACTGATGACTATTAAGGTGGGACTCATTGACCTCCTCTTGACTGGCAGTGACACGAGAGACCGCCTTGTGTGGGCCAAGGGTCAAATTGGATCAGTGTGAGGTCAGTGCTGACACGGAGTCCTGGACAGGTCCTCTGAGTAATTAGGTGAGGGAGGAAGCTGGCTGCCTCAGACCGTTAGCCTCCATCGCTGAATGCCACCGGATTTCAACTTTTGCTATCAGTCTGCCTTACAGGGGCAATAAGTGAGGTTTTTACTGCTCCATTGCACAAAATGGCCATAATATATCTGGAGGGAGTTGATAGAGTTGTTGATAAATACCAATGACTCCATGATTACTTCACAAGGTGCTGACCTTTCTGCCGTTGAAAACTCCCTCTCTGGACCAGTCTGTCTATTTGGCAAGAAAAACGTTGTGCCCATGGGTATTTCAGGATGCTCCCAGCTCTCCACCTGGCCCCAAACCCAAATTTCCAACCCCAGCTGCTCACATTTTCAACTCCTCCTCAAGACAGTGTTGCACGACCAGTCAGTACATTTACATGCTCATAAATAGCACCATGTAAATTCCTATGTGACAGATTGATGCAGAAACCTGAGTATGCCTGAGCTGATTAATAATCAAGTTAATGTCAGAGCAATTGCTGACGGGCCGGTAGGAAATAGCAGCATTAGGGCATATTGAGTTGATGAGTTTACAGAGCACCTGAATGCAAGGACCCTTACTTGCAGTGTAAGCTGTAACATGAAAACCAAATGCTAACCTTGCTGCTTTTTTGTCAACACATGACTTTGCAACTGGGTTACCTTTGTGGTGTGCAGACATTTATCACAGAGATTTATCTTTTAAGCTGACAGAGCTCCTCAAACCTAAAACCTCATGACTTTGTTATCATTACTACAGTATTTAGTGTAGTGATGTTACCTTAATATACTCTTGGATCTGTAGTGGAACTGGCTTCCCACTGTCCCTTGCAGAGACGTAGCTCTACGGATGGCTCAGTTGGTCTGCTTCTTTGGTCCTGATCGATTTATTTTAACGTTTACATGGATTGCCATGCAATTTTGTACTGACATTCAAAGCCCCCAGAGGATGTATGCTAATGACTTTAGCATTCCTCTGACTTTTCATATAGCACCACAAGGCTGACATTTTTTTTGACTGGAATTATTGGATGGATTGCCAAGAAATTTGGTCCACAAATTAATGTTCCCCTCAGGATTAACTTTAATAACTTTGATGGTGGTGAGCTCTTTTCATATAGTGCCACCATCAGGTCAAAATTTCAATTTGTCCAATACTTTTTTTATACCTGCAAATCTAATGGCATTCCCATAAGCTTCAGCTAGTGTTAATCAGCTAATTTTAGCATGCTCCCAGGCTCCCTCATTATTAAAGGAGGAGAAAAGGCAACCAGAAACTTGTATACAATGAGGTCAATTAATTCAATTAACAATTAATTCTGGTTGCATGGTATAAATGTAATAGATTATGTAATTTCTTTTTAATTTCAGTAGAAAACAACAGCCTTCTTAAGAATATAAGCAGTTTTTGGAGTGTGGAAACAAGTAACTAACTAAAAAATACTGTGTTATTTAGATCATTTCATGCTTCATGCT
This sequence comes from Morone saxatilis, assembly GCF_004916995.1. Lineage (NCBI taxonomy): Eukaryota > Metazoa > Chordata > Actinopteri > Moronidae > Morone > Morone saxatilis. Next base: position 23,351,690 of record NW_023340257.1, on the reverse strand, counting down.
TTCATTGTGTTATTGGATCTTAGGTTGGTGCTTTTCATGTAAAAATGTATTTCACAATCCCCATTTTAACTAAGAGTTTCTTGTGTTCTGTACAGTATGTGGGCTTCTAAAGTGAGCAACATTAACCTTTAAATGATGACACTACACATTCAGGGGGAAAGTTGTCTTGATGAAGGACCGATGGAGTCATTAGTATGTGGAGACCTTAGAGCAGATAATAATCTGCTGTCTGTTGTCTTTCTCAGCCTCGCTGGTGCAGGCAGGGAATAAGCAGCATCTTTGAGTCCAACATTCTGCTGAACCTTTACGGGATACTCTGATATGCTTAAAGGAGCTCATCCAAAATTTCACCACCTCAGCAATGCCAAGTGTGCAGGGCTGTCCTCAGATGCCCCAGCCCAGATATTTGTGAAATGTATCAGACCTGTTCTGATGTCTACATCACCTGTGGGGGCTGGCCAGGGGGTGGAAAGTAAGCAGGTTTTACTCAAGTAATGTTTTAATTATGTCTACTTAAGGGGATTTTATATTTGACTTTAAAGCTTATTATTTATAATTTTATACATCAAAGCCAATGTACTGGTTTTTACACTGTGCTACAGTTACTTTTTAACTTCTTGAGAAAATATTTAATTAGCAAAGTGTTTTTAGATAATTAAGTGACAAGTTTAGAGAGTCAGCCACCTCAGCACAGTTGGGTCAACCAAAAGGCTTAAAATAATACAGTTACTTTTCCTTTGCCTTAATAAAAACACAAGGATGTATTTTGAGCATAGATTTTAGTTCTGCACTTATGAACGTGCCCTTCTACTGCACAGAGAGAAAGTTGCTGACATTCTGAATGTTCTACTTTTCCTTTTACAAGGGTGTTTTTTTCTGATATTTTATGGACCCTTGAAGGAAAATTCATCTTTTCAACAGCCATAGAAGCATAGCAGCGTCCCTGAGCCTGACAGACAATCTCTGTCTTGCTCAAGGACACTTCAGCAGAGCATATGCTTGCTGTCACAAGTGACTCTCTGTATCCTCTAATTCTCTTTACTGATGTAACATGTTTAGATAGATTTGATAATATATTAAAATCAAAGAGACGAAAAAACTAAAAATCACTTCTAATACTTCTCATTTCATTCAATGTCCATTTTACCAACATAGCCAGTCATAGCTTATATAACAGGCAACATTGTTCAGTGAATGTGTGAGCTGAAGCAGCCAAAGATGTGACTTCCTACAATTAAATTCAACTTCTACATATAATATTTCACTAAATAGAGTAAAATTGGTTCATTCCTATATAGAGAACCAGGTAGCTAAATGGACTTTTATCCAACGGATGGACACTGAAAATAAATAAATAAATAAAGATCAACTCAGTAACGTATTTGAAGAGTTGGGTCTCAGCGGGCAGTAAGGCGTAGCAAGTGTGTGGTTGAGATAGAGAGCAAGCAACAGAGAGTGACGGTGAATGCGAGCAGAGGAAAAGGTGAGCAGTACAGTGCAAGTTACAGTTTGTCAGTCAGTAAAGGCTGCAGCTTCTCAAGACCCCTCCAGTGTGTCATTTCCCAACTGCTGGAAAAGTACCGAGGGTTATTGCGTTGAAGATGATGTCAGGCAATTCCGTGCTGGAGTGCATGGAGAGGAGGGGCCTATTCACAGAAGAAGAGAGGCTGAGCGCATCAATGCGCTGTGTGCTGCTCTACATTGACATTAGATCCATACATTTGGTAATGTGGTGGTCAATGTTGATATTGTGACGGGCTGCCAAAAATAAATCACTGTATGGGAATCACTGCACATAGTAGATTTCATGTAGAGCTTTCAGCCCAAACTAGTGGCCTTCATCTGCAGACAGAAAATGTGTTTTTTATAAAATATAGCTGAAAGCTCAGAGGGAATCTAATATGTGGACCTTGATTTAAATCAGCTATACTCAATACAGTATTTTCGTAATAATATCTCAAAGGACAAAACTTGTAGTTATGAACCTACAGAGAATTATCAGGTGAATCTGCGGCTGCCCTTAGCTTTATAGAGCTTTATAGAAAGTTTCAGCTTGAGCAGCAGAGAGTGAACTGTTTTGGTTTACTCTCACTGCTCATTGTTGATTTTGGCCTCAGCAGGCTGAGAAAAAGCTCTACAAACCCACTGTACACTACCTGCTCAGCGCCAAGCGGTGTACAGACCCAGTTAGAGACTACATGGTGAATATAGTGGAGCTTTTTGCTGCTAAAGAGCCAGATATTTCCCTCGGGAGTTGCTAAAGACCAAAAACACATTATTATTATTGACTTCATATTGGAATTATTTTATGTGTGTCTAAGGTGAAAAAAAATGCCCACCAGACAGAGACAGAGACACAGCAACTCTCTGTCTCCCTCCATTCATGTTGACATTCTGGAAATTACATATATGCTTAGTAAAAACTGATAAAGCTTCTCATGCTGTGGCTCCGAGTTAATAATTCCTGGCTTACTAACAGGCTGCATTTGCACTACTGTGTGCCAAATCTTGGCTTCCCTAGTCTTTCTTTTAGTTACCTGAGGCTTAGTGGTTGGATGGGAATGAATCTCCATGGAACTACCCTATTTAAGTCAGGGATTCACATGCTAATGGCTGTGTTGAGAGCTAAGGCAAAGCTGTAAGTGGAAACCAAGAAAAGAGAAACTTAACCTTCTGGTATTAAATGAGGAAGGTATGATACGCTAAACAGCCATATGATTATATTTAGCTATACTGTCATGTTCTTTCCAGGTACAGAGAAACTCCATGTCTCAGAAGATGAATTGAATAAAAAAGCAGTACAGTAATCAGCAGCCGCCAGATTTACTGCAGGCCTCGCCATTATATCCTGTTTGCTGAGAGCATAATTATGAATTTCTCTTATCAGTGTTAATGGACATGGAAGTCTTCACTGCGTTTTAACAATCAGCCTGGGTTTGTGAAATCCAGTTTCTTTCTGTAATAAATGGTTTGATAAAGTCATCCATGGAAAGTAACAATAAGTCTCTATTCATCTGAATCATATTTCCTCAGGGGCTGCTGTTGAATAATGGTAACGGTCACCAAGTGGTACAGTAAATCTATCACAAAGTTTTTTGATAAAACTGTCAATTACAGATTTTGATGCTATTTCAAACAAAGCCTGAGTCATTTGATTCTAACTGATTGATGCACTCTAGTTAAACAAAGAACTCTATACTTAATGAGGGAAAGATGAAAATCATTTAAACAAATGTAACAGTAAATGTGTCGCTTTGCTTACATTATTCATTTTTTTTTTATATTTTCTGCAGAAAATGATCAATAATGTTTGAAAGAGCAAATTTTCAACCTTGTGTTTCTCAACTCATTCAATTCTCCCTCCGGCATGTTAACGTATCTGCTGCAGTAAAGTTGCAGTTGTGCAGACAATGTCAAAGATGAGGAGATTTGCATGTGTCGCTCAGCTTGACTCTCAGCATTTTTATGCCGACTGTCAAACTATATTGATGCATGTTAAAAAATGTCAAATAAGGCAGAGAAAGAATAAAACTATGGAAATAATTCTGGGTGAATTCTGAACAACCCTTGTCCCAGTCAAGGACATGAAATCTCAAGGTCCATTTTTACTTTATTCTTTGCAAACAATGTAAAGTTGTTGGGTACTGCACACAAGTTTCTTATTTTTATACTTTTTGCAAACTTAACATTTCTGAAAATGAACTTTTGATGACATGACACCAGTTGTGCCTCATTATATATACTGGTACATTGAAGAACTATATTTTTTATTATGGTGTCAAGAAATCTTGAATATTAGTGGTACTGAAAAACTCTAACAGTTGTCATTGCCTTCAAAATGTCAAGAGCCTACATATACACTGTAACATAATATGTGTCTTTTTCTGAGTTGAAAGCAGACATCTTTTTATTCCATCACTTCTACCCAGAGTCAGCCGACTGGTAAATATGCCACTTAAATTCATTAGACATTGGCTCATAAAGAGAGTAATTATTTGGAGTCCTGTGCCTCCATCCGGTTAGCGTAAGAGTCAATTAGGGTGAACAACTGAATGTTAACTGGCTCATTAGATGGCGGGAAACAAAGCAAATGTCACATTTCCATAGGAGAGCTGCCGGTTTGCATAGTGGAGAATTAGCAGGCAGGCTTAACGTAGTTAAGACAGTCCATACAGAGAATTTGATAACTCGTGTTCTGGACTAGACACTATGCACTAACATCACCACATCAACAACTATGCAAGTTAAAAAGTTAAAGTATTTTTTCCTGTGTTGAAGCACTATGAACAGGACTTGCAAACATTCATTTTCTGTATTTTTAAGGAGAGGTATATTAGACAAACATTACATCAAATCAAAGTATTCCTCCAGTGAAGGACTGTTTTATCTAATAAATATAAGAAAACATATATCTTAGTATCAAAGAATGAATTTGTGGATAACTAAATTAATTTCTGCGACATACAAGAAGACACGCAGTGAAGCAGTTCAGTATATGCTGTTCTGATGAGGGTAAAATGTATATTATCTATAAAAACGTTTTTGTCTATATACAGACATTGTTCAACAGAATTAGCAAGGAACTTAATTTGTTAAAATAGGAAACAAAAACTTTGTTTTGTTTCTTTTAAACAGGTAAACTTATTGCTATAAAATGACTTGTGAGGTGATAATCAACAATGACAACTTGTGTGTATCTCACTTCATATTTAACAGTGAGGTCTTGTTGAGCAGTCTTTGTTCTTGGATGTGAAGTTAGAGTTTCTCTCACTTTTTCTCACTGCTGTCATGTTCTTTTTGTTGGTTTATTCCAAGCACTACCTCCGTGGCTGGCAAATGAAGCTAAGACCCAAGTAACAAAAACTGCAGTTCCTCGAACGGCTACTTCAGGAAGGTTACAGAAATAATTAAATCTCCATAAAACCCCTATTAAAAAGCCCAATTTTACAGCAGATATAAGGATGTTTACAGGTACAAAAAACAGTTTTAGTCTCTACAGCTAATTTACATGTTCATGACAACTACAGGGGTTGAATTTTTATATAACTCACACATTTAAATTACATTAAGGCCTTAAGTTATACATAATTAAGGGAATGGCTGCTTTGTGTCACAGATGGGTGCCGTCACAGGCGGCTGTTTTCAGTAACCAGACTCTATTCGGCCCTCCTCACCTCCACCGACTCTCCATGTTGCTCATTTTTAGAAAAGGCTGGAGCCACGCTCATGATTTCAATAGTTTTTTCAGTAAAAATTACATTTGTGTTGCTCAAAATAAGCACAGTATGATGTTTTTACCATATTGTGCAGCCCTATATCGGTTCGTCTGCACAGGTAGAAAATGTGGCAACTGTATGGCTATTGACCGCTAGTGCAAGGTAATAAAGGTAAACTTTTTCTGATTAATTCACACCACATATAATTAGCTGTAAAGGCAAGCAAGAAAAGCAAGTAATATCTGCTTTTATGGTAAGTTAAATGTCCTCAGAATTATCAGCAGATATAAAAGGACTCCACCTTCTGGTATAGCATCACTATTATATGAACTTCCAAGAGTGTAAAAAAACATGAAACACAATATGTGTATTTTTTCCACTCTTAATATTTCCATGTACATTTCATATAAATATATTAAGAGTTATTATGTGAAATGCAAAATGTGGATCCATTTTACAGAAACATTAACCAGTATTTAATAATGACTATCATGCTGGTCAAACAGGCTGTGGATATTCACAATGCTTTTTTCCCCCCTGAATAGCCCTGAAATTGAAAATAAAAAAAGAGAGATTTAAGGCTGTTATTGATCTTAATGATAATAGAGAGCAAACCAACTTCCTTCAGATCAGATCCAATAATTTTACAACATTTTATAAGTTAAGTTAAGATGGGAGAACCAAGCAACAGCACTGTATAAACTCATTTATAACCCTTTGTCTGGATGAATTCTGGTGGTTTGTGACTTGTGTAGATTGTTATCTGAAGCGAGGATGGATACAGCTCAACAATTTACCCAACATCACACCCAGTCTCACACACATAGCCACAAAAGGGCATGGAGGATACAGAGCCAGACTGATGTAACAAGCAGACTTTTGGGAATGATAAAACACAAAGAATAGGAAGAGTCACTCTGGACAACAGAGGCGCTGCATTTCCTTTCAGAGTGGCAAAGGAAGTGACACTCCAGTATCTGGACCGCAGAGCTTGCTGCAGCTACAGCTGTGATGTGAGAGCATAGCCAGGAACACAGGACATATTCCAAAAGAACAAACAAACTCAAACAAATTTGAAAGTAAAGGGCACTGAAATATAACAATGGAAATAAATTATCTCCAAATAAAACACACACACACACAAATCTAGACTCAGTCAAACGTGGCTGGTTTGCTTTTCCTGGTCACAAATAAGAGAAGCCTGGAGAGAATGTGAGGTAAGCACAGGAGAAATATTATTCAATTTCTATTCTCATCCATCAGCGTATATCCCCATGACTCTACTGAAAGTGTTTTCCTATTGGCAAATGTGGCAATGCTTCGGTAATAAATCATGAGCAAAAGCTGTGGCCCCCAACTCAGCTGACATGATTCTCAACAATTCGATTTCTCTCACTGTGCATATGTTATCATGGCACCAGCACCATGAAGAATAGCAGTTCAGCCACCATTGAGGTCCTGGGTAGTGCCAATATAACAAATCACAGTTCTTCTTCCAAATAGAAATTGAATTGCTAATTATTTTTTGTCATTTTATTGTCATGAGGTCAAGCAAGAGTCACTATGAACTCAGTTTTAAAGACACTATTATGATCATTTAGTTTAAGTGTTCCCTGCACTGATGAAATAATGTTTTCAAATCAGCAGTAAAATCCGTGGTTCATTCAAAATATCCATTAATAAAGAATGGATATATTTCTTTCCCCACAGGCAAAATGTAAAGCTATTCAAATTAAACCATGCAACTACAGTAGGCACATATTGCATATATTCAAGACTTATCTTCCCTTCAAAATACAGCTAATAAAACTCTAAGCATAACAATCGGACCTGCAAGCAAGGTTAAATATTTGCAGCTGTGCCCTCTGCCTGTGCTATTTCCATCTCTGTCCAGCAAATGGTGAGAAGTGCTCCATGAAAGGAGGCAGGAAAAAAAAATGCAGATTAGTCACCAGAAATTGGATTTGCGCTTGCCAGAAAAGCATCCTGAAAACATGTGATGAGCTTCACACAGCCGGAAACGAAGGGAGAGTGAGAGGGGAAAAGAAGGGAGTGGGAGTGAAGGTGGGTGTGAACAACAGCTACAGTAAGAGTTTTGAAGAGACGGCAAATGATCCACGGGTGAAATAGAGAGCGCAAGCCTCGTTACAGTCAGCAACTCACAATCATAACAGCCCTTATAAGTACAGCCTGCCTATAATTTTCTCTTTTTTTCTTAATTTTGTTGTTCAGTTTGGTTTGTTTATACACCGTGATGGAGGATGATGCCCATGAACAGTTCTTCAAGATGCACAGAGTGAAAGGCATTTATGCTTGTGGGGGATTTCCTCTGATGAAAACCAAGAAACTCCTAATTGTGATTCCCTTTTGCCTTTCCTCCATGTTTACATCTTGGCCACATTTAAGAGTGCCAACAAGGCCTGTGAAGTTTTTCCACTCAGTATTATAACTCATAAAGTACTTGTGTACGCCAGCAGATGGGGAGCAAAAGAGCATCAGAGCATGACAATATAATGAGTCTACTAATCATAGCATCCAGCCAAGCAGACAGTAAAGCCATTGTCGACAGTTGCAATACTGGCTCTGGCAAAGACAGACTAAAACTTTCATGTGGACAGTGTTCACGTAGGAATCAACAGGATCAGAGGACAACAGCCACTGAATAGAGACCCGCTGGTATTGTAACACTGGTCAACACTGAATGATGGTTGAAGTAATGCTGTAATAATTTAAAACTCTCCAATCAGTAGCCTATTTTATATTAGCAATGAATGAAATGACTATGCTGTGAAAGGTGCAGCTCGAACCCACAAAGAATTATCACCTGAGTGCAGTTTCCCTCGGCTGACGAGGCTTTATAGCGTCCTTCAGTTCACGGTGGAGCCAAAAACTGAAGGTGGAATTAAAAACGGATTCCACCAAACACACCAAATTAATGTAAATGTTCTTCTGTGTCTGCTGGATGCAAGAAGGCAAACACTTTGATAGTTTGATGGGTGCATTTGTCCCCAAGGATTTACATTAACCTACATTGCAGCCCTTTTCACAAATATTTTCACATCCAACTCGGTGAATTAAGGGTTTATTTTGACCAAACCAGCTTTAGTGATTGTTGCAAAGACTAATAAAAAAGATTTTGGTGAGTATTTTGTATTTTGTTTTTATATTGTATGTTTTGGGCTGAGATGTTGTTGCCCTAGTACAACATCCAGTGGCAAAATAATCTTATATATAACCTTTAAATTATGTCTAAACTGAACTAGCCATAGAAGAAGTTTGCCCTGATAAAATACATACTTTTTAAATTTGGAGCAAAAACTTCACTTCACATATTTGACAGTTTTCTAAACTTTGTGCTGTGGACATATTGTGGTCGGTACCAAAAGTGTACAATACCCAGCCGCATAGTAGACAATGAAACATGGTCAGTAAAATATTCTGGTACAATAAAATATGGATCATATCTCACTGAGAGTATGAAATATATATAAATATAGATAAATACACTCTAATGCTCTGCGACATCAGTTTGGCCTTACAAATGTTATGTGCAATCAGCAAACAGCAGCAAGGCAACATTTTAAACATATACCTGCAATATCAGTGCAGTACAGTGTTTTTTTCTTGTGTCACACAATACAAGAATAAACATATGTGATCATTTTAGACACTGCTACAAATAGGTTAAGGTAGTGTTCTTTCATAGACACAATAGGTGTTTCATGCCCTGTGATCTTTCTTAATAGAGGTTCACTGTCCCCATCCAATCTCTTTGTAGACTTTAATTTCTTAATGTTCACAGACTTTTTCTTTTCATTGTGTGACTGACGAGGCACATCCCATTTGCCTGTGAAGTCTAATGATGACAACTAGCCCTGACATTGTTAAATATTGCCATAGCGATATAAAATATTTGAGGTCACACAACAAAACTAATGATGATCTGTCTGACGGCCTCATTTTTGGCTCCTGAAGTGACACTGAATAAATTATCAAAGTATCAAATGTAAAAAAAGGAAAGAATGACAGGGCATTTTTAAAATTTACTAGGGAGTATCTTTTTAGACTATGACAGGGTTTTAGTAACATATCTCCAAATTTGTTTGGACTTCAACTGAAACTTTCAGTTATTTTATCTAACTAACTGTCCAAAACCCAAACATATTCTGACAAAAAAACTGAGGAAAGCCATAAATCCTCACTTTTAAGGAGCTGGAACAAGTGAATGTTCAGCTTTTTTGGATGAAAAATGACTTCTTATGAAACAGATATACATTTTCCGTCAATAAACTTGGCAATTAATCAACCACTTGTTTTAGTTCCAGTTAACTGATTGGACTGATAACTACATATATTAAAATATATACAGAATCTACAGCAGAATGGTGTTGCTACACTATTTTGTACAATAAATAATAACATAAACAATTCAAGAATTGCCCATGTATATATATTGTATATAATGTACCACCAGACATATTACCGGTAACAGAAATATAACAATGTAATATATGTAATACGGTATGAGAAATGTGTATGTCTTATTTAATAGTGTAATAATCTAAAACACTCCATCTTTCCTATTTAAAATTACAGTCTGTCAAAAAGCTGTCCGTGCACAGAATGGCAGCTATTTTTTAATTTCAACTCAGTATTTGAAAAATGTTTTTATGAAGACCGTCTTCATGTAAGCACTTCTAATCACACCTTGCCATTATGATGTTATTCATGGTTAATTAAGATATTTGTATGAAAACCAATACAGCAATTCAGAGTACAGGATTTCAGCACCAAGGACAGCTCTTTAAGTCCCACACCAGCACACTTTAAACCGGGACAGATTTAGGAACAGCAAATACATGTGTGATTACCTCAATACTGCTTCTGAGAAATGGTTTATGTCAAGAGATTTGTATGATTAACATTCACATTTACATTCTTTTTAGCTGCAATATAATCACCTTGAATATCAACAGTGGAGTTTTGGCACAGCATATAGGACTCACTTAATTTTTAATTTCCTCTCCAGGTTCATTGCTCATTTCCCATGATGCTTGTCAGAGCTCATACAATTCTTTGTGACACTCAGCTTTCAATGTGCTGCTACTGCTACACAACCCAAGAAAAATAGTACTGGATAAGGCTCATATAATTTTCTAAAAAATTATATTTAGTGTTTTTTTAAACAGCAAACAGCTACCATATCAACCCTTTCCTTCCCACAACGTTTTACAGCAGGCAGCCCAGCTTTCTTAACCAGCAATGTATTAGCAAAAACAAGCTAACACAAAACCAATTGCTTAACATTGTTAGTAACTTAGCCTAAAATGCCAGTCAATATGGCTCTAGACTACCTAGTAAATGGTAAATGGACCTGTACCTGTATTATAGCGCCTTTCTAGTCTTAGGACTCAAAACGCTTTTACACTACGTGCCACATTCACCCTTTCACACCACATCACTCAGTGACGGCAAAGTCCATTGAAACGAAACTAACTCATTCATACACATTCACCACCAAATGCTGTGCATCAGGAGGTGCAGGATACTTCCGAACGCATGGCAGGAAAGGAAGGCGGGGATCGAACCAACAATAGTGTTGGTACGGCAATAGCTCATGGAAACTCCAAGACGTAACTATAGATTGCAGTGCAAGCAATTTAATACAAATAATTTAACTTGTACAATCTCGCAATTAAGATTTCTATGTGATATGTGAGGTAGAATTATGGGAGTCATGATGAATTTGCCAGCAACATATGTGTATATTCTATTACATGTTAATTATTTAGTGCAAAAGACCAACAATTAATTCAGTTCAGTATGGAATTGTGATTACAGTCTACTCTGTGTATAGCCTCTGAACAAGTATATTCATGAGCCAGTGAGGCTGAAAAGGCAAAAGGCTTGGATTTCCACCATATGCCATTTTGCTACCATACATTACCAATAGCTCATACCGTTTTGGGATTAGTGGCCAGTGAAATTAAACTTGATGGTGTTATGCTCCACCACCCACTGTATTAGACATATCCACGAGTGATGACAAGGGGTATTTACTATCTGTATGTGTAGAAAATCTATTTCACTATAGCTTATCACAGCCTGCTGTAATGAAGACATCGGCCAAGTTAAATATATATGTTTTGTTCTGAAGGTTGTAGCACAACCATTGTAATTAGCTAGACAATGGGAGTTATTTTTGGAGGGGCTTATGCTAGCATTTCATTCCTGTTTTCATACACCCCTGCTGTTATTTTCTGTAATGCAGACTCTTTTCTGAACTTCAATTAGTGTGGAATAAAAGAGAAAGGTCAAAAATACAGTGCTTGACAGTTTGATGTTGCAGCTTTAAAGCTTAACTCGCTGTTTGGGGGTTGGTGCTATCAACTGTGCTATCTGTAAATGAGTGATCCCTTTTTTTAAGTGATGCTGAGAATGACATCACTTAGATCCCACTCATATCTACAGAAAGGTGTTTGATTAGAGGATTGATAAGCAAGATATCATCTGCTCTGTTTGGAGATTAACCTTCTTCATTCAGAGGAGACTACTTTCCAGTACATTTTGTAATCCACTTCAGACACATTACAAAGCTATATTCTCTTTCATCTCTCAGATGCCCTATAGGCTAAGAAATTCTGCACATGGAGAACCTTGAGTCAAACCGAAATCAAAGCTAAAATAAAAACAGGAGGGCTGTACTGCCTTTCCCATGACACATCTCTGAGGACAGAATAGGAGCGATGGCAGCATGTTTGTACCACAGACATTTCTGTGAAGTTTACACTAACAGTGTCTTACATACAGCGAAACAATGTCGCAGGATTAGTTTTGTTGCAGTGAGTCATTGAATTATATAATATTACAAGGCTCAATACACACAGATATTGTATCATTAACAACGTACAAGCGAAATGCAA
>NW_023340257.1:23338666-23339527 GCF_004916995.1 Morone saxatilis | reverse complement strand
TGATAATCTATTTAAAAAAGTGCTTTAAGCTGATTTGAAAATTCCTTTTGTTTTTTACTCAGTAGAAAACAACTTAAATGTGCTCTATTTTTTTTGTCCAGTTTAGTATCACACAGTGTAAGATTCAACATTTATGATTAAAATAGAAGTGCCTGATGATGTTTGTGCAGTCAGACTTTTCAGAACTTGTGAAGTCTTGTGATGTCTGTTGAGAAAAATCTCACTGGAATATCTGGTATGATTTTCAGACATGAGTTTCAAAATATGATGGATCTTAGTTGGATTATTTTGTACTTTGGAAACATCAGAATGAAAGGAAAAACTGATGTAAACACAACAGAACTGATATTTTTGGAAACGTTGAAAGTGTAGTATGTCAGGTTTCGAGCTACCTAAAGTACATCAGTAATATTTTGACTCCTGTTGTTAAAAATGTAGATTAGGTGTTGCCTTTGCCACCCGGCCTCTAAACCTCAGAATAACCTGCATGCGGCTGAATACATTTCATAATTTATTCACTTCTTTCAGCTCATTTTAGCAGACCTGCTTTCATGTGACCTTCCTTTTATGTTTGTTTTTTAATTCCTTGTGAAGTGCTGTTATATGTTATATAAACCATATAATAGGGATAATAGGGATCAGACATTCAGAATAGCTTTACGTTATCTGGCTTCACTATCCCTAACATCCGCCATCTCGCTAAGCGATCAGGTGGTTGTTAACTCGACGAGTCAACTTGGATTTCCCTAACCAGCTGAGAGCACCTTCACATAAAATGGCCGGTGTTTGCAGCATATGACCAAATCACAACCAGGGACAACTTGCAGCATTGCAGCGTATTTTACAAATGAAGAGCAAACT
>NW_023340257.1:23317635-23338636 GCF_004916995.1 Morone saxatilis | reverse complement strand
TGCAGCTGCATGCAGGAAGGACAGTTGTCGTGAAAATTAATGTGGAAATTAATAGGCTCATAATATCACTGCCCCATCATTAGGAAGGTACAAGATCTGACTACTAATTATATCTGTGTATTCCATAAAATTACTGTGTTGCTTAGATTTATTCGTATGGCATGTTTGACAGTTTAAACCTTTTTTACTTTCAGGTGCAACCCCAGCGATGTGTCAGCCTTTTGAACTTTAAAAGCCGTGGTCACTAAATAAGTGGTCAATGGTCACTTTCAAGAGCTTCTATTCACTTCAAAAATCATATTCATTTATTCAACGTGCTGAAAAATTTTCTAAATGTTGTTCTAAATTAACTACATAAAGCAACCGAAAAAGAAATCCATTTATTCCATTAAAAAAGTGCTAAAATTCATCAGAAAAAGGTGGGGCAGTACATGACCAGTCTCCTAAATTAAACAAATGCAACCTAATATTCTGATAAGCAAATTCATATTAAAGTGTAACTAAACCTCTAAATTCTGCTAGCTCCCTCCTTCCCAGCAAATTTAAAAAAGGCAGCAGAGAGAATCATACAGGGGGTAAGGCCTTGTGGCTACGGAGTGTGTGATGCTGTGTAGCAGGAGTACAGCTGCCAGTTATCAGAGGTAACCGAGTTAACCAGCCATGAGCAGCTGCTGTGAGATTCTCCATGCCCGCACTGGAAACACAGAGAGTCCGCTGGAGCTTCGACAGTCGCTACAAGCACATTTACAGCCATTGGTAAAAGTTTCTGTGTGGTATCTGTGTTTTAACCTTAGTACTTCTACGCAGCAGGCCACAGACTGCAGAGTCAACAGGTTGGTTTTATAGGAGAGGGTGGTGGGGGTTGGCTGGTGAGGAAAGCTGCCACCACATTTGTCACCAGCCTCCAGATCAGCCAATAGCTAAATTAAATTGCAATTGCCAGGTCTCAACCAGTAGGTGGGTGGTTGTTATGCATTATGGCAAAATGTGTTTGTTGCTGCCAGTCTTGAATGGCCAAAACATCTGCATCTGCTGCCTCAGGGAAAGCAAAAAGTGGCTGCTGGCAACTCCTGCCCCATCTGCATCATGCTCCCCCAGGAGAAGCACAAAGGGGCTGCACTTCATGGAGTCCCGCAACTTAAGTGATAATCCAGGACGAGTACAATGAAGAAGACAACCATTGTGGGTACAAACAGGACACTGGCCATCCTCTTCAAGGAACAGGCTTCAGCACACCATCCATTTGCTCGACAACCTGCCCAGCCTCTTCGCATCAACAACTGAGCTACTCTCCCACAGCCCCTGGCAATTGAAAAGCCCTGCAGAGGACGTTACTAGTGACCACACCACCGAACCACGCACCAGACAGAAACCCAGCGTCAACTGCCCAACCATGGCACCCATCTTTCACTATGCCAAGTGGGAGTGGGATACCCCAGCCAAACCACCTGCAGATGCCTCTTGCACCATGAACGTCTGGCGGCAATAGGACAACTGAGGATACAGTCAGTGTGTTTCTCCTCTCATTTGCTTCTCTTTGGCCTGGTGGTCGTCTGACCGAGCTGGTCTGCAGAGGATATTGTGGAGGTCCAGATGACAGCGGCTGCCCTATTCTGGATCTCTCAGGTGTTGGCTATTAATGACATGGAGTGGCAGCAACTTGTAAGTTCCTCAAGTTCATGAAAGGCACCCCACCATGGAAGAGGTGGCTTCCTCGCTTCGCCTCTCCACGAGCTTCATCTTCCTCCTCACATCCCTCCACTAGTCAGCTGTTTTATCTCACTGATAATGTAAATGTTTCCCTGACTCTTTGCATTGACTGCACACTGCTGTATGTTGTTTTATTGTTGTTGTTATCACTTTTATTGTCATAATTGTTACTATTGATGTTGATCAACACTGTGGTAATCATTGAGACAGAGTACAGTTAGTACTGCATATTTTCCTGCTGAGTTTCATTATGACTCAAGAATCTCTACTTTTTACGCATCACCATTTCCTGCTCTTGATTCTGAACAAATAAATGGGACCATTTTTTCCACTCCTATGAGAAAAGTAAGTATACAGCATTTAACTCTGTTCTAGCTAGAGGTAAGATACAGTAATTGGAACACACTCTGTGCACAACAACATGAGTGAATAATGGTCTTAATCTTCACAAACTGCCTCATTAGTATCATCAACCACAGAGGGAAAGCGGGACCAAAGAAGCTCACTGAGGCACGCCAAAAACATTGCCCACATCGCCCACATGAACAGCTTAAACATACTGCAGGAGAAAACAAAAGTCTGACTGGTGAGCAGAATATCAAACAAAGCCCTAATGGTAAACCTTGTCCTGCATTTGTCAATAATGCATTACCTTTCCTAATTAATTCAGAAACAGCATGGAAAGTGTGATTTCCATGTTTATATAGCATTATGGAGGTGACTTTTTTGTCATTTAAGTTACTATTCGTAATGATGAACTACTATAATGGTCACATTATGGAAACTGAAGCAAAATAAACAACAGAGTACACCCTCAGGGTAATATATATTCCATCGTTTTACTGCAGAATAAGCTGTCTGTTTTCTCGTTGTTGACTTTGCAGTCTAAACTGGAGATGCAGTCTAAGGTGTCGCACATACTATTCAGGATGTGTGACAGAGGCCTGCAGAGCTTGCAAAGCAGGTAGCACCAGCTCCTCACAGGCAGAAGAAACAAATAGAATTATTTATAGCTGTAAAATATTTATTTGGATCTGTCTGTGCCCCCATTGCTAAAATATAACGTAGGCCTAGGTGAAAACCTGAACTGGGCTGGAACATTGAAAGATTAATCTCGCCTCATTTCACTGCTATAATAACAACCTATTTGATGGTCTTGGCAGCATAAAACCACAAGTAATTAAATTGGAGGTGTATGTAAATAAGTAAGTAGTAGCTAAGTAACAGCCTTACATAGAACATCTAAAAACCATCTCAAAATTCACTTAAATTCATAAATGTATCAGATATTATACAATAAATAAGAAATGCAGTGCAACACCTGCACTTACTAGATTTGGTTTGGGTGACTTGGTAACAATATTAATGAATTACATTGTGTGAGGCAAAATGGAAATCAGGATGACCTTGTTGTTCAAATACTGCTGTGTAGCAAGAATACAGAGTAAACACTCTCCTTTTTCAGGCTCCAGAGGAGATTTAACAAGAGGTTCATGGGAGCTGCTAATAAACAAGACAAATTTAAGAAGTCATTGTACGAGTGAGACATCTGTATCTGCATACTGAAGACTAGAACTGAGTCTTTTAGTCTGAGTGAATGTGACAATGATAATGTGCAATTCATTTTAAAATAGCTAATAAAATCATTAGCTATGGTTATCTACAAAAGCAGTGTGCTGACCTCTGTGTCAACACAATTGCTGCTGACAATCATCTGATATCAAAGATCAGATTTTTATGATAGCTTTAAACATTGAACATCCTTTCAAGTGTTGTTATTTGTATTTATTTAAAAATGTGTGTGAGAATTGTGTGTGTCACAATGGAAGCCCAGTCGCTGCCAAAACTGGTTTAAAGCATCCAAAAACAATGTGAGTAAAATCCAATTTTTGTGTGTCCAGTGTGTTCTAAAACGATTAAATGCTTTCAAATGGCAAATGTAACCACAGCCAATATTAAAAAGGGGCTGGAAGTCCTCCACTCACACAGCTGCTTTAATTCTCTTAGCTCTGTCTTCTAAGATCACAGAGTTGTTTTAATGCAAACAACTGCCCACATGAAGCCACGGTACAGTCACTATGGTGGCAACGATAAGTTAAAATGTGACTCAAAGCGTCACATTTGTTTTACTACGAACATTTCAGTCAGACAGCTCACATAGAACAGATTTATTATGTGCATACATATACATATTGTAGAGTTGATATTTGACATCTAGGTCTGACATTGTCACTCTCAGTGAACATTCTCACAAAGCTCGGCACAGCAGAGACTGAGGAGATCATAAACTAAACCTGCATAACCAGATTAAATACAGAGCAGGAGGCCAACTACTGAGCAGAATCTACAGTACTAGACTGCATGTTGGCAAGCACCAGCCACTATGTGACCAGTAAAGCACCTCTTTCCATCGCAGAGAATTTACGAGGCCAATAGTGAAATGAGATGGACCAATCTCAACCCAGCAATGCCTCTGCTATGCAGCAGCAGGTGAGAACATGTCAGCTATGCAGCAGATAGTTACATACGTTAAAAATAAAAAAGTTCATGGCATGTAGCAGAGCATCACTTCTACAAAAAGTAGATGACTATCATCAGTATATCTTAAGGTTTGCAAAGCCTGAGCGCAGCTGAGTTAAGCAGCAGCAGAAAAAGAGCTCAGCAGTTTAGATGTAATTATGATGTGACGAATAATAAAGCAAGCTGTCACATAAACCAAGTGCTTTGAGTTGAAATGTTTCTCTAATGCTACGCTGAACATGAAGTGTGTGCAGATTAGAGCACACACAGCATTAGCAAGAGGTAGGTACAACATGGCGGAAGGCCTCTGAGCAGCCATCTTGATTACTTCCTCCTGAAGGAATCCAGCTTGTTTACAAAGAGCATTACGGACAGCAACACGTAGCTAAAAGTAATATTCAGCAAAATCACAGCAGAGTTGGCAAACATGCTCTGCAGCACCTGAGCGAGCCGGAGGACTGAGAGATTATATAGGCCGCGCTTTCACTAAAGGTGCATTGAATAGTGCTGCATGTAGCGGAGTGTGTCAGGTGTATAGCAGCATAGTGTTAAACAGGTTTGAATTAGTGTAATTATATGCTTTCAACAATCATCCTGCATTTCAATAACTAGTTAAAATAGTTTGTTTAATTTTTTCTTCAATTTATAATGATAAAAAAAAAATACATCACTATCTTAATAATAAATTGCTTTACACGGGTACATCACAATTAGTTCATTTTGAGTGTAACAATGAGATGAGTAAAATCAGATGAAAATTCAAAAGTTGAATTAAATTAAATACCATTCAATAAAATCAGATTACACTGATATACAAAGCAGAAGGGGTATTAGAACTGGAGGAACAAAAATGAGGGCTAACATGATTTTATAATTAACAAAGAATAATAAGCTATTTTCTTCCAGGTCATGGATAGTACAGCCTGGGAGAACACATTCATAAAACACTGCAAACAGTCAAATAAAGTGTTTTAATGTTCTGCAGTGGTCTGGATTCCTTCAGTCAAAGTCATGTTTATCATCATATCCACTGACATTAATGATCAGCCTCCACCGTCTCCACTGAAGAAAACACCAATTATGATTGTAAAATAAACACTGATGAGGACATTTTGAACACATCTTATTGATTGAAGGGTTGCTCAGTCTGGAGGACATTGCAATATAATAACCTTTGCCTTCACTGGAAATTATGAGCAGGTTCTCCTTTGTGGGACAGCACCATGTGTAAGCCATTAAGTAACTCTTCTCTGTAGTGTCATTATCCAGACAGGTTTGTCAATTTGTTAAGATGACCTTTTTTTGGATTGACCGTACCCATTATTTTGCTGTTTCCAGTCCATTCAGCTTGCCTCGTGGTCACTATAGTCATTAAAAGGAAATGCAACAATGACAGCTTTTTATTGCACATTTTTCACAGCTACAATGAGTCTGGTTCATTTGTATTGTATAAAAAAAACCCAGGGGCACAGACTGTATTATACCTGAGCGCATATGATGATGTCAGCGACTGGAAAAACATGTCAGTGTGTTTTTCAGGATCCAGATTTGTTAGTAATTAGTCAGTTGATTAATTCCAATATCACACAAAATAGGAAATATATTGTTTTCTCTTTCCAGCACGGCCATTCATAAAAATCCCGGCTCTACATTCTAGTTAATGCCTGCTTTCAATAAGCAGAGAAAACTGTGCATATTTTTACGCTGCATACACTGTAGAGCCAAATGTGACCCATAAAAAAACTGTACCATAAAATTGCAGTCAACTCATCTAGTATTCATACTGCAATATATTTTGCCTGCAAATACATATGCAGAACATGCAGTTGATAAATAATAGCATTTCATTTATCAATCATATCTGTACGTGTCCATGTTTAAAGTAGCATTTGCGGAGAGGGGGGAAAAGGCGTATTCAGTGGAAACTAGAAAACCAAAAGGGAGCTTTGTATGAATGACTACTGCTGTCATGAATGGGGGAGACGTGACCCCCCTTCTGACAGAACGTTACCTTGCAATGCACCCCCACCCCCATTCCAGCTGTGTGCTCCCTGGGTCCGTCTGCATCCTGTCTCCTTAGGCTCCAAACCATCATTAATAGGCAGAGTAAGCTGCAGCCCTTCTCTCTTTCTCTCCATGGTTTCACATAAACATAAGCCTCCTATGCCGGGCCTGGCATTCTTGAAATGTCAGAAGAATTGTCCCAAGGCTTTCCGGCCCGTTAAATTAAGGCAGACATGCAAAACCGAACCTCTAATGAAGTACATTAACCTAGAGCACAGAGCATCCATTCACAGCATTGTGTTGTTTGCTTACAAGCCACCATGGGGGAAAAAAGTGAAGGGAGGGAAAAAGAGAGAAGATATACTTGACAAGGATATTACTGAAGAAAAGCATTGACTTGGTGGCTGTAATACACTGATACATTGCGGTATCTTCTTTAAGGAAAAGATGAAACGCTTTGTCCAACATCGCTGCTACGACTGACAAAAGGAGAGGAAGGAGGAGAAAAAACAGAACTCTCTCTGGACCACATTTGTCTGCCGACACAGCCGATGTGCCCACAGACTACTGCGTCAAAATGACGGAATGTGTCCAGCTTTTTGAAAAGGCTTTAAAAATGCATTTATCCAGTTAGACATTTGAGATGATTCAGTGTCACTGACTTCCTGTGGAACTCTAACACTGAGACCTGCCAGCTCTGGATTTGGCCAGAAAAAGAATCTCTTCTGTTTGTGTCACGGGGGTTTGTTAGTGACATTCTAATTGTATGGTGCACAAAAGTGACCATAATATATATGCAAGGGACTGCGATGTCTGGTATTGATGCTGATAAATACCAATGACTCAACAATTACTTTGCCAAGTGCTTACATTTCTGGCTTTCAGAATTTCCCCTCCATCTCCTCCCATTTACAGCTGCTTGAAGATGAGGATTGGCGATAAAGGTAAACAGCCACAGCACATTTTGTTTCCATGCCAAAAAGCAAATTCCAAAGGACCTCTTTAAGTTACAGGGGTGGGTGATAAAATTGATTCACATGCTGTAGGTATCACGATTCTTATCTTTATCCTTATTCTTTATCTTTAGATTCACAGATGCCAAAAATCATTTTTAAAACATTGTCATGTCGATGGAACAAAAACGGCGGAACTCAAAGGGCACAGTGCAGCACCTACATTGCACATAGTGGAAAAAAGTGTTTGGGTACATTCTCAGATTGAATGCCTTAATAATTAGCTTTGCAAGACAAAGGTCAGTTATTTTGCAAATACTTTGTTCCCCAGCACCTACAGAGTAACACTAGCAGAGCAGAGCAGAGAAGAGCACTAGTGACCAACACCCACTGCAGCACTTTACACAACTTCAACCAATTCTGCTGGGGTGAAGAAAGTAACTCAGTCCACAGTCATTTCAGAAGCCCTGCGTCCGTATAGTGTTTTGGACAACAATGGCTTTCCGCTGTATAGTGTGGCAGCAGAGAGGCTGTTCTTCACTGCTGAAGACATAACGTTAATAACAAAACACTTTTGTCCTTTGTACCCGCTTTAATCTTTTCTTTATTCTGTTCAGACAATGACTTTCATAAAGACCTGTTAGTTATGTTTTGTTTGCAGCTCAATGAGCAAAGGACAGGCGTACCAGTTCTGAGTCAAATCGAGACACCAAGAAACAGAATCTAATCGAAACATCAGATTGCCAAAGATTCCCACCACTATTAAATTAATGTTGATCTCTGTTTGTTAAATGTGTAGCCAATTTAATTGCAGGCTTGTATGAGCTGTGTGACAGACTTGTTGTTACAGTTCCTTCGATGCCAGTGGAGACTGGCATGAATGAAGAAATCAGGGGGCATCAGTAGGAGTCTTTTATGATACAAGTTGCATTGAATTTGAGGGTATTTATTTTTCCCGAATATACAGAACGATATGTGACATTGTTTAGTATACTGGCCATGTTATAGGAGAGTGGCAGTCCTTTCACACAGAGTGAAACTCTGGCTTCACACATACACTGACAGAATATATGAATGAAGTTCAAAAAGCAAGGTCGACAAAGGTGAGGAGCTGGTGTCAGACAGAGGTCAAAGAGTTGCTGAGGGGATTTTCAGTACTCAAGTCATGCACCATCAAAATTACATCTGCCATCCTCCATTAATGTGTTCACAAGGGAAATACTGGCTCAGTATGGAAGTTTTTACTTGAAATTACTTAATTATCATTGATTGATTAATAGATGTATTTGTTTTATGGTGTTCAATTTAATTTACAATAAAATGACTTACTTGACAATAACATAACAAAAATAAAAAAATATTCTATCTGACAATAAAATGAAAAATAATCAAAATTCACATTGGGATTTTTAGCCACACATGGTTAATTCACTAATGCTAATGTTATGAGCCTCACAGAGCCATTCTCATGGCTGTAGCCTCGTGAACTTGTTATTGTTTGTCCACTTCTATGTTTGCTATTTTTCCTTTTCTTTTTTTCAGTTTGCTCTAAAAACTTTAAATGATCAAATAAGTCAGTTAAAGCAACAGAATACAATAGAAGTCTTAAAAAGATATTGGATTAATGGAGTTAATGTTGTATAAAGTTGCATTTTTCTGTCTTGCTTTTAAATTTGTTTTTGGGAAAAACTGAAATTGATCATGCTGTTACAACTACAAAACCTGAAATGGAACCAATACCAATTTTCCATCATATCTTTGTACTTGTTTTATTGCAATCATAATTGTCTTAAAAAAAGGTCTAAATTGAACCTGTTGAAACCTGGAGAAGTCCTGTACAACCCCATGTCCACTTTGGCCCTCTGTTGGTTGATCATTCTCCCTCATACATTGCATGTTTCTATCCAGCCAAAGCTTGTTTCATTTAACAGACATTATTATGACATATCCAGACTGTCTTTAGAGAATAAGAAGAGCAAGAGGGCAGTCAGCAGCCCTCACAGCAGGGCCTTCCAACTCACTGGACAACTGTTGGCCAGACAAATGGCTCCAGGGTGAACGGACCAGGAACAGAAGGACAACTAATGTGTGCATGTCGCTCATGGGTTAGCCATCTTTGGGAATAGTTGGTTGAATTTGTCGATAATCTGGTACAAACTGCTCCAAGTGGTAACAGACGAAAGGCTGGATAATACACTCTTAAAGTCTGTCCATGTGGGCTTACTGTGAACTGGGAAATGTTTTCCTTATAGTGTACCTTATTGTGTCAGCCTACTGTACTGTATGTTCATGTGTCCCACGTTTTCCACTAAATACAGTTTGCCAATGTAAAGCCCACACCCTGTTGTTACCCAGCTAGTCCACAGCTCACATTCACATGTTGGTTGAATGTTGACAGGTTCCTTCCAACTGTCAGTGCATGGGATCATCATTAAAGGAAATAATGTCTGGTGGTCTAAAGCACAAGTCTGAACCATTGCACCAAAATAGAAAAACACTAAGTAGAGGGTTGGAAAAAAATGGTATAAACTTGATGTGTCTTGATCCGTATGCATTTGAAAATCAGTGCAGCGGTTTCACAGACTCCCATTCAAAGTGAAGGCTTTTTTATATATATATATATATATATATATATATAATCTAGTTCCGAATAGTCAACTCTATGTCAGCATTGGTCTTGGAAGGTTCGCATGTAGAATGACCCTGATTAATTAGTGTCTTTATGAGCTACCATTATTTACTTTCCTTGAAAAAACTGGCGATGCTGCTCTGAGCTCTTTTTTTCCCGTGAGCTATCAGCTGTAAGTGTTTGCCAATGACTCTGGCTTTGTGAAAGTGAAATCCAATTCTATGGGCACAGATGACTAAGAGAAAATTTGAAAGGATGTTGATGGCATTCTTGTATGTGGCCAGGAGGAGACAGTGTCAGAGGCACAAGTCAGGAATAATGAGAAAGGTAACAGCACAGTAGGTGAGCTACTGACATTAGTTAACTGGGTTGTCATAGTTTTCAGGGCTGAAAAGTGTGAAGAGCGAAAAGCAAAACATTTAAGAGAAATTCGGAAAATAGGCGAAATATTCAGGAAGAGGTAAATAATCTGATAACTAAAGAGTTAAATACCATGGTTACAAACATTAAATGTGCTGTGTGCAATCACACAATGACTACTGGGTTAACTCTAAAGGCAGAACCATTGCTTGACATACTTTACACTGTATTTATGCTATATTTCTGTTCTATACTGTAGAACAGAACATGTTCAAAGCTTCTTCTTCATTGTTATCTTCTCTGATGATTCTGTGTTTGAAAAGCAGGGAGAAACACGGACATCCACTTCTGCACTTTCTTCTTCTTTGCACATTTTCAAACTGTACATTTTACATTCTACTTGTACTGTATATATAATATTTATATATAGATATGTTCTTAATAATATTTATATGTTGTATGTAAATATTGTATGTAGATTTGGAGTTGTTAACGAAAATAATTTCCCCCTGGGATTATTAAAGTTCTGACTGATTCTGATTCCTGATTTCTGATTCTGATTCTGAAACTTCAACAGCTGTATCAGTGATGCTGCCGCTGGAACTGAACCCACGTGTACCATGTGGCTTTAAATTCATAATATAGCTCCTTGTAGCTCCTTGTCCATCACTCTGAAGTTAACTGTCAGCTAGCATAAGTTAGTAATGGGCCAGCTCTGGGATAATTGACTCAATTTATTAACTTGATTAATCTGACTCATGATGAATTAAGATTCCAAAAGGCTGCTGATGATTGGTTCAAGGCAGAGGACGTCCAAAATGTCACCCACAAGGAACCCATAAGAGGGTTCCACGTGGACATTACAGCTTATTTTATACAATTATTATCAATAATAATGTTAAAATCAAGTAAAATCAGAAAAAGATCTTTAATAAAGGTATGTTTTAAGAAGAGATTTAAAAGAGGTCACCAATTCTGCTGACCTGATTTCCTCAGGGACCTTAAAAATACTATAACAGTATCATAATAGTATAACAACCTTCAATATTCTGCCACAATTAGAATTCATCATAGTAACCCACTAGCAAAGACAAATTCCCTCTAAGAAAAACCTTGTTTGGAAATAACACCCAGCCTTTCAATAAAAATGTGCCGGCACTGAGTCTGTCATTTTATTGTCTGAACGATGGCTACCCAGTTTGAAAAGCGTCTTTTCAAATTCTCTGGCAATTCCAGTTAACAGCTGCAGCTGTCGCAGAGCATCGGCTGCTTGTGACATCATCCAACACCTTATGTTGTATCGATAAAATATTACTACCTATAAAAATCTGATTTCCTCACACTGCGTTGCCTACATGAGACTGCTTTCTCTAAAAGCCCTGATTATTATCTGTTAGCCTGTCTGCTCTGGCTGTTTTGTTAATGTCCCCACATTTTTAACACAACACCATGTAAATTGGGGTGGGAAAAACATTTTCCAAAATGCTTTCAGATAATCAACATTAGGGCAGTTGGAAACACCATGCTTGAAAAAATGTAATCCTCATAACATCCTCTGTTGTGCATAAATCATCAAATACACACACAGACAAAATGATGCTACCTGCTGAAGAAGCGCAGTGTGCTTGAAACGAGTTGCTGATATAATATCTGCATGTTGCAACCACTTTGCCATCCTTTTCTCTGTGTCAAGTCAAGTCAAATTCTATATACCCCCAAATCACAAATCACAGTCTTATGCTTTACAATCTATGCAGTCAACACCCACTGTCCCTCGATTTGGGTACGGTCAAACTGCATTTCTAAACCAGCTGTTTGACTAAAACTGCTGTTACTGCAGCTGGAAGTAGTGCCTCCTTCTGTGTTAATGGTTGTACCTCCATTTGATCCAGCGGCCAAGGACTATTAATGTGACACAGTAACCATATACTACATGTTATATATCAAGTGAGCCAACAGTTTTATAGTGCACACAGAAATTTTATGCACACTTCAAACTGGAAGACCTTTTAGTGTGAAGGCACTGATGATGATGGCTTTATTTGAAAAACAGTATTTTCACATCCAAGTTGTTTCACTTTGTTGTGCGAGCTAGATGCAGTGTAGCCGATCTGATGACATTGTTGATTAATCAGATAAAGCAGCCTCGGTCAGCTTGTCGATTAAATCACACAACCTTCCTGATCTTGTCACGCAGTACAGACACAGTGTGACTAGCTGCTGACCACTGTCACCACCTCCCACTGACCCGGGCTGATCCTCTAACCAGCTCGGTTGAGCTGGCTGCCCCCTTATCCATTAATTTCACCACAGCATTTCCTGCTTAAACAGCAATACATTCAGCTGGTCTGTTTGTTTCTGTACAACAGGGAAGGACTCATTTCCAGAGAGATATTAAAGCTAACAAAAAACTGCATCTCAGTCTAGTTCCACTGTGGTCTGGTGAATGATTATTTTAAAGTGGCAGAAAGATAAAGAGCCTGAAACTGAAAAAACTCAATATATACAGATATACTGTAATTATGATTAATTTAAAGTGTGATAAGTATAAAAAATGACAATTTATTTCTTTTTTTTGCTTGACAATCCTCTGTACTTCTTTTTAAAATTTGTGTATAGTTATTTACAAATGTGAATTAGACACAGATTACATAATGTATCAATATCAATGTAACAATTATTCAAGGAATAGTTTGCTTAGCTTCCAGTAAGCTTAACGTAGCAGATATTGAGAAAACAGGGGGAAACAGATATCCTGGCTGGCTCTATCGAAAAGTGGCAAAATCTGCCTTCCAGCACTTCTTGTTTTTTTAAAGCTAGCTGTTTCCCCCTGTTTCCAGTCCTTATGTTAAGCTAATCGCCTTCAGGGTGAAGCTTTATATTTAATGGACACACATGAAAGTTGCATAGATCTTCTAATGTAACTCTTCACCGGAAAGCAAGTTATTGCTTCTCCCGAAATGTCAAACTATTCCTAGCACCCAGTTTTCAAACACTGGCAGCTACCCAGCCTTTCTTCTTCTGCTATTGAGCTCAACGTGTGCAAGACTGGTGCAGTCAGAAGTCAGGTTAACCTCTAACCTGGAGCTGCTCATGTACCACCATCTTCTGTCACTCTCTCTACAGCTGTTCCTTGTGCTTTACCTTTCCCTTGTGTCTCTTGTGCTCCCCTGTTGGTTTCTCTCTGTGTGTTTCTGTATTGTGGGCGTGGCGCCTCTCTCGCTCTCCCGGCTCAACCTACACACCTGCTCCAAGTATATAATCCCCGGTTTTTCATCCACTCATCGCCAGATTGTTGTTTAGCCATAGTGATAGTTCTCGTCTCAGGTCTCAAATTATGTGTGTTATTTTGGTCCATGCATTGCAATACCTTTACTACCGTACTATTAAGTATGCCTGAAAAAGATTTAGTGTGTCCCAACACATAGTATGTCTGTGCAGCGGAAGATATGTCACATCGACTGAGATGCAGAGAGAGCACAGACAGAAGCTGCATGATAACCAACAAAAGGATGTAACTACGAAAATAACAATTACACTGTCTTGAATATAATACTGCATGTTACATACATTTGCTAAAAAATTAAAAACAGCAGAGCTCTCTGGGTTAACCTCTGGCTGTTTTGGCGAATGGCGTTTTGTTGTATCTCCAAGGTAACATTAAGAAATGTAGTACCAATTCAAAATCGCATTATTTTTCTTTTTTTCTTTTTGCGACTGATGTATGAGGAAGAAGTTCAAGGCCCAATGTTATGACGAAGTAGTATGTCCCCCCTGTATGCATACTGCTCGCAAGAGTACGTATTTTGCAAGGGCAGCTGCAGTATGTAATAAAAGTACAAAGAGAAAGTGTCCGATTTGTCTGTCAGTGCCACAGCATCACTGCCTGCCTGCCATGCTCACATCCAGCCTTTTCCCCTGCTCTGCTTCACCAGCCACCAGCTCCCCTCTTCCCCTGCCTCTGCCATCCGGACTTTCCCCATTCATCCCCTGGAACTCTGTCAATAAACCTTTTTCTTATTAATT
Organism: Morone saxatilis; assembly: GCF_004916995.1. Classification (NCBI taxonomy): domain Eukaryota; kingdom Metazoa; phylum Chordata; class Actinopteri; family Moronidae; genus Morone; species Morone saxatilis. The sequence continues at coordinate 23,324,434 of NW_023340257.1, read as the reverse complement.
CCATTTCCCTGAGTCTGCGTCCTGCATTTGTGATCTTCCGCTGTTGATTGTTATATCCTCATCACCAGGGGACACCACCTTAAAATGATTAATAAGCACATTCAAGAGTAGTTAGATAAAAAATTACAGTTCAAAGTCAGATGACCATTAAATTCAATTAAATAACATTACATAACTAAATAAGGTGTAGAAAGAATTGCACCGTGACAGGGTTTTGGTAATGGTAATTATCTGCAGTTGCATAATAGTACTTTTATTCATTTCAGTCCTTCCTTTTATGAGCCCGTTTTCTCTGGGTCTTAGATAAGTTAATTGAAATATAGTGCTGCAGGGATAGCAGCTCTCAGAATTGAAAAATAACTATTCTTAGACATTTGTCAATTATGGCAGGTTTACAACCAGGTCATGTGAAGGGTGATAAACGACAGTGTGTTTTTTACATTTATCAGTAGTTATATTAAGTTCTCAGATAGGAAATTTAAGGTCACGGTGAATGACTGGTGGCAGGTGTATTAATAAATGTGTGTTCTTCCTATTGGCTTCTGTGAGTCTGCAAAGAAAAAACTATATAACTATATAAAACCTGCACTACACAAATCTGTTATTTCAATATCACTGTGTTCAAGCTGATAAATACCTTTAATAGATGTAATCAGCTGAGCCAAATATCTTGATTAAGATTCATAGTTAAGTGTCCCAGATAGACAGAGCATAAATGCAAAGAAAGTAGGAAGTTAAGAAATATCTAGAGTATTGAGCCCTCTTTTTTCACTGCTGCTTAATAAGTACCTGATTTTCATATTTTTGCATATTTGGATGAATGCTTTTTTTTAATGTCACCTTCAAATGGAGCCATCAGAATTTAACTTTGATGAAAGCCTTTTGTGGAATTGTCAGCTGGAGCCAGAGCTCCTGCAGAGTTTACACAAGGGGACTGAGATTGGACTTCAGAGTGCTGAGGAACAAAGATGAGTGACACAGCAGAGTTAAGGTCACAGTTTCACCTGATCTATGTGTTTTTAAAAAATCTTTTCTTGCACAGTTGCTCTCTGTGTCTTTTCAGGTCCAGGAACACCAGCAGTTGATGCAGCAAAGTGGAAAGACAGAAAGAAAATCTTAAATGAAAATTATATTTTTCCTACACTGTGACACGTGTTTTCTTATACTGGCTCTCTGCAGACACTGTCATATGTTGCTACATGAAAGCCTGCCAATCACTCAGTTTAAATGCCACAGTGGAATATATGATAAATATTTCTTCAAAAAAATACACAAAAACTCACAAGTTGCCTCTTCATGATTCTGCATGACTTTTCTATAATTTAAATTTAACAAATCAACCACTGTAAAAATGAAGCAAAAAAAAGAGTTGGCAATACAGACATGAAAAAGTTGTCAGAAAAAGACAAAATATGCCATCAATTGAAAAAGCAGCTATAACAACAACAGCTGTGCCAGTGTCAAAACTCAGACCATAACTGGTGTAATACTAGGACTGGTGTGCAAAGAAAGAATCCAAGTGCTAAAAGATGATAATGAAATGCTTGTTTAAATTCACATTAACATCATACGCTCTTAGCCAAATCTATTATTCAGAGAGATTTGCAGCACAATGAGTTAAAGAGGTAAATTAGCTTAAAATGTCTCCATCTTCAGCATCACAGGCAGCCGAGAGTATAAAGGGTCAAAGGTCAGAGTCACACTGCCCTGATAATAGAGGTAACAAAATATTACTGTGCCTCAAGAATGATGATGAATAATCACTCTTGTTTGTTGTCCCGCATTCACACACACATACACGCAAACATACACACACGCGTCGTCAACCTTTTGAAGTGTAATGTATGAAAATTACTTTCTACACGATAGCATGCAGCACCCTCCCCACACCTCTTATCTCGGACTGTGTTTTGTTTATCTGCCTCTTCGCCGTTGCTCTCCATTTATCAGCTGCTCTGGCATTCCTGTTAAAGCATCCCTGTGGCTTGTCTCTTGGACAATGATGGACACAGGTGGTCAGAGAAAGTGTCCACATGGCTGAGACCAGAGCACTGTCCTGGGGCTCTGGCAGTGGCCTTGAAGGCTTATCATCTCTCCACAGAAGTGCTCTTTCATGCTTTTGATCTCGTGTAAATTAGTTTCTGGCTTTTCTGTTAAAGCAATTTTGCTCCCCGCCCCTGTCACTGAAAATCCCAGTGGCGATGGGAATGATCAGAAACTTATGGGAGTGTCATTTCTGATGTCCTCATGTCTGCAGTTGCAAACTTAATTGACAATCTTAGTTTAGGATAGTTTATGAGAAAAAACACATCAACAGAAGGAAATAACAGTGGAGGGAAAGACAATTAATTCACTATCTGAGCTGGCATAAAGAGGTTACAACTAAAGATTAATCATTTATTTATTTGTTTTTAAAATGTTATAGATTTTATTTCCACATTAAATTAACAAAATCAAATACATCAGCAAAAAGAAACCAAAAAGTCCATATGAATGTACATATTTAAAAATACATAGTATGTGTTATTTGGCTAAAACAGCCTTCAGACTTTAAAAAAAATAATAAGAATAGAATCATATGAAGTAAGTTACAAAAGATTAAAAACAAAAGCCAAACAAGGTTATGAGTTTTTATGCTACAAAGGGCTAAATTTGTCATTAAGAGCCATTAACGTCATTAAAACATTTCCCTTGTTCATAAAGCACTTGTCTATCTTTCCTATTAAGAGAAAGACTTATTCAAAGTTGTGGCCTCTCTAGTGCAGGGACAACACCCAAACAGACCTCTATTGTTGAACCATTATGTGTGGCCGTTTGAGTTCTTCAGAAATCATTGAAGGACGTTCATCTTTTCTAGTCCAAGCATCTCAAACATGTTGAGCAACAAGTGAGCTACAATTACCTCAATATAATCATGAAACATAATGCCCCCAAGATTCTTGGAATTTAACATAGTTTGATGGTAGCATGAATCAATGTAGACTGACACACAGTGTTCAAACCTGTTTCGAAAGTCCCCATGTGCTTTTCAATGAATTTGTACTTAGGCGAATAATTAAAAACAAAATCACATTACAGAGCGGTGTAGTATCAAGTAGCGCATACATTCGCAACCCCAAGAATCAAGCACTGTTCGATCGCCACTAATACTTGGAGTACTAGATTTCCTTTTTTTCGCGTACTAATGCGCAGGTAGGATGACGTACGCTAAGCCACTGGATGTTGGTGTCACATAACTATCAGGTTCTGGGGACAATAATGTTCTTAATTTTATTGACACTCTACGTTCTCTGCTGCTTTTGTGTGCAGTGCTGCAGGCAAAGCCATCTCATTTAGTTCAGAGAATCACACAATAAACATTTGCTATTTGTCATTAAAAAGATGTCTCTTGGTGTTTTAACATGCATGTGATTAAGTAATTAACAGACAATGGGGAAAAAATAAATTCCTAATATTTTGAAAATCACTCAGAGGTAACGCAATTATATTAAACAGTAGCCTATTAATGATGCAATCACCTCATAACATCGCTCCTCTCTGCATGATACTACATTAATCGCTTTTAATAATAAAAAGTATTGGTATCAATATTGATGCTGATGTAATAGTTTTGCCTGATTAAAAACATAATCACATGTGGCAGAGTTTTATAAGCTGTATTTTTCAATCAAAAAGAGTACACATCATCAGCTGAATGCAACAAAGCTGACTTAGTTTGACAGAAGAAATTTGACTATATTTTGCTACATATGCTGTCCATATTGGGGTTTGTGGAAAAAGACTGACAGACTGAAATGATTACCTTTAAGCAATTGGTAATTGTCAGTGACCTGTGTGATAGCGGAGATAATCAAATCCATTACTGTCTGCGGCTGTGATGAGGGAAAAGCATTGTGTGTCTCTTTGTGTCTTATTGCAGGGGGGGGAAAGTTTTTGTGTGATCCTCAGGAATAAATTTAATTTCTCGACGGTGAGCACTTGCTGCACTGATGTGAAAAAGAGTCTAGATATTTAACTGTTCTGCTTCTGTGCTTCTTCCCTCCAGGCCAAAAATGTGATCTCCTATTCATTATTCGGCTTGTCATATCAAATGAATTACCAGACAAGAGAACCACTTCCAAATAATATGAATCAGTTTGCAAAACTTGAGTCACAGTATCAATAAACTTCAGCCAAAGTCGGCTAACCAGAACTGCTCTCCAGTATGTGATTAAGAAAACTTTACTATAGGGACTGGGTATGATGTATAGCAGGAGGAATAATGCTTATTGTTTGTGGCCAATGTGAGGAAAGGGCCCATCTCCCTCTGCTGAGGAGTGTCACATGGAATTTGTTTCCATTTGTGCAAGGCAGCGAATCAGTCAATTTCATCTCTGTTTCCCTTTTTTTTTCTTCTATGCATCCCAATGAGCTTAACGCAATATTAAAATATGGCAGATAGCTGATGAGAAAAAATGAGCGTAATGCCCATCTGAGCTGCTGCTTCTACTGTCTGTCCCCGTTTCCTGCTTCCATGGGCCAGCTGCATCGATTGTGACTGCTACTGTTTTAGTAAAAGCAGAAACACATCTACAGTATGATACATTAACAGTCCGCACACACCGGAGATGAGGACACACACACACACACAGAGCAAAACAGATGCATTTAATATGCTTGTCTGAAAGGTCAAGTGTTCAAAGGAAATTGCCTCGGCCAACTTATTGGAGAATGTAATGAGATGGAATTGTTTATGCATCCACTAAACACTTGTCACAATTGATGCCTTTTCCCTGGTTATTCTAATACATAACAGAAAATGAGAAGTCACTTCAGGTTCCTTTAATATGCTCCTGGTCACTCCTGTCTTTCATTCTGGATGTGACAGAGATCTCTTTAAAGCCTGTATACGCTCTCTGTGCCTGCAGCTCAGATGTAATTGGTCACAGACATGTTGCAGGTGTGCTGGTAATTTCCTTACTGCATGCCAGAGCTTAGCTTTCCGCGTTGCTATGCCACCTCATGTGGTAACCAGGGAACTTGTTAGCAATTTGATCAATTTGCTGAGGTACAGGAGGTGGACAGAATATCAGAAACTTGTTCAGTATTACACAATCCAATCCAATACAACAAGTCTGCCATATCCAGTCTTTGTGAAAGTTCTACTGAATCAGCTCTCCAGTACAGATATTTCTGAGTTTGAGTTTCTGCCAGTTTGTAGTATTGTTGTATCAGGTTGCATTATATTGTACAGAAACACACAACATCTTTTATTTCATCTGTGGACTTCTTGTGGTATTACAATGATAACGTAGTGAGATGTTCTTAAAGGCAACACACATATGTGTATGATGCATGTCAAAGCATCTCCACCCATTGTTTTATATTTAATGTGCATCATTGTGGGGTGGCACTTCTAAAATCATATAATTGTATATAAGCAGTCATTTCATCACATTTGATGCCTGGAAAAGAACATCCTGGCAACAGTGTACTTTGACTACTTCTTCTGTCTGCTTGGTGTGTGGTACAAGCAAATTACTCTCTGCAAGGTGGGTGGTGTGTGTTGCAATTTTGAGTGGAGGTCAGGTGGTGTATGTTTGGGCATATCAAAGCATCTGACTTTGCCTCTGGAGACCATTGTTTGCATCCCAAATCAGTTTAAGTCACCTAAACCTGGTCTAAACTTAAAGGAGAAGTGCACTGATTTCACTCATCAAACTCTGTTCACAGGTCTCGGGGAGTATTACTACATAAGTGATAAAAGTATTTTTTTAAAGCTGTTTATGACTCCAAAGGGAATTGTGCAAAGTCTGGTAAATTGCCTCAAGTTATGTCACTGTTGGGTCTGAAGTGAGCTCACCAGATCTCTTTAACCAGCTCCTCATCTCTGCTTGAGGCTACATTGGCTGCTACTAGCCAACCCATGGATGTATTAAGAGAATCCTGGATGCTGTGCTGGACGTGGGGCTCTGTTCTTCCCTATGAACGTTGTTCAGTGGTGCATGAAGCCAAAAAAGTCAGAAATTATCTGGAGTAATACGTATTGGACATGCGCACCAGAGACCTCCACCGACCAAGCTGGCTAACTTCCGGTTTAGCCAGCTTAACATGTTATAGAGATGGTGAATCCTCTCATTACTTAGTGAGGGTGTAGTTTGGGGTTTTGTTGGACCAGATTGCATAATATTGTGCATATGTCCCTGTTATTGTGTCCAATTATTGCAAATAAAAAATAAAAAAATAAGTAAGCCATATGCATTGGTTACACTTCAAGCCACTGGGGAATTTGAAATTTGAAACCTTTGTGTTTCACAGTAAATAAAAGCAAAGCCTCTTGGGTATTCATTCTGTAACATACAACAGCTTATCTACCTGCAAAACTTGCTCAGTTCTAATGTCATACTGTAATTGGTATTACTGAGGTCTGTGTTACTGAGATGTCTGCTACCCAGATATTAGAAAAGACAAAGCAAATTAGGGAAGAGCAAAAGAGGAGCAGAGCGATGTGTTACATAAAAGTGACACAAAGGATTTGTTCCAGGAGACTTCACCCAATCCAATCAAGTGGGCTTTTCTGGATGAGTTCTCAAGCGATTCTTGCATCTCTCAGGAGAAAGCACTCAAGTTAACCTGTCCTTCAGTAATGAGGAAATTAGCTTTTTTGTTACAATTATGATATTCTGCAGGATCCTACAGTTTTTACTGCCCACACAGACAGACTTACAAAAGCATCACTCTGTGATGTTAACATAATATTCGAGAGAGGTGATCATGTTATGTCATGTTCTCTGAGAATTTTCTGTAGCTCTCATCAATT
>NW_023340257.1:23310528-23317612 GCF_004916995.1 Morone saxatilis | reverse complement strand
TACCTGCTATTAGCTGCCGTGATGTTTGTCTTTGTTCAGCAAAGCAAGCAACTACTCATTTAGATTTTTATTATAATTATATATTTTTTGAAATTCTAGCATGTCAAATCAAACAATGCTTAAAAACTAGACACATACATTTGGTGCGGATATTGCACAAGGTATTGTGAGTTATTCTGACGGGAAGCAGAATATAAAAATGTGAGTGAATAATTGAAAGCTTTGTGTGTCTATGAGCGAGTCAGGCCTAAAGATCAGATATTATGAGTGTACCACCACAAAAATATTTCTTCCGTGTTTATGAAATAAAAGAAGAAGTGGACACAGAAATAGAATCACTTCTCAGTATAATACAATATGCAGCCTGATGGTACAGTAAGCTATACATAAATAGTGGGCCAGAGGCTGTACATTGCATTTTACTGTCATGTAAATATCTTTCCTGTACAGTTTAGATCTTTCTATCTTTATCCTTATCTTTATTTATTTATATTTTAAAAAGTACTTTATTTTTGTTTGATTTTTAAGCACCAATGCAACAAGGCAAATTCCTTGTATGTGTAAAAACTCACTTGGCAATAAACCCGATTCTGATTCTGGATCTGATTGTAGATATGCTTATTTTATTCTGTCCATTCCCTACTGGTCATTAGCTAATCTTATGATAATGTATTTTTCCTGCTTAAAGTTTCCCATATAAGAAAAAATGACAGTGAATAATAATGGAGCAATTTACTTATTACTCATTTTACAGTGTGAAATAGTTTTAATCATTATATGCTCATTAGAAAACTACCAGTGTGTGGCTGCCAGAGAAACCAAGAATTATTCAGTCAATGAAAGGTGCAGCTAAACGTTTTCTGTGCTGTTTGAAACTCTTAGGAGAGTCAGCAATTGAACTCTGATTGCAGCCCGGAGTGCATTTAAAATGAAACTTGACTCAACAAACAAAACCAGCATATTTTCCATGCACTTAACAGAAACCCTCATAACAACGTCAAGCTTTCAAGTACCATATAAAAGACTGTGTTTACATTTTTTTATGAAGTTATTAGTAAAAAATGCTAACAAACCAAGTGTTTTCATAAAATTTGGAAACACACACAATTAAGGGTTTTCAGATTTGTGTTTCACGTGTTGTCTAATGGTTGTGACATTATTTCACCCTCATCAGTTTTTAAATTCTGCATTCTTCAGTGAAAAAGTAGCATTTATGTTTTGCATGGTTGCGTAAAGAAAACGTGAGACTTTAACACAGGAGACTGCTGTTTTATTTAACTATTTAAAAGTTATATGAGCTTGAAAACATTAATATACAACAACTATTTGCTAAGTAAAGGTATAGCTGAGTCATGTCTTGACTGTGTCTTGCCTTCATGATTTGTTGACATAGCCATAGACATTTGTGAATCAATCTGCTATGTGGGAAGCTGAGTAAAGCGACTGTTTTGGTCTGTGATGCTAGTGCTCTAGTGCGACATGCAGTGGCAAATAACTTTCATAGATATCATTTACTTTAATTTAACCATTTAGGATTACTTAGAGGCCAACTAATTTTCTAGCATGTAGAGCAACCTAATGTATATGGCACTGTATCACATTTTCCCCACTGGGCACTCTATCCTGTTTTCTTGCGCATTGGACCACTGTAGTAGGCACCTTATCATTATTTATCATAGGGGCATCCAGGAATGGGCTTTTGTGGTCTTTTATTTTTGAACATGTGGGCACCAGAGCAACCTTTGTTGTTTATATCATCACATCGATGAGAGTTTTTTGCCTCAATTGCACCACATTTGCATTTGTGATAACTACAGCATCAGACAAGTTGTGTGTTTGTTCACCTAGAGAGGAGTGACAGGAGGAAATCCTTGTGTTGTTTTGGTTCAGTCCTGCACACTTTGCTCCATACTGTACCCTGTGCTGAGAAACATATAGAATAAACCACCAACTTGCAGTGGTCTCATTTTCCTGTTAATATACTGAACTCAAAATAAATGTAAAAATAATACTGCCTAAATATTCACCATGTTGGGGAAATGTGGTTGGGGCCTACAATGAATTGAAACTGCTATTATAAAAGTTACCAGCAGATTCAGTTCAGTTCAGATACTTTGGGACTTTTATTTTGATCAGCTGCCTCAAACGCTGTGTAGGCGTTACTGACAGAACACTTCCGCTGACTTACTGACTCTGAATTCCTACTGAATGAATACACTCCTGATAAAACTGCCTCAGCACTCACAACCCATGGCTATATACTATATCTTACTATATCACTTACTTCAAGTATTCCCCAGCAATTGATTGTTTGAATATATTTTCCCTCCAGCCTTCCTGAAGGCTATATTTTCTAAAACCACAGTATCTCCTTAGAAATGGTGTCCAGTTTTTCTCTATATATCCCATTGTTTGAACAGCTTTGCAGCTTTCAAAGAATGGTTACGGGTTATAAAAACACTCAGTTGGGCCTGAAGGATCTCCGAGACTTGTCGCTAACACTGGTGAGTCCAGTTATACAGTATACAGTGTATAAAAAGATGGTGGTGCTTTGGACAAACATCTACCAAATGTCATACTGTTAATGGACAAAATAGTAATAAATAATTTGATATGAACACATTTAAAAATGCAATAAAGCCGAAACAATTAAAGTATTTAGACAAAGTTCATAAAAAGGCAGCAATAACAACATTATTCCTAGTGCTACTAGATTATCAGTTTGATATTTGAATGTGTCAATTGACTTATTACTCTTATTACATTAAATGTCTATTAAAGCCCATTTACATGTACTTTAAATACATAATATTATAGCCGACAATGCAAAGCATTGTTTTATGATAATGCATTGTAATAGTATTGACCTGTTGATTGGACGTGCCTTGATATTTTTTATGAATCATATATTTATGGCCATTGAGTGGTTTGGGTATGAAGGATGTTGGACTGGCTCCTCAGAGTGGAACTGTATGGGCAAATGTAGAGCTGGATGAATAACTGTAGCATATAAGTCCAAATTACTTGCTTAAACACAATACTTAGTCATAATAACATGCACACTAAGTGGCATGCTGCCTATAGCCAAGAAATAGTCATTAGAATTAACATTAGATCAAATTAGGCTGTTCAGTTCAGCAATTTGCAGACTTGCAGGCCAAAAGTCAACCCATTCCCCCCACACAGATCTGAAATAATGCCGTGTTGGGATTTTGGTAACATGGCCACCGTTGAAACTGGAGGTCATGTGACACCATGGGACAAAGAAATAGCTGTAAAAATGACCAAATGTTGTGAATATTCAATCAGTTGGAAGAAGCAACATTCTGCAAAATCTGTCTTAAATTATCTTTGCTAGATCCAATAGTACAAATTAAGAATATTCATAGAGGGTCTTATTTGTTATGTGTGTGTGTTTTTATGTGAGAAAATGTTCTCTAACTTTCATAACGGATGTTTATGGCAAAAAAAAAGAAAGTCTTTGACATGCAGGTCTGACTTTATCCAGTTCTGTTCCTGGGGCCTTGCTGTAGGCTACACACTCTCTGGCAGGCAAACTAGATCTCCTCTGGCTTTGGCCAACAACTGGGTACAGCTGATTAAACTGTTAGAGTAATGACTTGAAATAGTGCGGATCAGATATGACTGATTTGGTGTTTATTTTGTCTGACAACATATTCTCTGTTCTGATGCATGTTTAATTTGCAACCTAACAGAAAGATACAATAGCCTGTTTACACATATCATGTGTAATACAGTGAATGTGGCTGGTAGCTAATTCTAGCAGGAGTATTAAAAAATGTAGTACATATTGACATGATTCTATTCCATATTCAATTCTAACATTATTTAATACATGGAGCATTGGTCTTACGTTGATCAGGTAAACAGAAACACTACTCCAAATGAATGCCAATGTTGCTCTGTGTCTGCTGGATGTGTAACTGTTTGCTAACGCATCTTTTTTCACAACTTTTCATTATGATCTCAGTGTTGATGTGTGATTAATTACCAAACAGAATGATAGAACAAGAGAATAGTATAGTGACTTAAATCAAATCTACATTACATTTCAGACATTTGTACTATTGCTTTAGAGCTACGCTAATCAATATTTCATATTAACAATGAATCAAACATCTAAGATGACAGGGATCAGTTGCTGTGATGAACCCATAGTGAATTATCACAAACTCTCTTGCACTACTGAGGTTTTTAGCCTATTGTAGCTCATTGTTTTGCTTTTCCAGCCCACTAAGCTCTGATAACACCACAAAATGGCAGATATATAAAGACTAGCTGGTTAGCATAGTGGTGCTTTTAGCAGCTAAAGAGCTAAAGAGCTAGTTTCTCAGGAGTTGGAGACCAAGCCAAAGCTAAAAGGAAATGTGGGATATGGAATATGTGTATATGGGACTTAAATTCATCAGTTGGACACAATCATGACTCCAAATGAAGGCTAATGTTGCTCTGTGTCTACTGGATGTGTGAACAGGCAACTGTTTGCCAGTGCTGGGAATTAGTGGACTATGTAATGTAATTAAACAAGTAGTTTAACTTCATTTTGCAGTCATATTTGCATAGTGAATCAAGTAGTTAAATTACTTTTCTGCAATTGATTGTGTAGTTAACAACTGAAACTACAACTGGGCAATAAAATGAAAGGACTGATTTTTTTTATTTTACCACTGACTGTAATTGGACCCCTTTTGACCAACCACGTACACTTTTCACCTTTCATCCGGACCACTGTGAGCATGCCCAGGCAATGCATCTTTGTATAGTGCAAAAGGGCGGGTGTCGCTGCTCACACAACCTCCTGAATCTCTGCCTGAAGAAGATCACCGTGGCCATACTTAAGTAAATACAGGATAGCTTTGTTGTATTTCAACTTCTTCCAGAGTCAAAGCAATAAATGTAACTTTTCTACCTTAAAAGTACAGCTTCAAAGTCATTTTTATGCTACACTGAGTTGTAATTGGGTGAATGATGCCTTTGTCATTCCCACTCTGCATCCCCCATGCCTGTTCTTGTTCTATGTAACTGTGCTCCAGGTCGCAACAAGTGCACTTTAGACTTTACACTTACACACATACCACCAAATATGTCCCTGATTTTGGTAAAACTGGATCATATTTTATGGAGAAAAGGTTTTCTGGTTTTCCCTCAGATGTCCTCCAAATGTTCCTGCCTCAATTCTTGTGAGTTACCGAGTTTTGTAGTGGGCTTTAAGTAACTGGTATGAAATGTAGCTGTTGTTAGCAAGTTGACCGTCCTGTCCCGGACAGCCGGGACTGGGTGCTCAGAGCACCGGGGAAGTGTTTGTGTTTACACCGCCAGAAGGGGAGCTTTTCAGGCCCTGGACGGGGGGAGGGTGGGAAGCCTGTCTGAGCTGCGTGGGATTGTCAACAAACAACTTCCATGCTGCCCCCAAATGGTATGAAACATGCATACATGTGTTATAGTATATATAATGACAATAGAACAACAAGAACTATAACGGGTAGTTTGTGAAGTTTAATGTTAAACTGCATGACTTGATTTTTTTTTTTTTCACACATCAGATACATTGTTAATATTTACATCAAACATAACTCCAAATAAAAAAAAACAAACAGGTTAAATCGTTTCACATCATTTCATTATTTCAGCCTGGGCAACAAAAATAGCTCATAATCCTAATATTTATTTAGGTATTATCCTTCCACAAATATACAATAAATGTCAAAAGAAATGTGCTGTAGGGTCTATATATATGTATATGTTTATAAAAATAAAAACTAAATGTTACAGTCTTACAAAACACAAAACAACAAGGTTGAGGGTAAAAACAAACATGGCAATCATCTTCAGGACATTCAAAATAATTAAATGTGACTGAAAACATAAGGATTTGACAGTGATAAATACATGTAAATGCCATATTAAGCATATTTTGCAGCAAGTCTTAGCACTTACACATACTACTAATAATAGCAATAATAATAATAATAATAAATATATTATTAATAATAATAATACAAATAATAATAATAATAATAATAGTGAAATAATGAAAAGGAAGGATGTCATGAATAGTAAATGTGTCACAAAAAGACAAACTAGTGTTGCAGTGTTTTTTCGCACAGCAGGTACAGCAATATTAAACTCCTTCAGTGGGTCGAGACCACTGCTTAAACTAAATGCTAGCACACATATCGAGCCATTGCAAGACAACAAAGTGAGCACAGGAGAAAGTCTCACAATTTTTACTCGATCCCATTAACCACCACCATTAAGAGTAAACACTAAATTACCTTCAACACCTCAAGGATTTTTTTTTCACATTGAGCACAAACACAAGTATTTTCTTAATTTTTTTCAAACATACATCTGACATGGCAAAAAATGTGAACTTTCAGTTTATGCAAATTTTCTGTGTCTAGAGGGCTTGTGAGTAGGAGGCAGTATCCTGAAATTGGCTCGTCAAGCACATTAGCTTATGTATGGTCTGAAATTAACAGTCACAGTGTAAAATGGACTCTGAAAATAAGTGGAGCGCTATCGTATATAACTAAGCATTCTCTAAAAAAATACAGTAGCAAGCTTTTCTCTTCAGTGTTTCTTAGGCTGATCTGAAACTATTTCGGCTATATTAGTACAAATCATACTCAAAAAAATATTTAAATATGTTAAATGTGTGGGCTGTCCTTGAAAAAGTCTTTCCCTTTCAGTATGAGTATAGAAACTAGTCTAACTGGTGTCTTCCCAGGACAACCCAGGTATGTGATTGTCTTCACCTATTGCACCTGCAAAAAGAACAACTCCTGTTGGTTGATAACTCTGCACAAATACAAAGGACCCGCAGTGCAATGAGCCTCAAACCAGCCTCCACAAGGAACTCACATACAGATATGGAAAATACAGCATATGGCAAGCGATAATGTAAACTTGGATGGTTTTGCTCATTGCCAATCAACTATGTTTATTTCCCATCAAACAAGGTAGTTTTAATGTAAACGCTGGCATGAAAGCAAATGGACAAAAACTGAATGAAACTATATGTCTTTGGTAACTACTGGTAGATAATAATAATAATAATAAT
>NW_023340257.1:23290366-23310489 GCF_004916995.1 Morone saxatilis | reverse complement strand
TAATAATAATAAAAGTAATAATATCCTGGATGATGGATTGATGGATAATATAGTACATGGAGGAATAGAAGAAAGTAGATACTGTTGGATGTCAAGCCCTTTGTTTTTCTTCATAGCTAATGAGGATAACATTCGCTTCTAATAGTCCGAAATATCCAGTCAAACTCCATAACAGCAAGGCTATTATGAAAAGTAATGAAGGATTCAGTTGAGAGACTGCCAATTTACATCTTCACATAACAACCCTGTCATTAACTGTCATTAAAGGGGTAGTCCATGTCATTATAGATTGATAATTTGCTTTACAAATTAAATGGCATTTGTCTTTTTTTTTTTTTCACCAGAACACACTCGATCACACATACAGTATAGTATACGACTTTCAAATAAGCAAGCATATGATTGACAGACAAACAGAAAACAAACAAAAGAAGCACGTTGCTATAAAAGGTCACTACCACTGTGGGAAATGTAAAAAAAGTAGAAGAAGAAAAAAAATAACATCTTGAGTGATACAATGGCATATTCTGTACACCGTTAAGAAGGTTGGCAAAAAAGCAAATGATTCAAAGGTGAGGAGGCAATCAAAAACAAACAGGAAGCGTGGGCACGTGAGGGGTGAAGGGTAGAGTGGTAGAGGGTAGTTGGTGTCGCCTATGCTAACATCACAAGGTGAGCTGGGTCCTACAGACAGCCTCAGTGGAACAAGCAGTGCACAATACACAGGGGATTCAGGGCCACAAGTTACAGACATTTTCATCATGTCAAGGGGATGCCCACACGTGTTTTAAGCTTACAGAATAAACAGAAGCAAGGTGGGAATGATGCACATCTGTTCAGCTCAGCTTTGTTTTCCTTGAAGCGTTTGCGGTACTATCATGATGCCTCTTGCAGAGCTATGTGGCATGTCACACGGATTGCTCCTTGGGGAAGGTGAACGGAGCTCGAGGGCCAGGGGCGGAGAAGCTGGTGTTGGAGTACATGGGCTCGTTGGGTGGGTGCTGCGTGTAGGGGTGCTGAGGCAAGAAAGTAACAGGAGGATAGGCTGGAGCGGGCTGAGACTCGGGGAAGTGTTCTATGTTGCAGACGCGCTGGTAGCTCATGTATTCAGCTGGGTTCAACAGCTCTTCTGGACGCCTCCCAGAGTCCTGCGAGGGCAAAACAAAAGAAGACGACAGAAGATAATACTGAAGCGTCACAGGGATTGTCTGAGGAAGGTTGACTGAACCTGGAATTGAGTGTCAATCACATCAGTACATTACAGTCCACAACAAAACACTGAGGGGTTTATTAAACAGACATTTTAAACAGTATTTAGATATGTCTCACTTAATGTCCGCAGTATTTTCCTACACAATATACAAACACATAGTTTTAATACATATTCATGCATATGTCCCTCTACATTGAGCAACCATGATGCCAAAAAGGTTGGATTAACTAATCATATTCATGCTTTTTCACACTATTTTGAGTTCTTTAAATAATATGGTTTTGTCCTTTCTTTCTTTGTCATAACATCAGTATTAACCTGATTAACCTGTCAGTTTGTTAAGAATTTATAGAAAACATTTTTACTTTTATGTCTACAGTAAAGGACAACTGTAAGAGCAGTCCATTTATCCACATGTGGCATTACATTCACCATAGATGCATAACTAGCCACTAACATTTTACACTGAGGGCCCTATTTTCATGAATCACAGAGGTGCAGATGGTGGTAAAAAAACTGGTTTAGACCAGCTGTAGGTTTGGTAATGTGGTTTGTGAGAGGTGTTGGATACAGATAGTGGAGGTGTTTGAGGCTTGTGTCTTTTGTCATGAAATCAAATCAACCTTCTCAGTCTGGATTTGGATCTGGATATTACAACTAACTTTGTCAAACAATAAACATCCCTTGAATCCCTTTACATTTCCTAGTCATCTCTCTCCTCATCACATGTAATCAACTTCAGTAAATTGGAACCTATACTGAGTATTCATCGATAATGAATCATTATATTCTAATATGGGTATTTTTCTATGTAATTTTTTCTCTATTTGACTGTTTGTGAATATCTGATGCTATTGATAATGTATGAAGGATTTGCTAACCTTAAAATATATTAATGCCTTGTTAAAATAGCTAACTAACTATTGACTGCACCTGTTTTTATTATCCAGTGCTTCTATGATTGCTAGCTGATAGCAGCCTTGTTATGTATGTGAGCTGCCATTTGGTTTTTACATGCCCTGAAGAAGACTGTGAGTTAAAAAATCGTAGGCGTTTAGCCCATTTATTAAAGGCTTTTTAATTTTGCAGTGTGCCTTGGTATTTTTTGGTTATGACTTATTGATCACAAAGCAAAGTACAAGTTTAACCTCTCTCCTTATTTTTTGGTCTCATGATGATATGTCCTTGGATCCAAAGAACACATGATTTTTGGTATCTGCAATTGTGAGTTAGAACTACTTATGCCAACTACTGGCATTTGCTCCTTCCATACACAAAAAAATCACCATTATCAGCTGTTTGTAGTTTATTTAAGTTAACTGATTGATATTATTGCATTCAGTTCGGTTGAAATTGCACACCCACAATCAGGCCAGAAGTTAATACTTTTAGAAGGAAAAGAGTGTCTGTTTAAAGGGGCACTACAGCAGTTTACTTTGATAAAGTTGGAGGATTCACAGGAGACAGATTTTAAAAATGAATGGTCAAAATCAAAGCAGTGAGAAATCCTGACTTTTAATCCCCTTGGATGGATCAAGCTCCAAAAATACTGGATCCTACAATTCCCATAATGAAACTCAATAGTATCTTTCTTTTGACTGGAAAATGCTCATGTCTTTTAAAACCCATGCCCCAAGTTCGTAATATATTCTTTTTGATAATTGTAAGTCTCAAGCCCAATTCAAAATACCCCTAATGACATCTTTTTTATAAGACTATAGAAAATTCACTCCCGAGCTACAGAATAGGTGGAGTGCCCCTTTAAGTTGTTTGCTGTATATGATTTCTTAAAGTAAAGCCTCCCTGTAATTACTGTATTTACTTGATTAAATATTAGATAAACTCTTTCACTGCAGACTTTGCAAAATGTAATTGTTTTCTTTCCTGTCACCATCAAACTGAAGCAAAATAAGCCAGTATTCTGCTCTGTATTACATTGTGTGGTTTGAAGCATCCATTGTTTGATTGTTTGTCTATTAGAATTCAAAACACGATGCTGCTAGTGCTACTTGAAAGTTAATAATGGCTCTAACATCTTTAATGGAGGTGTGCACATTTTGTCCTCTGGATGTTTCTCATCATGCTGTGTAAACTTGGAATATGGCTCCCCAGCTGTAACCTAGGGGTCAGGATTAGAGTCAACAAGTCTGTAGAAAAGTGCAGATGTTTATGTATATATTTTTGATCATTCTGTGCTAGTAGTGCAAGTTTTTAATCAAGGTACTGGCACTGGATAAGGAATGCAAATTGTGTCTTGCTTTGTGAGTGCACGTCACACTCAAATAGCTACATAGGCTGAATCCACTGAAAGAATAGGCAGTATCCCGTTTATGGTTAGATTTACCTCGATTAACACTTTACTGACATTATTGATTTTAGTGAATTAAAATGATGCACCCACATGTGTTTTGGGTGGGCAGAGAGTCAAGTTTAATTGTATTTTGCTATTAAAATTGTATTAACACTATTATCCAAAAGGATCCCTGCTCAATCCAACAGAAGTGATATTATTATTTTATACAGGACAGAAAGTAAATTAACTTTGGGAAATGTAAGGTCGCTGATCTCAATCTGCACAAACATGAATATAGTTACTTCAGCCCTAAACAGTTTTATGTGTTGATTTCAGTTTTTGGCCTTTTGTAAAAATTAAGATTCTGCCTTTTTCAAAACATTACAATCTAAGAAGAACACACATGACTGCTCTGAACGAGGGACATAAGGTTTTAAACTCCATATTTCTTTTTAAAGAGCTTCTTGAATGTGTTTGACATTTTCAAATGAAGGGGATTATGATTGAAACATGAATATGAAATGACAGTAATGATAACCAGACATGCAAAAAGAAAAATGAAATGAAAGGATGAAAGTGAAAATGGAACTTACGAATATTCCTCAAGCATCTCTACATCTACGAAAACGATGATCCCAACTCTGAAAATGTTTTGGTGGGGCAACAAAACCACAAACAGACTTAAATCTGCCTCTAAATTGTTGTATGTATTCAACAAAATATAAAAATGGGAACATTTAATCCACAGAATAAAGTTGTCACAGCACACACACATATATATATATATTCAATGGGTCAAACGTGGGGATTAACACACATGATTTTTAATAAGCAGGCTATAAACAAACTAATTTAACTTACTTCAAATTATTCTGGCTCAATTGAATGTCTGTCTTCATTTAAATTAAGTGCTCTTGATTGTAATAACAGAGATATTAACAATGTGTACTTTGAGTGTTAAAACAATTTAAACAATACCCAAAAGGAATGGCTCTTATTTACAATGACATTATGAGAGATGAATAGTTAGACAAGCACAATTAATCTCATGAAGACAAAAGGGTGAGCAGTGATCTTTTGTGAAGGTGAATTGGTGTTTTCACAGCAGAAGACATGCAAGTAAACCTCTCCTGACACACATGCTAGAGACACTGACAGAAGCGTCTGAAAATCTTATTTGCTTCGAGTTGTTATCAAGGACGGCTCAAGCTGACGTAAACCTTTTACTCTGTCAGCTTATTAATTTCTTTGCTTGCTGAGAAGACTTTGGTGATTTCAAGCAAAATGAAAACCAACAGTCTGAGGAGCAGTTTTCCCAACTTATAAGTTTGTCTTAAGACATTTGGGATTCAGACCTGAAACCTAACAGTCTGACTCCATGTTGGGGATGGAGTGTGAATTAAAATACAGTCGACCCTACCTGTGGGAAATGCTTTAACGCTATATTCTCAGACCAGTGAAAACAGTGTATCGAGTTTGGTCATTTTAAAACTCAAAAGTAGTTATTTAAGCAGTACTTTTGGCATGACATTTTGGGAAATAGGCTTTGTTGCTTTCTATCTTATCTTTGGCCTATTTATGAAGCTGGAGCCAGTAACTTAGCCCAAATACTGGGTCTGCTAATGCTAACAAATGCTGCCTATATCAGGAACTTTAAAACTAACTAATCAACTATTTTATCTACTTTGTTTAGTTGGTACAAAAAATGTAAATGTTGGGGCAGATTTTATTTTTAGACAGTGCAAATTACCTGCTTTCCCTATTTCCAGTCTTATGGTGGGCTAAGCTAACCAGCTACTAAGGTAACTGGCTGCTACTAGGTGTTGCCATATATTTATTGTACAGATAAAAACTATTCCTTTGAAAAAGTGCACTGCACATAAATTAATATTGCAGTTAGAAAAAGATAGATAGAGTTGATAGACGGATGAGGAAAGTTTGTGTTGTTATTGTTCACTTCATGATGATTCATTTATTAGGTTACACCAAATCTGACTTAAGTTATTTATTATTAAATAAGGGTGAGTACCTGCTATATATGTGTCAGACTATATGGATATAATGGGAGTGCGGGGGGTATTTAGGGTTATCAGGTGGGTTTCTTCCATTAGCGAGGGAACAAGTGGATAAGGTCAAATACATTTCCAGGAGACACCACAGTGAGGTCTGAGCTGCAGAGAATCATGTATTTCTATGCTGTGAGCAAAATATCTGCTACACCGACAGCATCTACACATTGGTTTACATTTATTCAAGAGCAGCTCAGCAAGTTTGCACAATAAACAAAAACTCACTAAGAACAGCCTTCTGTCAGATTAAAAAAACGTTTCTGTATTACGTTTTGCTGTAGTGTCATTGTTTATTCTATATAAAGCGGGACTTTAAAATTCTCCAAATTGCCCGTCCTTGCCACAGTATGTAAGAATTGGCCACATGTTGAATTTTCAAACAAATAGGGGTCAGCGTATCACCAGAGTAGCCTTTAACTGCTGTTAACTATGCCTGCTAACTGTAGCTGCTGTTACCTAGTTAGCACAGTTAGCCATGCAGCTAGTCGTCGTATTAGCTGTATATATGTCTATGAGCTTTTGGACTGCTGAGAGGAGGTTTTCAGGTCCGGGGCGGGACTGATGCATCGGGGAATGCTGGCGTGGCGGGCCCCAGGATTGGCACCAGAACCGCAGCCGGGCGAATGGGCAACAGAACTGGGCTCAGCAGCTTCCCAGTGAACCACGACAAAACACAGCCTCTGAGAGCAATGGAGGCCAGTTTGCTTACAGGGAATACAGTATTGAGGTAATTTACAGACGCTCTGTCCAGGACTCTGACTCTGGGGATGACGAAGACAAGGTTCAGTTGGGGACAGGAGAAGCATGAAGTAAGAGAGGATCCAGAGGGAGGTCAGGCATCGAGAGGCAGCGGGGAAAGACAGCTTGTAAAGCCAGAATATTTTCACATCTAACTCAACAAATTAAAGGTTCATTTAGACAAAACCAGAGATGGTGATTGTTGGAACAGTGGAAAGACCACAAGATGCTTTTCGTGAGTTTTATTTTGTTTCTCTAGATTTTGAATGAAATAACAATAAGTTAGGAAGATAATTAAACAAGTCTTGGTTCAGAAAAAGAGATTGGATTCAGAATTGTACCGTTGTATCTTCCTGTTTGAAAAGGAAAAAAATATAAAAGAATATTTCCTTTCTTGATATCTTATGAGTTTATTTTGTTTATTTATTAGACTAAAACTTGCTGCTCACACACAGCTCCCAGCTGAAACCCGGGGGGGAATACAAAGTGGAACAAGATGGGTCAAATTTGGTTAGCATGCCAACTTCAGTTGATATTTCTGCAACACAGTACAGAGACGTCTTTGAAATAATGTTATTTCTTCACAATCTGTTGATATTTTTAGGTAAATTATAATGTTTTAAACTAAAATTCTTTTATATTGCACCTAAATTACTGTCTGTAATTCCTAACTTTGCAAGGCAGTTAGATTCTCTAGATCCTGAAATCATGTGAGGATCCATCTTGCCAGGCTTCAGTCTATGTGTTTGTGGCCAGCTACAGTGGCACTGGACCAATCAGCATCCTGAAGTAAGAAGTACTGGCAGCTTGGGGGGTGGATGGTGCACTAGGTGTGACGCTGTGAGAAGATACTGTTTGTTAAACTACAATGACAGCTCCCATGGAGGTTAGCATAGATTCTGCTAGCATCAGTTATATCTATATTTCTTCTTTGAAAGAAGAGCAAAGAACGACACTGAAAGTTTTTCTCCACGGAGAAGATGTTTTTTCTCCCGACTGGCTTCGGGAACAGTTTGCCTATGTTGTATGATTTGTTGATCTGACTGGTTGAAGTTCTCCTTTGATAGACGGTGAAAGACAGATGGTTTATCCAATCACCTGCTGAGTATTTTTTTGAAAGTACCTGCCCTTTTCCAAAGAATTTCCAACGAAGACAGACAGATGGTCTGTGTAACAAACCATCTGGCATATAGTCAGGTTGTGCAATTCGGAACTTAAGTAAAGTAAACTAAAAGCCTGTTTTTTATTTGGGTGCTTTAGATTTTTGGAAACAAAATTTAAAAATTTGTTTTTATTCATGAATTTCATTAAAATCTAATGCCCCCATATGCTTGTGCAGCAAAAAAAAACTGCTGGAGTTTGACCTCTAACTTTTCTTAATCAATAAATTTTTTATGTTTTATGACTGTAGTCTATTTCACCGTAGGCTGATCTGAAGTCAAGCCCAATGTGTCTGTTTCTGTTTCTAAGCATTTCCAGAGTTTCAACATCAAACTCTGGGCAGTGGGCCAAGGATTCTGATGATTTAAGATAACAGACTATCTAAAGACATATTCCTGTATTTTGAATGCATAGAAGGGCACTGATGGAAAAAGAATTTTTCAGACTTTAAGAATTAAAGCAGCACTAGGGAGAGTTTTATGTAAATTATACATATCGTATCAGCCTAAGTCACCAAATGGGGGCAACAAAAAGTGCAATGTCCTGTCCCTCTGGATTTCCCCATTATGTTTGAATTAATATCAGGACTGGAGATTGTTTTAAATAACCTCTGCCCACAGGAGTGAAAAACCAAAACTGCTAAAGAATAACGGGTAATTGAGCCCTCTGTTCTTGTGTCTCACCAGAATGCTCTTACAGGCTGACATGTGGCCACTGCCTGGTTCAAACACTGAATGTAAACTGAAAAGAGATGACAGCAGTTGATTGAAAACATCGACTGTTAACTCCACATCTCTCAAACTTTTTCCTGTTATTTAACACTAGAGCGAAACAGATGCAACATCTGCTGACACAGAGATGTTCAGAAACAGCTGGAGCAAAAATGTAGCTTTCCCTCAACAGGATGTTATTATGAACTGAGATTGTGTCCTGGTGTCCATGTTTGATGCCCTCGGCTCCCCCGTCGTTTTCTAAATCATTATTATAATTAACTTTAAGTTCACTTCTGCCCATCTTGTACTTGTACTTTATTAGATGGACTTTGCACAGCATCAGGTGTGGCCCTGTTATACATGGTAATGTAACATTGATTATTTCATTACATCACTATTCTGTAATAACACACATTTATTTCTATAGAGAAACAAGCCCTTTTGCTGACAGACATTAGTGATGATAGATGTACTCAGTTGTGCCATTATGTTAATTCTCACACTTCTTTTGAATCATTTGGTCGTTATTTATGTTTTTAGCCGGCAGCAGCTTTTTGTTTTGAAAATGTTATGTTCTGTGGTATCTGAACATCACTGCTGTCGCTAAATCCTTAAATGCACCTGGGATACCTTTTAGCTTGATGACTTTTCCACACAAAGCCATTTTTTTTTTTTTTTACAAAAGAGACCTGTGGCTGAGTGAATTTTGCACTGTTCTTTGGAAGCTGTTGTAAATGAAAAATCCATGTTTGGTTTCTGAGACAGCATCACGGCACCATCGATCACCATTGATCCAGTGTGACGATGTGTGTTGTTCCAACATTTAGCTGAACAGTAATTGGACCCTGTTGGTTTGATGTATTCACATGATGCTCAATGTCAGCTACAAGCCATATCCACCCAAAAATCTGCAAAAGATAGGTCAAAAAGTGAAGCTTAGTGTTATGTTATGCTTCTTTTGTCTATTTTCCTCACACACTTACATTTCTGTCTGCTCAAAAACAACAAAAAGTCTTGAAAAAATAAAAGAAGTCTGCCTATCCAAGTCTGAATGAAAAAGGTGCAACTGTGAAAACAGAAAGTTCTACCCAAAATAGACAGATGACTTCACTTTGATACCATTTTACTAATGTCTGTCCTCAGTCTTGGCGTTTATTCTGCCAAACAATAGTCTGCAAACATCAAGAATCAAACATGAGACAAAACATGCTTCAGGACATCCATTCAGCTTTCCCAGCTGCTTACACAACAAGAACAGAAGAGATGGCAGCTCAAAAATTGTTCCGTGAAGATTCGGCAATTATTATTGCATAGCAAATGCAACAGAACAGGTGCTTTGCTTTGTGTGATCTGGAAAAGGCAGTTTTATCGTTAACACACTACTTGTAGCTTTTCATCTATGTTTTTCTACTATATTGCTGAATTGTAGGCGGCGTCAAAGTTCGGCAACCCCTCACAAAGATGATTCTAGGTCACCACTGAAATAAAAGTGTTGGGATTTCTTTCCAACTTTATGCAAGTGTAAAGCAAAAGAGGACAAAAAGAATGTTATCAAATGCATACATTTAAAACCGAGGGTTAATCTAAATGAAATCTGGCTCACCTTGAAGTCATTTCTAAGCACCAGTGTGTTGGGGAGATAGCATAACCTTGGAGGAATATGGCCCCAATAAGGTTTTCATATCTGATAATGTAATAACTCTGTCAAAGCAAATGGATGCTTGAAAAATACAATCGGGCTGTGATTAACACTTTGGCGGATTTATTTCACAGATTTCTTTTAAGTCACTGACCAAAGATGAACTTAAAAGCTTAGTTTATTCTTTTCATAGAATAAAATGAGGATTTTGTCACCCTGGATATGAACCAGTAGTTCAGTCTTTGGCTCAGCAAACAAAGATTTTATTGAATGGTGTAACGTCATTCAGTCACGATGAGGTTTAATGCCAGGAGGAATTTAATGTTGAAACTCCTCCGCTGCTATAGTATCCCATCAATTACAGAGCTGCTGACTGAACACATTGTGAAAGCTGACATAAGAAATGAATTGATATTCATTAATTTGTCTGCTCTGTCTCAGAACTGATGGTTGAACATGTTTCCAGCTCAGATATCAGATTTGAAACATTCCTTGTGCCCAGTGCATGAAGAAAAATATTTATAATAAACAAATCTTGAAGAAATGTTTATTATAGAATTATTTTTAATGTACATTTACACATCCACTGTAAGTAAATGTCAAGCAGACTTGCTGGAATACATAATTATTTTATTATTCTATCACTTTGCAATACCAAAAATGTTTAATGTTCTTAAAAAGGTTTTACAACAGCCAATAAATGTAGATGATATCTCTCGTTCTAATTCAGTTTTACCTGTTTCAGTGATGTCCTAAAATCGTCACGATATTTTGAAATGAGGCTCTTCTTCGCTCCACTAAAGATAATGTTCACTTTTACCCTTATTTCATGAAATATTAAGATAGTGTAATGAAGGTTTTTAAGACCCAAAGCCAGAATAAATTATGTTTTACTATGGATATTTTTGGAAGACTTTGAGGAGCTTCCTCCCACATGTAGCTGCCAAAGATTTAATACCAGAGATAAGTCTGGGACGTTAATATGGACTGTATGGTTTTGTGTTAAAGCTATGTTACTGTATGCAAGAATATTAAAATCTGATCATTTCTTCAGCCTAAATCTCAAGGTGAGGCAGTAGAAAAAACATTTTATCCTCTGGTTGAAATGCTGTACTTCATATTTGGTCAGATTGTGAAACATTCTCCATTCAAAGTGACCAAATTAAGGACATGATTAAATCAGGTCAGTCATAATTTTTCAGTATTTGTCTCATTAATGGGGCTGAATGTACAGTTGGACCTATAAAAGTGATGTTTGTGCGACGATTTACTACAGTACATTGACAAACTGACATACATGGGATTGTCTCCTTGCTGCACAATATATTCAGTGCACCCGTGCAATAAGGCGGTTATATCTAAGCTGTCAGTGCTCCTGATGCTGCTGCTACACTGCTCGTCTGCTAATTTGTAAAACATTTGACACTATTGCTGCTCCAGTGGCTGCTTCTCATGTAGCTTTTCAGAAGCCCTGCCTCCCTCCAGCATTCACCTTTAGGGTCTGACTTTATTCAGAACTGGATTTGGGTGGTCTGCCTACAGATAGTTTAAAGTGAATTTGGAAATTGATCAGATGATCTATAGAGTATATATGACCATTCATATCCAAACCCTCACCAAGATTCTTTTTTGTGCTTAAATCTAACCAAACTGGAAGCAGACTATCCAAATAAAGTTAACTTTTATTGTTTATTGTCGTCACACCTTAATCTCTGCTGTGCTGTGCTTGCTGTTTGCTTGTGGGGGACAATAGATTTGAATGAAACATAAATAAGGTTTTCTTAACATAATGAGGATATATAAAAATGTATGTAAAAACTGATTTATTTACATGTGTATTTAAGTTGTATGAGTTGAAATGATTTAACTAAACTAAATGTCATCAATAATATTGTGCCTAGTTGCAAAATGTCGACATTAAACATATTGGGAAAATGTTCAATGACAACGTATTTATTTTGTTTTCCCTGAAATATCTCTTGCATTACAGTACCTGCTCATAAGTGTGATATATGTTTTAATATTTATATTTAGGCACTAAATATATAAATATTATTTTTTTACTGATATGCTGCTTACTGTGTGTTGTTGTGTGATTTATTGTGTTGAATAACAGAGAAGCTTGTTGACAACAACAGACCTTCTCATTATTCATCATGCATGTCAAAGAATATTTAATAGGACTGATTGTTATGTGCTTAATATTTATATGGTACATTGAGGAATTGATAATTCCTCAATGTACCATATAAATATTAAATAATAATTCCTCAATGTTGTCACATTGTATCAAGAAGCAGATAATTAAAACTAAGTA
This sequence comes from Morone saxatilis, assembly GCF_004916995.1. NCBI lineage: Eukaryota > Metazoa > Chordata > Actinopteri > Moronidae > Morone > Morone saxatilis. Next base: position 23,298,346 of record NW_023340257.1, on the reverse strand, counting down.
TAAAACAAACTGTTTCCTGGCAACCAGGCGCTATGTCCAAAGAAAGCTGGACTCTGTGCTCTATTGTCTCTGTTCTTTCGTTCAGTGTGGGTTGCTGGATTGATAAATGTGTTTGCACTTTACTGACACCTCGTCTCATGATTTCTGGCTACTTAGCTGGTCAAAATTCAAACAGTATCTCTTGTTGCCATCTGGGGCTGCCAACCAGTGAATACCTAATTTAGCTTTAAATTCTCGCTGCCTGGTGGTGTTACACCTGTGAATCTCCTCAACAGTGAATCCACAAGCGCAGTTCAAGATGACAAACAGCAATAACGCGTTCTTCAGTCTGCAAGTTAAGGCTGCTCATTCTGACAACGTTCTGTATACAATATTACACTCGCAGATTTTCAAACATACAAAATTGCTGCTACAGTATTTTAACAACACACACTTTGCAGTGCGCCTCAGCATGTCTCAACAATCGCCTCAAGAAAGCCTCCTGAATTGCCTGGAGAATTACCTGCCTTAGGAATTGTCATAGAAACCAGTCTAACCAGTCGAGCAACGTGGCGATTTGTGCCCCCTTGTAATCCACTTTGCTGTATGTGTATAATGACACCTTCAAGTGGTGCAAAGGACGGTATTTGTTTGTGATGGAAGGATTTCTCCCGGCTCTCTCCTGTGGGGTTCAGATGAGATATCAGAGCGCGGCATCTTGTAGATGAGAGCTTGTTTTGCCCTGCTACCAATCAGGGTTGTCAAGTGTGGCATAATCACTTGAGGAACACATTTTGTTTGTAACTGTTTATAAGAAATATTGAACACTGTTATCATTGTTTAGAATCTGTGTAACTTAAAAACACCCTAAAGCACGGTTACATATTCTGACTATGAATGCAATTGCACAGCAAGCGATTCAACATTTCTGTAAGATGTTCATGCAAAAGACTCATGCAGCTAAATCTCCCATATTATTGACATTAGTAGGGAATGTTAAATGTTTACATGGCAGACATTCTCTCTACAGATTTCTCTACGATCAGGATTCATGCATATAAACTGAAAGACGAGAAGAGGATGAAGGGTTACAAAGAAAAACTCGTTCAAATATTTTTTTGTTTGCCAGTGAGTCACGGTTTACATGACATTTTCTGACAATAATAGAGCACTTATATGGCTGATCTCAAGATCGCTTGCAATAATGTTAAGGCTAGATTTGGGTTTTATTGTGTCTCTGTTGCGCCAAAGAACAACACGTCACTGCCTCGAGTGCTACATCGTGTAGAAATTACAGCCTGAAAATACGTCCGCCTCAATCTAACTTTCTGCAAAGCAGCGAGGGGCGAAATCAAAAGACGGCCAAGACTTAAGAGGAAGGTAGACAAGGGAACCATGTGGAGCATATAAAGGGAGGTCTGTGCATGTGAAAGTGGGATGAACGAGGGGAAGGAGTGCATCAGTCTGTGTACCTTGAGGCCAAAGTCTGAGGGGAAAGGCCTATAATGGCATGCGTTAGTGTGAGCTAGGCTGGATGGTTGCATACTCGACAAGATCCCCAGGGCCAGTGTGAGCAGAGCTTCGTGGGCTGGGAGAGGAGGCCAAAGCTGCAGTATCCAGCTCCGCATACTGGACATCACAGTCCTTGTGGCCAGAGTTCTGGAGACAAGAGAGGCGAAAGGTGTGTGAGGAGTGAGGCAGCCAAAAATATGAGAGAGAGTGAGAAAGACAGATTGACAGACTGACTGAGAGAGAGAGAGAGTGGCAGAGACAGATGAGAAAAAGAAATATTGATTGACGATCTGATGGTCATGGGGACATTTTGAGTTTATGAGCAGCGGTGTTAGAGAGGAAGGCAAAGAAAAATGTGGAAGCATGGAACATGTAAATTAAATATCGGATTAAGACTGAATGTGACAAGCTGACAAAAAGATGGAGATGTCACACACAAAATAACAATCAGACAGAAAATAATAGAAGACCATAAATACAAGGTTAGAGATGAAGAAGGACTTCAGACTTTGTTTACATGCACATAATAACATTGTTCTGTTATTTTGGTTCAGAAAATAGAGAGTGTTTACATGTGCAACAGAAAGATTTATTTTTTGTGTGTTTATGTAAGATTTGTTTTTATGATTCTGTAGCTGGTGTGTGTGTGTCTGTGTGCATTTCTCAGAAAAATAATGCTCAGAGTTGATGGGAATGAAAACTGAATTTAAACAAAAACAGTCACTGTAACTAAACAAACTAAACACACACTGGGCAATGTTGCAACTCTAATGCTTGGATTATGGTGAACGCATGTCCACACAATCTTTCAAAAGGACTAAAACTATGAAGACAGTAATTTATGTGTCCTGATCGCTTTATGCATTCACTGATTGTAGCTGTTATTGTGCGGCACATGGAGTGTATTTACAAAACCTGTAAACACACTCAGGGAGAGGCTGGAAAGGATACTTTAATATTTGAATATCAGTGTGCATGTGAACACAGTCAAAGACCTTCATTTAACCAGCATCTGACCACTGTGCACAAACACAAGTCCAATGATTGACTGACTGATTGACTCGATGAGCAATTGGCCAAGTAGATGATTGAGTAAATGATGGTTGATGACCTTAATGGGGTAATCAGTAAATGACAATGATCAGCTTTCAGCGCTGTTTATCCAATTCAAAAATACTTCTCAGATTGTTGTCTTCTGCTCTAGAAAGGAGACTCAAAGGCACTGGGTCGATAAAAATTTGAAAAATTATGAATTCAGACACTCACTGACAAAACAAGAATGTAGAAAATAAATAATGTAATGTATTTACTGTATGTTGACAGGGACTTGAAAGACAACAAGGTAACAACATTAAAGCCAATAAGATTTTGATTTCCTCTGCCCTTTTTCTCCTTAAAGTTGACATGATGATTTTTAATTAAGTCACAGAACTGAAAAATAGTTCATTCTGTATTTATCTGCTTTGAATAAACTGACCAAAGATTGATGTTAACATGGTGACACAGTAACATCTCAATTTATGGAAAGCAAAACAAGGTTTTCAGCACAGATGACAAATGGGAATCAGACTGTGCTGATGTTTGTATTACAGACAAACTAGAATTACAGGCGAATGATAACAGGAATCAAAAGATAACAAGACAAATCTCCTGTTTTGCTGGCTACATTATCAGAAGTAAAAATTCCTCTAATTTGCTGCTGCATGGTAATTTTCTATTCCGAGAGTAAAAAGGACAGCATGAGAAAGTCCAAATGCTATAGTCTCTCCTTTAGTCTGCCTGCTTGTTCCTGGTAATGAAAATGGAGGAGAAGAGAGGGAGTTATGACAAAGTAAATGCAAAGCAGAGATGTCAGCTATCCTGTATCTACTTAAACGCCATCTCTGGATAGATGGTGAGGGGGTGTGAGGGAGGAAATGCAATGGGATGATACCTGTTGTCCCCCCATTGCATCAGTGTACCTTATTTCCACCTGAGAAAGGATTACATAGAAATGATTGAATCTTTTACAGAATTTCACATTAATAATTTAGATCTTCTGTGCAATCTCTCCACCATCGCGTATTCACCCACCACTCACACGCTGCACTTGCTGGATATTTAAATATCTGGAATATTTGTCATGACCAGAGTGCAATCAGGGGGAAAATTACAGCCACATTGCATTCAAAATTGGCAGATAGTGTTTTGCCCCTAGAGAATCATCATTAGTAACACTCGACGCTCAGCAGTCAATGCATGTCTCTCACAAATAGTGTTTTGAAAACCTCACTGATACCCTATTCATCTTAAGAGCAGCCCTAAACTTCAATTTAAGTAGAATGTTATCAGAGATAAGAAATAAATCTAAGAAAAATCTACCCTCTGCGTCCAAGGATTATCAGACTTAAACATCCGGTTCCTCTGAGCATAGAATTGAAGATGATGGTTTAATATCCTTGAATAACTACAGAGAAAATCAAAATTGATTCATCCGGGGAAAATAGTGATAGTAATTGAGTTATTCCTGCAAGTTTGGTGAGAAGAGATGAGTCATTTAAGAAGCACACTAATAATGCAAAGCAGCAAATTTTAAAAATATGAAAATGCAAAGCATGCAGTTAATCAAGAGCAGAGTAAAGCACAACAGCTATAGAAAATAGTTTTCCATTTTAGGTGAGGCGTAAGAGGAAGTTTAGTCAGTGTTGTGTGCTTCATGTTAAAGAAAAGTAACTAACTAAACACAGTAGACAGCACTTATTCAACAGACAAGCAGTTCAGAGAAATATGAAACGCACTATACAGTGTAACAAAAACAGTTTAATTCAACTTATAGGTGATATTTTTATTCCTGTCAACAAATCTGATGACAAGACCAAAACTAACAATATGTTTGTCCATCTCTCTATACTCTGTGGCTCTCAGCACAAGTACATTGGTTTGTACTGCAGATGTAAATCTTTAAAAATAGGTCATAAATATATCATTTTTCAAAGAGGGATAAATAATTTCCCAAAAGTGATGGATCCGTGTAACCTTGCAAAGCAGCTGGCTCACACAAGACTCCATCTTGCCAGGCTTCAATTTGTGTGTTTGATGCCCAGGTGGTACTGGACCAACCAGCGCTGATAAAACCCCCGCCAGGAAGTATTATTTATTTTTATTTATTTATTTTATTAATTTTTTTTTATTAATTTAAAGAATGGCACTACATGTGTAATGGCATGTGTAGTTTCTAGCTAATGTTAGTCAAACAGGAGGAAATAATACTTTTGTTGGGGACTATTTTCAGCGGCGGATAAATACACATTTTGTTTTCTAGTAGTAGTTGCGAAAGCAGAATGGTGTATTGGCATTGACTTAGTCATGTTCATGGCAATGAAGGAACATGTCACTGAGTGCAATGCTGTGACTTATTGGTGTGTTTTAATGGTTTTGGGGCATTAATGAAGCTCTTTGACACAGAGGAATACTGTGCATGTTAGCAGGACCCCGTCACTGATGGTTTTGGTCTTTTCATAGGATTTATTGACAGTAAGAAAAATATACACTATTACCAGACTTATTATGTCTCATGATTGCAACTTCTGAGATTAATTTGGAAATGTTATGTTAATTTGACATTAAACTGACAAATGTATCTACTTATACTGACTGATTTATAAATATGATTACAAATTAAAAATAAAAAAAGTTGATTAAGCTGATCAAGATATTTTAGTGGTACAAGGTGTTGGTAGCAAATTCTGGAATCAAAATTAACACCAATGTGTTACTGACATTAGTCTTTCTGCAGGTTGCGCCTTCACTTTCAGCAGGTGTTTGTCACCTAGAGACAACATGACACCTCTTACTTCAATTAGCAATGGTAATACCTATTTAAAACAGATTGTTCCTGTTTGCTAATGTATTGTATGGCTGCTACCAGAAGCGCTCACATTTAGCACTTCAGACACAGTAAAAAAAGATTCTTTTGTGCACACACACGCAACACATACAGGCTTACACATGCGCACACACCGTCTGAAAGTCCAAAAGAGTTGTACTTTCTTGAACTCAAAAGGCGAGGCTCCAGCCAAAGCAAATAAAGCCCCCAAAACACTCAATCATCTGTACCACCGAGGGATGTTCACCACAGTTAGCAGAGGCATCTGATACAACAAGGCAAACACTTCATAGTCAGCAGTTAACACTCAGGGGCGATGATGTACTGTAGAGCATCACACTGCAATCCATCTGAACACAGCTGCCATGCAAACACACAAGTCATTACGACGGATTAGAGGAAATGGAGGGGAGGTGAGGCAGAGGGCAGAGCGAGTGGTGAGTGTTGGGGTCAGAACGTGAAATAGTCTACACACACACACACACACACACACACACACACACAGAGACACAGAGAACATTGGCCGGCCCAGGTTTAGATAGAAGGTGAGTGGTGCTGATGTAAATGATGAGATAAGGAGCTTAGTCAAAGCACCCAGTGGAGCTTGTTAGAAAAGCTGCCGTCCACTTTTAACACCAGACAAGCGAAAGAGGAAAGCAGCTAAGTTAAAGATCCTCAGTGACATTCAGGAAGCATCACAGCACTGCAATTCATTTGTAAATCAATTCTCAAATACCTCCAAGCATAATGGCAGAGAAAGTTCGCCCTTTCACCAGCAATTACTACTGGCCGAAGGCAGCGGCCGTGGATGACCCCTTCATACAGAAGCTCCTTTGAACCCGCTCATGGCATCACTACTCACCGGCTTATCAGTGAAGGGGGTCGACTCAGAGGGCGCCATGTCGTAATAAGGAGGCTGAAGAGGAAGCTTCTGCATTTCCTCCTCCTTGTCGAGATGAACCACCTACAGGAAACACCGAGAGCTCAGCAAGACTCATAATGAGCTCCGAAACTCCACAAACCAGGGAGGTCAACCAGTTTATACTGGAGCTGCTCTACAATCCTAACCAATGTTAACTTTGCAATTAGCCTGTCACTGAAAACTATTACCTTTGTTGCATACTATTAGCTCAGAGCTACAACACTTCAGCAGCAGCAGAATATTATGTTTAAAGCTTTTTGACTTAATTTGCTCACATTTGTTTTTCAGAGGGAAGATGAACAGAAACAAGATGTGAAATTTGACAAGCAATACAGCTTGACAGCAGTTTGAACTTTAGCCACTCTGCTGAACTCTATATGTGTGCATCACAGTTATTTTGTCAAATTAATCACTTCCATATCACACAAAAGTATGATGCAAACTTCTGAAATAGTGGAGCAGAAATGCTAAAGCAACTGTAAAGCTGTAAGAGAGCTGTGATTCACAGCCACTGAAGGAAAGAACTGCAGGGATTATTCATACATGAAGGTGACGTGATTACAAAACAGATACGCTGCAGATTAATTACAGCTTAGCAAACACAGGCTGGTAATGTATGGATGAAACGCCTTGAAACCACCTTATATACTGATGTGAAATATTATCTTGCATATTGCTTTTTACAATGAAAACAAAACACAAACATTTTCATCAGCATCATAAACGCTTGTCTTGTTGCAAAATCCCATGTTAGTGTTTACTTTGCAGGTTTCTTAATAATAATTTGATGTTTCTGAACTGAAATGTTTAAATTTGGACTCATGCACCAAAAGAAACGAGATTTTTCCTACAATTGTGCCTCGGCTTTGTCACCTTGCAGAGGAATATCTACTCACTGTTCAAGGATTTGAAACAGTACTGTGGATAGTCTGAGACGTAGAAATTTTATATTTCAAAAGCGAAAAAGACTCTGAGTCTTTAATGTGTCAAATGTTTGTTATTTTCTCTCTGTAAAAAAACTAAGCTATTGGCTTTAAAAGACACACCGGCTTCTTCAGTAAAACCATTTTCACAGTATTGAACATTACAACTAAAAGGAGGTCTAAACTTTTTATTTTCATGATTAGAAAACCTTGTGAATTCAAAGCAGCAATGACACCTTGAGTCAACATTAGATTTGCAGAGGAGTATGTTCAAAGATGACAATATAACACATAAGAAGATACTGCTGCCACATTATTTAATAGACTTTTTCGTGCATTGTCTTATATTATCTCATATATTATTGCATATTATTTTGTTAAATGTCTATGTTCTTCCTCCACTGATGATAGAAGAACTTTCTAAAGAAAATTCAGCAAGAAATTAGACTAATTCGTGTTAAAAGAGCGCAGGGCACATTAGAAAAGAAATGCAGAAGATGATGGAACCAATCCTATTTCACTTTATATATATCTCAAAACAACATGAGTCACACCATGAAACTACACTTACACAATTTTTGCAACCCTAGGCTCTCTTTTTGAAAAAGGAATGAAAATAAAAGAGATGACAACATCATGACAGCTGTCTTTTTTTCCCCTACCGTTCAGCAGACTAGTTGGGGGCTAAGCCTTATATCTAAGCTGCTCACTCCAAAATTCAAGGTGCAGCAATTAAGGTTTTCTGCAGCATATGAAAAGTGCGCAGGGGTGGGGGGGTG
>NW_023340257.1:23236358-23290266 GCF_004916995.1 Morone saxatilis | reverse complement strand
GGGGGGGGGGGGGGGGGGGGGGGGGCGTGTGTTCCGCTATAGCTTTCTTCAACAGGTCGTCGGTCTTCAACTTTCCACGCTCCTAAACTTTCCACGCTCCTAATTGATCTGTCAAACCCAATCACAATGCAAATGTTGACGCCACTGACAGCAAACCACATTTTAAGGGTTTTTACGGTGCGATGTTCACAAAAGGCTCTGGAGACGTTTTACTACGTGACAGAATTTTCTAATTGCAAAAAAATAAAACTCACGAAACCTTGATTAAGCATTTCAGACCTCTGACCTGCACATTGTAGAAAGAAAAGAATAAAAGTGAACAAAGGGAATCAAAGTCATCCAGAACAATGAAGTTATCAACGTAATAAATGTGAGATTCATATAATAGGTGTTGAACATTGCATTTCCTCTCCACACTTCTGTGCTGTTCAATTTAAGGGATAAAGAGGCTGCCAAACTCTGTTTGATCCCCATTTTTCTTACACTTAAAGAAAGTTGTCAAATGCCATTCAACATGCCTGGTTGGTGTGAGCTTTTCCATTCATATTACATCAAAAGGTGAAGAATTTAATAGCTGACTGGTCGAACGGTGAGCCGACTACCAGCAGAGTCACCTAGCAACCTATCTTGAAATATAGCTTTAATAACAAACTTGTTCCACTTTCAGTAATGAGATATGGCCCTTTATTTGTAGTCCAAACCTTTTCTTAAAATTGGGTTTATTGATGTTCAGGGTGATTTGAGAGCTGTGGTCAGGGCTGCAGCACAGTCATAACAGTCTTGTCAGGAAAAATAAAGAATATTAAGTTTTGTATTGTATATTTAAAGTTAATGAATTTGTTTTTGTCACTTTGTCACTATGCAATATGATAAAGATTGGTCATGAAAGTTCTTGAGTTCTTGAGTGACTGAGTAAACCTGGTATGGTAACTTTGTGTCTGCTACAGGCTCTTGATGAGCTCTTTCTACTGCCAAAAGGGCATAATGATTCATCAAAAGCCAAAATACCAAAAACTGTTTATGACATTTTAATATTTAATATTGAATTCAATGAACAAAAGACAAAGTATGGGGATTTCTTTGTTTTGGCTCTCAAAGTTGGTCAAATGTCACTCACAGCCCTCTGGTTCTCACCCCTTGAAATATGAATTGACCAATAAATAGAACCGTGTTATTGTTACAAATTGTCTGCCGGCTATGCAGATGCTGATTATCTCAGTGTCATTTAAAGAAACAGCTCATCAAGATGATTGACAGGTTTTGGGGCAGGAACTCATCCAGCTGAGGGGAAGAAGACTAAAGACACTGTTTTCTGGTTTATGATTTCAAGTTGTAGCTCAGATTATTCCCTGACAACTCATTTCTATTTTGGATCATTTGGAAGCTGTTCTGCCGAATGATGAAGCAGATGATGAATGACTGTTGAAGGTGAAGCCATTGTTACATCATGACCTGCTGTGCAGAATGAATTATGGCCATAACTCTGACAAACCTGAAAGTTTTAACCTTAAAAATGTTTTGGTGTGTACTACATATATTCAGTTCGGCACACGCCTACTTGATGCTTATTGTTTATGCATCAGTGATTATTGTTTATTCATGCATACTTCACCCACCATGTCATGCACCTGCTGTGCATTTTTTTTGTTCTTTTGCTTACTTTTATTTTTCCAGATGCAAGCTTGCTGAGCGTGCAGCTTCTTTTAAACTAGAGCCATAAAATTACACATTAAATCCTTTTAAGTGTCTATTACATCCTCATCTTTCTACTAATCACCAGTGAGTCTGGCATTAGGTGCCTTGCTCAAGTACTCCTCCGCAGTAGTTGTGTCGTGAGGAGAGCACATTACTTTCCCTTCCCTCCATTACTTTCTCGGCCCAGATGTCCAGGAGTCTGACCTTGGAGCTATAAAGAGTATCATAAAGTTGGATTTAAAATCTCAGAAGTGCTGATACGCGGTGGCCAACTCGGCGTAAGGTGAATCTTCAATTATTCAGATTCTAATAATTCTTTTTTACACTTTATCTCTCCAATTTCGGAAGGCCAATTATTTTGTACTACAGTCCTTGACAACATTAAAGGTCTCAGGAAGCTCACTGCAACCTCTGCAGACTCAAGCGTGCTGTACGCAGCCTTTGATTTGCACACGCTTGTTTGTTCTATGGACAAATCTACAACAAGCACCCTGGAAAGCTGCTGGGAAGGTAAATCTTCCTGATTCTTTTAAACAATACTGATTTGGTGCTAAATAGTCTAATAAAATATTATATTATGCTCTCATGCAAGCTTGACCAAATAATATTGTTCTGTGTGGCCACAGCTGATCACCACTGTTGGTCACAAAGACCAGGAGCCAATCATTAAAGGGTCTGTGCAGACAATGAAAAGTGATGTTTGAAATCTGTTTGTGGTTAAATTTGATACAGACAACTTTTAAACTTTGCCCCCCTGGTGTTTCCAAGTGGGATTACTGTTTGTGGTGCTGTTGCAAAGACCGGATTGGCTTCCATTTTTTTTTCCATGGAGTCTAGCTCCCTGACGAAATGATCAACACTTTGGAAATAAGAGAAAAGAAAGAATCACGTTAACTGAAATTGAAATTGCCAAAATGTTATACTGAATTTGGGAAAAGGCAAAAGCTATTGTAATGCTGTGCATTGCACTGTAATAACAGTTTGAAACAAGTCAAAGGATTGGCATCAGGATGGAGAGGGGAGTAACGTTAACGTTGGAAGAAAAGTGTGAGTTTGCCAATATACAGTGAAATTTATATTTACTTCATAATGATAAATGAAAGCAAAACAGCTTTGTAATGGTGGTGTTGTGCACAAGAGAGCTGGTGCAAAAGCAATACAGCTGCCTTAAACGTTCAGTGTGTAACATTCAGGAAATAAATTGAATATTATATTCATAGCTATGTTTTGTGGACCGTATAATCACATGAAAATGTATTTTTTGTGTTGTTTTTGTTATCTTAGAGTGAGACGTTTTTATCTACAGAGAGAGGTCCTCTTCTATGGAGTCCAGCCACTGTAGTTTCTCTAACAGCTTGGTTGAGGCAATCTGTATTCAGTTGGTGGCAATTTGCAACTTCACTGCTAGATGGCGTTAAATCCTACACAGTGATCCTTTAACTCCACTGTAGAAATACATGTTTTTCCTCCAGGACACATAAGCTGTGTCCCAATTCCATGCCATAGATTAATTGTGTACATTATACACTATATTGCTAATCTTTATCGTATATTTTTCTGGAGTATTGAAGACACTTGGCTGTTTTATACTAACAGGAAATGATATATATGCCAGCCATGCAGAGGCAATCAAACTGTGACTTTAGACTGACACTGCCAATCAATCGCAGCAAAGAGAGAGCAAAATGTTTTGTTGTAAAAAGGCAGCTGTTATTTTTTATTTTCAAAGGTGTTCCCAGAGCTGTTTCACCACCATCCACAATTATCTGTAATTTTTCCCAGCTGTGAGAACCCTCAAAAATCAACCATATTTAGTGTATGAGCCACTTTTCCCAGTTTGAACACATACTCAGACCTGCTTATATTGTGTGTGTACGGATTTTGGGACATGCCAGTACTGCTGCTGGCTTCTTTTCACCTGCCAGGCAGAAACTCTACCAGTAGGCCGTAACACGTGTGGCTTTCATGCAACCGCTTCAACCTCTGCATGTTTGTACATCACAGCGGCACCATTGCCAAGGACTGAGCAGTGGTGGTGCTTTTGCCTTTTTTCGCCCCAGACCAGTGATCTGATTCTCCTCACTAATCCACTTGATGTTGACATTTCAGTTGTCTCTGATTAATAATAAAACTGCTCATTCAAATGATGAAAACAAGTCTCGGTGTTAAAAAAACACTGCTATGAAATGAAGCTGTTTATCTGACTTGAGTATTACTTTATAATCGCTGCCACTCACCTTATAAGGTCAAAATACAATTGAATTAATGAATGCAATTAATGTCAAATCAGACATGCTGCATATATTCCCAATAGGAGGGCTGACTACAATGTCACCCGCACACAGTATTCAACCCAGGAATGAAAAAGTGCTTCCCAACTCAAACAACAGTCTTTTTTAATATAATGTGTACGTTGCAGTGCGAGGTCAGTATTTATGTGTCACCAATGACTCACTTACTATTACTTTACTTATTAAGAGTGAAATTAATTAGATTGGTAATTACATTACATGTTAGTGGATTCGCTTGGAGAATGAGACATTTCTATATTTAGATATTCAAGCCCTCTCCGCTAATTGTAATGTAACTGGATTGTTGAAGGAGCTCTGTGACAAACGCCAGTCCAGAGAAGATGATGAGAGACACTCGGACAGCTTTGTAAGATGACACTTTTCAAGAAGACAAAAGATTAAGCTCAGCCGCACTAGTGTTGAGTAGCTCTTATAGCTGTCTTATGAATGTAATTGTGCATCTTTTTTGTACACTTCTTGATCTATAATTGGGGCTTGAACTGGCAACATTTCACTCAAAAATATGACAAAGTGGCAGAAATATGAGACGTACATCTGGAAGGTTCTCAGACTTTGTGTCAGATCAGCCAGAGAGGACAAGAATAAGAAAAGAGGAGGAAGAAGAAGAGGAGGAGGAGGAGGATCTTACCTGGATGTCATCGGATGTCAAGTGTCCCTTCATGTCACTGTTCTTCTTTTTTGGCGGGGGAGGGGCCGGTTTGTGGGCGGGTGGGAGGTCGGTCCTGTTAAGAGAGTGAAAAGATAACATGAAACTCAGCACAGTAAGGGATGGCCACTTTCTACGTCCCTCACCTTCTACAGCACTCTATAATGAGAAGTCCTGCCTGCACTTGCCTTTTTCACTCTTTCCTTGGATTTTGATAGATCTCGTGTTGGTGGCTTTGTTGCGGCGGCAGCCATTCCCCCTGCCCTTTCAAAGGCTCTCGCTGGAGAGACACTGTGCTAATGAGAGTGGGCTGTAATTGGACACTGAGGTGAGGAGATAGGGATGGAAGGGGTATAGGGGGCAGGGAGAAGGGCATGTGTGAGTCAAGTCCTCAGGGTGGATCGAGCCTCATCCAGAGTGCCACGCGGACAAACACCCTGCCTACTGTGCAGCAACTGTTTGTTTGACATGTCGTCCTGAGCTGTGACTCAGAGAGCTCAGCAGGCAGCTTCTGCTCTGCACCTTTCCCTGGATCCCTGGTACTAACATCCTCTAATCCCAAGGCGCTCACCCCGCCCCTCTGTTGACACACCTGGTAAAGAACAAAGCCTCAACAGCTGAACACCTGTGCTCATTTACATGCTGCCATTAACAGGAAAGCAAACAACTATTTTCTTAAAATCAACAAAGAAATTTTCACTGGCGATAAAGGCCACTCTGGCACACAGTCGTTGACGTGATAATAAAAAGGAAAATTAAATCGTGAACAGGAAAGACAGCAGTAATTGAAAGCTTGATGTTGAAGTTGTTTGAAGTGCATCCGGATAATTATTTCAGACAAGGAAGCAGAAGGGTTGTTGCTACGAAATTGTTACAAAGAAAACCCCTTCCCTCAAACATGCTGGCAGTCAGATGTCATCTGCCGTATTCTGACATGATATCAGGAGTGATCAAAGATAATGAAGTGGAGCACAGACACTGAGCTGTGTACCTACATGCATTATCTCCAGCTCCTCCCGCCTCCCATTCGCACTGGTTCACGTCCTTATTGAATAACATGACCTTTCCGCAAGGCCAAGCCGGCGTTTTAATGTGCAGAAAATTTGTGCATGGGTGCACCTCTTAACTCCTTCTTTCACGCTCATTATTTCCAGTCCGTATCACCTTGTCTCCAGACAGGGCTGCCGTGCCACTGCCAGATTCATGTGGCACCCTCTTCGGCCCGCCTGCAGCACAGAGGCACAGCAAACGCACAGAGAGGCAGCGTGCAACACACTCCCTCGTCTACAATAACCACTTCCATCGCAGAGCCTTCACAGGAGCAGCATCCATTTTCTCTGAGACAGATAATTATGAGTCTAGTGGAAATGCGGATACCGCAGGTACAGGAGCGTGCTCATTATAAAGTATTGTAATCCGTTGCTCATGATTGACTGGATTCTGATAAAGGTGAGAAAAAAGCTGTGACAGCCGACAAGATCATTTGCTTTCAAGAAATGTATGAGAGAAAATGTAATTTCCAGCCTCTGTCAGCCTTGTGCATACAATTCTTCAATCTGCTGAAACAAAAAGCTGATGAATACATCGTGCCCTGACCTAATTGACATTTAGTTAAAAGCAAGCGTTGCATCAGCCAACGTTTTCCACAATATTCACTGTGTTTTTAAGACAAATCTGTTGCACATCTTCATGTTGGAATGGATTTACTCAAGCAGGATAAATCCTACTATGTTTATGCATGATGCAGCATTTGCATTCAGATCCTACTGCATTTCGACTTACATTTGATCCCATAGGACCCCTGATGATTGCATTTCATTGCACATTATATAAAGGAGCCAGTTCAGATACGTAGTGTGTTGGAGCCCCATATGCAGAGTGGGTTTATTAAATCTGACCAAACATGAAGAAACTCCCTCGTCTCACGACTTCCACCCCACAGAAACCACTTTCTCCCTGTCATACGTCCCTTTCTTGATTGAATTTAGCTCCATTGTAATCACGTTAGGCACAAGCAGCAGCCTCAGGAGAGCATCCATGTACAGACTGTCAGTACTGGTTGACACAATAGCAGGAAAACAGGGCGAAAAGTATCCTCAGTGTTTGATGAAGCGGCGTGTGTGCCGAGCGCACAGACGTACAGTGTCGCTGTGTGCTCAGGCACGCATGTAACAAGACAAACATACAATATGTGTGTTCTCCATCTCCAGCTGTGTCCCAATTCCAGAGTACACTAATACTACAAAGTACAAATACTGTTTCTGTTGTGTACAGGACATCCATATACTTTGTCTTGTATTGGCAGGAAGTAATAAAAGAAGACCTGCACCAACATCAGACAAACTAATGCTGGAAAACTACAGCTAATTTAAGTCTAAAATGGGAAAGCTAAATGTTTTTTCCAGAGATTTATTTCTTAAAACTTCAGGTTTAGTTTTCTGCCCCTGAAGCTGTATCAACTCTATCCACAATTTGTTCTCATTTTTCCAGTTGTGAGAAGCTTTTTTCTTTCCCTCGAGTATTGAACTGTGGGACTGTAGTGTCCATCAGCAGCACAATCAAAAGCCAGCTCAGCGTGCATGCTGATATCCTTGAGTGTACCTGAAGGATAACTGAAGGAATATAAGATTTTCTTAATCTTGGCTGTCATATGGTGAACACATCTAAAGTAGTGTTATTAATCCCTCATTTTATTTGAAATATATGTGTGTGAGCACAATTATGGCAGGTACGGTAGGTAAAAACTGAACCAGGAAGTCTGTGTGCTTGTGTTTATTGCCCACCACATTGTCAGATCTCTGCAGAAAACTAGCTGAAAATGATTACCGTAAAACCATGAAAAACAGACTGCAGTTGTGATATGTACCTCTATTTTTTTTTTCATAGATTTTTCCCAGCTGTGAGCAGCGCCTCAATTTCCTGTGGGAAAAAATGCCCACTGACAGAGCACTCAAAAATTACATTGTGGACATCTTAGATTATACTTCTTCAGTGTGCGCGCTACATGCTCAGACTTAGCTTAGAATTAGCATGTAGCATTTGGGACACAGAGTGCATGCAAGTAGATGTAAACTCATGTGCATGTGACAAACTAATTGAAGCTGGATGGAATTATAGATGTAAATGTAAGTTTCTATTGTTAATTCATTAGAAGCCCAACAGTTGCAGCAGTTATTAAAATAATGTTTACTTCACAGGTGAACGTATTTTTCTTCACAATATCGTACAACGCCGAGCTCCAGCTAAATTATTAAATTACTTCGTTCCCGTTCAAAGCCGGCTTTCAAGCTAAATAAGATTAGCCTTTTATCTTAAATATATGCTTCTTGTGAATGCCGTTAATTAATGAATGCAGCCTTTCTTGTTTTACCATTTCTGAGACCAACTGTGGAGATGAAATCTTTTCACCGGCCAAAATTGTCACTGTGAATAAAAAGATGTTGAATACAAGACAGTCTCATCCCAAATAAAGAGGAAGGAAGAGTGAAAGCGAGGGCTGATAACAGGCTGTGTAACATTAAATATTTATTACAACTGTTTTCTGCTGTATGATATATACTTTGCCATATGGCGAGTAAAATATTCAGCACTTGAAACGTGTGTATAATATTCAGCATATTCTCCCATGATGCATTTACAATCTAACGGCTTGCACTTAATGTTTGCTCGATCCGTCATTAGTCTGATGCAGCCTGATGATGTTCATCTCAGCTTGACCACCTCATGTGCATCTCAGCTGTGTGATTACACACAGTCTTCCTCAGAGCCGAATGTGATGCAGGCAGCATGTGGGCGTTGGCTTTGTGAGGCGCAGACACTAATGAAAGCTGACAAGCACCACAAGCCTGTGGGGAGCAGAAAGCACTGGGCAGGGAACCATAAGCTACATTCGAGTTTTCACCGTTTCCTACTCAGACATCCACCTTGAAGACCTCGCTCCTCCTCGCTCTGTTGGCTACAAAAGGCTCAGGGCAGCTTAAGGGGAGATTTAAGGGGGATAGCGAGGAGAAAACATAACTAATCCTTAAACTGAGAAGAGTAATCTGTGGGGGAAGATTTACAGCAAAGAAAATGACTTTTGCAATGCACTCACAAAAAAGTGACCTTTCTATTCAAAATTTTCGCAACAATGAGGCAGTTTTTGAGCTGCAGATAATCAGAGTTAAGACATTTCTCTGTGTGACAGTTAGAAAAAACTCTTGCTGTCTGCTACTGCGTGTGAAAGAAAGTGAAGTGTCGCATCCCCAGAAGCGTTTGGATTAAAGAGCCACCATATGACCAGTGTCCCGCTTGTAGAAAACAACGTGAAGTGTTTGAGCTGATCCTTGGTGCTCTCATTGATTTCTGTTGATCACAATCTTATTTGGCAATTTAAATGCTAATGATACTTTTAATTGCAAGACGGGATAAATGTGATTTGATCTTTAGGAGGCAATTACTTTCATGCTTTGTCTCGCTCCGATCTTTTCAAAAGGCGGACAACAATTACTCTGCAGAGCTCAGCTTTTTTCTTTTTCTTTTCTCACATGAGAAGAAAGAACAAAACACGAATGAAACAAAACGACTTCTGTTTTTGTTCTTTGACAAGTTTATCAAAAACTATTTCTGTCGTTGGAGGAAGGTTTTGCTTCTTAGAACATTTGACTTTACAGTTATACACACACGGCCAGTTTTCAAACCTTTTTCAACACCTTAGGCATGGATACTAGATTACATACACTGCTATACAAAGAAAACATGAAAATAAAGTTGATTGGTATAGACAGTTGCACTGCATGTATAACATTCTGTACAGAGAAACCAAGCACCATTTTCACTCATAAACAACAACAGTGAATGATTCAAATTCACACCCAGTATAATAACAGTCCATGTTGAATGACCCAGAAAGACAAGAAAGACAGTCCTACTTTGGTTACAGCTTAAAGCTAGAAGGTATCCAACAATGAATTACCATTTATCACATTTTAATGGTCTCCACACAGCAATGGTGAAAAGCACTGGTGACCGATTTATAAATATAAGGGTTCACAAGAACAAGTCATATCTCTACGATTCACTCCTCTCTGTGTCATGGTTCAAATTGTGCTACTAAAGAAAACATCTGTTTTTATAACTGCAGGGGTTTCAAGTTGACTTCACTGTAGAATTCATCAATAATTTCAAGTGTCCACCAAAATCACAATGGTGCTACATTTGAGTCCTGCAAAGCCCCTAACGTGGAAGTATTCATATGTACACCTTTTGAAATAAAAAGCGTTGATGTTGTTTGGTGACAATGACATCCAGCTCATAATTCATCACCCTTTTACATTCTGCATGTGATTCTTTCTCAGATATCGTTGTAAATATGGCCAGGAAGTTGGCATCAAAGTGATTTATACCAGCATGTATTTGCAACTGTGTCAACACCAGCTGCACGTCAGGAACACTAGCGAGTGAATTCATTTTGCAGGGGAACACCGCCCACGATTGGCAGTGCTCTTCTGCAGTTTGGAGGTCATACATCACGCTTGGGCAAAAGACAGAGCGATGAACACATTATTCTGAGAACATCGCTTTTGACAGTGCCCATCTATTTTGATAATCAGTTGACTGTTGTGCCAGTGCAGCCTCTAAAGGGCCAGTAAGTTATTAGGATTGACCAATTTTGAGTCACATCATGTGCTGCTTTGTGAGGGCAAACAGAGGCGTGACTGGCGGTGCAGTCAGGCATGTTATCAAATGCCCAGGCTTGATTAACGGCTCATCAACATGCAGAATTAAACAGTCTGGCTAAATGCTTCCCCTTTACCCTGACATCAGACACTCATATAAAACTATGAATCTCTCGCAGTGTTTCTCTACATTAAAATCAACTCCACACATTCTCTTGCAACTTATCTGCATTCACATAATTAGACATTTCAAAAGAAGTAAACAGTTCCTCTATAAGACACTGAACATGTTTGAAGACAAGCCACAGAAAAATGGACACAAATATTCATCTGGACAATTAAAACGATTTGAATCACATTTCACTACATTAAGCAACACATGCCGAGCTACAAGTAGGAAACAATAACAACAGTTAACGTGAACAACACAGCACTGACACGACTAGAACTCTTGTCATGCATATTGGACGACAATCATGCACATAAAAGGAGGGGAAGAGCAAGAAGTGGAGGAGGGAGGCTGCAGAATGGACTTTAGCTGAGACTTCAGTGAGTTTTAGCTTATGTAAAACAAAGCCTCTATAAGCATACAGATTTGTTCAAACTCGTCAAAAAAAGTGCTCTGCTCTGTCCAAGCTCCCCGGATCTGATAAACTCTGAGTGGAGCTGGATATCTTAAGACTTTTAATTAAGATTGATTTATCTTGGCACTGTTTCCATCGAGCTTAATTTTCATTCATAGTTGTTTATCAAACTGCATCACCATTATTTGATGGAACTGGATGGTTTTTTTTTGTTTGTCATGCAATAAATAAAGACGATTGAATTTCTCTTCAAACGTCTCAATTTGTCGAGCGCTATCAAAAGAAAAATAGAAATCCCTTAAATTGAAGTTTTTTCAGACGTCAAGTCCAGCGTGAATGTCTAGTAAATCATGTCGATGCACATTCGCCGCTTTCAGCGCTCACAATGGTGTGCTCAAGTATGTCACTTGCAGGCCACCATTACATGCAGGCAACAGAATAGAGGATCCAGGTGGACAGGGTTCAGCGGGGGATAGACTGGGGTCAGGTGCCTCTACTTTCCTTGTGGGGGACTCTGGCTTCTCTGGAGCCTGTGTCACACAACTATCAGCAACAGCAGCAACAGCAATGCTGAGGGAGGGGAGTGGGAAACAGAGAGCAGTTACTTTGGCATCAGAGTGAGAAAGAAAGATAGATTAGCAAGGAGGGAGAAAGAGACAGAAAGCAATGGGAGAGGTAAGAGTCTGTGTGCTTCATTTGTCTTAAAAAGCATTCCTGAGAGGTAGAAGCAGTGTGGTTTCTGGGTCTCCGCGGGCTCAGCGGTGGACCCACAGAGCGCCAAGACAAGCAGCAACTAGAGTCGTGGAGGCCAAAAACCTGGCACAGCATCCCATCAACGCTTGATGTTAGCATCACTGCTATGAATATCAAATCAATTACACGATTCTGGAGGGGGGTCTCTAAAATAAGCATTGTAATCTCATCATGTGAGTTGATTAAAGGCTCATGTGCACCCTCAGCCAGACTCTGCACACCCCCAACCTCAGTTGTTTTGATAATATTCCCAGGGAGGAAGATAGCCAACCCCTGCACACAGCAGCATCATTCCCATGGGGATGTGGTTTGCATCTTGTGTATCCAGTATAGCCAAGAGCATCATGGAAACCCTGGCAACCATTGAGCTATCTGTCGTGGCCAGGTGTTTTTTTTTTTAGACAAAGGCAATTAGCAGGAACTTGAATGCTTGTTTCCTTCTTCACTGAAAAAAGATTTCTAACAATTTTCCCAAAACAGATGGCAGAGACTTTTATCACCTTTGGAATAACACGAATATATTTTAGATTTTCACAGCTCTGTTGATTGTGGTTCCCTCATCTGCATCCTCTGCAACTTCTGTTTTCCCCTCTGTGTACTGGCAGCAGCTGGCAATGTTCAAAATTGTCATGGCCCCTGGTTTGCAGGCAGAACAAAATTACCTGGTTGGCCATAGGAGGGGAGGCGGGAGTAAATAAATAAAGTCAGACACAGCGTCCTTAAATCTATCTAAGAGCAGTCTGTCTGCCTTAATTTAAAAGTTAAAAGTCTTATTTATTACAATTGTTGGTTTTTGGTTCAGACTTGAGCTACCACTTCAGTTCTCATATTTAAAAGGGCTGGTGAAACTTTCTCCAAGAACATGCAGCACATGCTCTTGCAATCAGTCCTGATTGAGAAAATAGTGTTTTAATGGAAAACGGGCTCACTATAGTCAACATTACAATCAAGCAACTACTTAATAGCTGCCACTTCAATGATAATCATTGATTATATCAGCAACAGTAAACGGAGATGAACTCTTTTAAGTCTGGCTGCAATTAGATTATTTTTCCTAAAGTAACCTATAGGAACGGAGAATATCGGCTCTCAGAATGAAAGACAAGGAGGCAGCAACATGTTCTCAGTGTGTTTTTCTTACATTATTTCTTGCAAAAAACTGTTTTATCCTTTTCAAAGTGTTTCTTTCTCATGGGCTGACAAGAAAGCACACCTAATCTTACCACCTGTCCAGCCCCCTGCAATATTCTCTGGCAGAGGCTCAGTACTCACAGGTCATTATCTGTCTCAGTGCGGGTCTTCTGCTGCCGCCGATGGACCATGAAAACAGTAACAGCCACGCCGACGATGAGTCCAATGGCAACGACACCTCCAAGGATTCCGATAACACCACCTGGGGGACCCTGCGGCATTGGTTTCTCTGCAGACAGGAGGAGAAATAACGTGTCAGTATAGGTGCTCGTTGAGTAATTGATGCGGCTGGGTTGAACTTGAAAAAGAAAAAAATCTAACAGCAGCGAGGACAAAGAAACACTAATGCTACGTCTCAATAATGTCTCCTTGAAGGAACATGAGGTTTTTGTTTTTGCAATAAATCACAAACATTTTGGACATACTTCAACAACTGGTTAAAATATTTCAAAATGAAAGCAGCAATGCATCCAAAAATAAGACAGAAACAATAGACTATTGTAAAAGGAAAATATTTAAAAGACATTTGACATGGCATTTGCCAGGCTTGAGGCTTTCTGTCATAAAACACATCCAAACACTATTTTCAGAGACATATTTCAAGATGAGACCATTGTCCTGCTCACCCTGGCACTGCATGAATACCACACAGTTGTGGTCACTCAGCAGCTGCTGCTGCATTTCTAATGTGTACCCCATCAAGTGTTCAAAAAGAGTCTAAATTGGCTTGGATTTAACTGTGAACCCAAATGCACTTTTAAGAGCACGACAAAGCTATTATATTTCAAAGTTCTTGCCAGCAGGGGGTAATGAATGCAAAAATATATTTCCAGCATTTCAGAGAAAGAATGTGTGCGCGGTTTCCAAAGTAAAACAATCTACCTAATTCAGTTGAGAGCAAAACATGGAAAAATTAGTCTACAAGTGACGCGACAGTTTAAGTCAGTAAAGACTCCAGATGGTTGATGTTACTCTCTCTGCACTGTGTTCACTCCAGTCGCCTGTCTGTACATAAAACCAAGGCTATTAACTTAAAAAGGCATAGGGATAGGAAAAACTAAAATGCAAGACACTGATGGAACCTGTTTTTTAAGAACTGCAACGGGCTACGATCATCTCCTAAACTTAATTTTTTGGAAGTGTCTCTGAGAGCCAATCTCTGGAAGTGTCTTTGAGAGTTTTCAAAGTGACTGTCAAAAGAAATCTGTGACCAGTGAACATCTGACACTGGAGGAAATTTGGGAAAATAAATACTTTCTGATGCCAGCATATAGTTGCTTTAGCTAGATACATTGCAAGAAATGATGTGTTTTGAAATCAATGTCTTTTCTTTGCAAAGGAGCCTGCCAGTTTGATTTGTCTGGTATCAACAATGAATCATCCTGTATGAGATCAGAATACATCAAAATGAAATTTATCTGTTGTCACACTGATAAAAAGGTAAATTACTGCAGGTCCCATGTGAACCTCTTTCTTGTGTCCCAACTGATATCAGGTATTGCTGAAATAGGACAGTCATTGCTCATAATGGAGCTTTTTTTTCTGCAGGCAAACAGCACTGGCATCTGTTTTCTTCGACAAGAGCAGTTAAAGCTGTCCTTTTTAAGACAGGCCAGGGACCAATCAATGGCTGTGAGCCTGTTGTGATGGGATACTGCAAATTCTCACCATCTTCCACTTTGAAAAGGAAAGCCTATCTCCTGCCCTCATGATGTCTCCATTATTATCTGGCCGTCCCTCCCGGTAGTGACAGGACAAGGCCTCGCTCCCAGGGGGCCTCTTCTCAACAGCCCCTGCCTGCTTGCTTGATTCAGTGCCCATAATGATGGATACACAGAGGACTGCTTCACATACGGCCACACAATAGCAGGCAAGTTAACCCACCTTGTACCCGACACCCGCTGCCTCAAAGTCAGCGCTCGTGTCGTGTCATGCTGCGGTTGTTGCTGCTGCTCTAATTTTCAATCGTCTGGTACTTAAAAGTCACATCATGTCAAATTTACACACCAAAAGGAAGTAAATAGGTTTTCTCGTGACCACATACACTCCCTGCTTGTGATGCGTTTCAATAAAAAGGCTCTGAAGTAGCTTTGAAGAGCGTAAATGTGATCTTGCTGTAGCATGGCAACAGATAAGCTAGAACTCCTACTGTTGTCTCATCGCACTACGTAGTGAAAGCCAGTGGGCTGAATTTCATGGCCTTAATGCAAATGCCAGACACAATAGTCTGTTGTATAACACTAACACACAGAGGAGTGGACTGGATCAGAATGCAATTTCCCTGTTGTGGAGCCTTAGGCACTCAGCACACAGGATTTAGACTGTCACCTCCTAACACATAAAGGTAGGGTGAGCCATCTGGCGCACAGTCTAAGCGCTTTGTCTACTTATTCCATTGCCGGAGAGTCATCAAAAATTAAAGCTTTCCTTTTCGGTACACCAGTTTTACATTAAAGCATCCTAATCATCACAATCGTCACATGTATGCCCCCGTTTTGGCGAAATGATTTTGCAAAATGTTAGTCTCGCTAGGGCTGGATAGCAGGGAGTGCCTTGGACGGTGTAGAAAAAACGACTTGCAAGCACACTCCGTTACTCCAACACTGTGTACGATAATGCTGAGCCGGGATAATTTTATCACAAAAGCGAGAGCTACCCTCTGAGTCAAGCCCTTCTACAGTATGTGCAGCCAACAACACACCTTCAAATTCAATTAGTCCAAGTACGATAGTATAACTGTACCAGATAACTGGTGCCTGATGATTCAATTACTGCGGGGAATGTATTTTCAAGGACATGAATTGCTGAGAATTTGGGAACATGGTGGTAAGACTACAAAGGTAAATTCCATTAAATAAAAGTTCCCAGTTCTTAACATCACTTTTCAGCACACAACACATGGATTGTTGATGACATAAATAGACTTTAAAAAAGCAGTTCTTTGACGAGTGAACTTGAATTCCTGCTGAAACCACTCAAGGACAGAAGCTATTGAAGAATGTGAAGACAAGCGTGGAATTTAGAGTTCAAGTGTGCAGATGTCACGGAGGTTGAGGAAAAATTAGGCGATCTGGCGAGCATGACAGGCAAATGAGTCAGTGACAAATATTTATGCCTGACCTTGGATTGGTTTCACCTCTGTACTGTAGCTTTAATCTTTAGCAGAGACTCATATTTCTGCTGTGTTACTATTCTCTGATGTCTGTGACTTAGTCCTGTGCAAGCAATCGTTTGGAAATCCCCCCGTGCTGTACACAACAGGCAGTACTACATGAAGAGGGCTTTGCCCTTGTTGTAGAATAAACAGTGGATTGCCAACAGTTATAGGCATGGGGACTGAGTAACTGTATGCAGCAGTTCACACAGCCACCAACAGTGTGAGTACCAACATCAGAACCATCATTATCTCCATTCAGTTTAGTGTTGTGCCATAAAACCTGGAGAAGAAAAACGAACATTGTGATGTTAACAGGAAGAGGAAACCCACTGCACAGCAAAGTCTGAAAACATATAAAGTGGTAAAAGCAACCACTTTTCAAATAATGAAATAATACTGAGTGTAGTAATTTTATATATACAATATAGCTAACTGTTCCGAGAGAGCATGCTCTTTTCTGGGAAAGCTTCTCTGTTCCACAGGAAATTATCCTTTTTCTGCTCACAAAGGACTACAACAGCAGTTTGTTTGGACTATGTACTGCATTATATATAAGAGGTGGTGTACTGAGCTTAAGTACAGTTTTGCTGTAGTATTTCCATATTATGCTGTACTCACCTCTACAACGCTTCTATATTTCAATGGGAAAAATGCAAAACTCTGTACTTTTTTTTAATACCTTTTACTGATAATTGCCTAATTATTATATGTGTTTTACTTGAGCAACAACAAGGAACTTTTATTTTTTTGCTGATTCTGGCGACCTCTGTGGACAAAAGCAGTAGTGTTTTGACCACCTTGTTTCATTGATTTCAAGAAGAATCCGACTGAATCTGAAAAAATTAATAATAACTATGGAAATAGCCAATGTTCTCGCTGATGGTCTCATGTGCTTATGTAGGTCATCCAGAGGCATCAGTAATACATTGAGACTGGTTCATAACCAATGAAAAACTCCTTGTACTAGGTTTAAGTAAATATTTAAATAAAAGGCCTATTTATAGAATGTGGTATTGCTGGAATGTGGAAGCTACACTTATCAATTTTAAAAACTGTGTCGCCTTATAAACTTCTTCTAACTCACATTTCAGCCTAAAATGGTCTGCTCTGATGTCTAGAAGATACAGAGCAACATTATCATCTAACTGGAGTTGTGTTTATTGCCACCTGATGGCTGTAAGTGCGGTATTCACTCTCCTTTTGCTCTGTTTTGGCTTCCACCATGACCAGAGAAAAATATCTAGCTCTAGCTGCTTATTTTCGTCCTAGCTGGTCACTATATTTGCCTGGCGTTTGGTGTGGGGTAGTTAGTGTACACATTCTTATCAGAGTTTCTCTCTGGAAACTTCTGTCTACTGAGGTTGATAAGACCTGCCAGACTGTGTAGTAAATGTGTGCATGATAAAACCAAAATGATTAGGAAAAACAGGTTAAAAAAACTGATTAAAGCAGCAAAATCTTGTGTTAATTTGCTGTGAATGTCATTTGACTCTATTAACATCAAATATGTTAATTATGAATTAAGTAAATTATCTGTGTACTTCTTCCACCACTGATAAGAAGGTAAAACAAAGGTAAAAATCCACATAGAGCTTACTCCTGTATAGTATTTAAAGCAAAACATGACCTCTTATCATAAAGGTGTCTCCAAAATCAAGAAACACACTAAACCCTAAAGAAACAAGTTAAGTATAAAATCAAATAACCCTTTGACCTCCTTTGACTCTTCACCTGTGGAAAACCTGCATAAAATCTGACCAAACTCTATTGAGTAAAGGCTGTTGTTCAAATATGTCTTGTCGCCGCCACTGAAAGATTGCTATTGATTTTCAATAAGTGTAATGCACCCATCCATGCAGCGGCTCTCTCTGTGCTGTCAGTCCACCACTGTGGCACATTCGAGCTGACAGACTTGACCTTGGCTTTTTGTGGCTGCAGCTCCCTCTGAGGTGGCGGCTATCTTCATTCTTGTCACATCTACTCCCCAGTGTTCATTGAGCTGCACCAGATGTATGGGCTGTTGTTGTTTTTCTCTGCTGCACAGTACATGCAAACATAGTACAGTCACAGGCCTGCACATGGTCCTCCGTCAGCTTTGATAGGCTTTGTGGCATTACGTTTATGTCAGCCAGTAGCCCCACAGAGAATTAAATTTCCCTGACAATCCATCAAGAAGGTATCATTGGCTGTGTGAAACTTCCACCCAGCAGGTTACTCTGTTTGCTGCACAGTTCAGACGTGCAGCCAGCCAGAGGTCTCATGGGATTCAGGGGATAGGGTGAATAAGTGCTTTTGCATGTGATTATTACTTATTCATTCCCCAGGCAGAGCCTACAGATGTTTATGAATTCTCCCAGCAGGGGGTGGTTACTACAAAGAGAAGATCTGGCAACATTTTTTATGGAGCAAAAGCAATTGATCAGTTGAAGCTGAGGCCTGAAAATTGATTACTTCCTCGCTGCTGCTTGTGGCCCTTTTTGAATAAATGTCAACTACAAGCAGAGTGACACAGCAATTTCAGCGTCTGGACCGTCCAAATATGCGAAAACAGTGTAATCTCAAGCGCCAGCTGTACTCAATAGCCAAAACATGTGGGCTCTAGTGTTACCAGTCTCCCATAGAACATGTTAGTCACACATACCGGAGCAGGAAGAGTTCAGGTGAGAGGCCAAAGGGTGAGCAGTCTCCAGCTGGAGCGGGCTTTGCCCACTCCAAATCCAATCTGTCACAGAATGCAGCAATGCAGGATTTAAATGGAAGCAGGTTTTTCTCAGCAGATCACTGCCATGTACCTGCTGAGGCCTGGTGTGGTTCATCAAACACTGGCATAGGGAAGACAATTCACAGCTTAATGATGTCTTTAAATGTAGAGTCACCCCTGGCAGTCTGACAAAAAGACAGTAAAAAGGAAGTGTATAGAAAGCCTGAAACTATAAGGAATCACACCGATGGTATTAAGAGGACATTTGTGTAGTGGCGCTTTGTAAAAATGTTCCAGTCATAAGTCTGATCATATTCCAAGAATGGATGTGGCTCCTGGCGCTCTCCCTCTCTCCCATCAGAAATTGTAATTGCTATCTCCTCCACAGGGGCCATAATACTTTCCAGCAATACTGGGGAGTTTTCAAGTGGACAGATTGAGAGTCTGGCTACTAACCCACGCCAGCTCCACACCACCAATGCCAGTCTGAGATGGCCACCTGTTCCAAATACCACAGCGACTGGTTTTCTACCTCAGCTTGCACAAGTCACCAGTCGACCAGCAGAGTGAAACAGTCAAGGTGTCTGGTTGCTTTTATCTCTCTATTCATGAGTTGTACAGCTACCTTATGTGGAAGTAAATGCCCAGGCTGTTAGTAATTTATCTAGAGGAGGTTTTTTTCTACTCTTTTTCCACATTGGGTAAATGCTGCAGGCCCCAATAAAGAAAAAGAAATGTGGTTTAATGGAGTTCATAAATCTGTATTTCATGCTGCCAACTCCAAGCGGCACATGCTGTTTCGTCTCCTTCTCCAACCCCTCCCCGAGTTGGTAATCTTGTTAAAGTTCAATGTTTCCAGAGCTGTCTCCTCTGGGAGCTGGGGGCTCCTGATGTCATCCTCGTCCTTTTCCACAGTAGTTTACCCTCTGGAGAGGTCTGCACCTAGATTCACACTGATGGTCTGTTTCTGCACCACCTCTCAGACCCAATGTGTCAAAACGGAGATGGGGGTTGGAAGTGATGGGTGCAGGGGGAATGTGATGGTCGCTGATTGCTGTTCTACATCACTCCACAGAGGGCAGCACTTCATTAAACACAAATTGTTAACACATGGGATGTGTTTATTAAGATTAAACCAAGCCCATTATGAACTTAACTGTCTTGGACCTGCTGGGCCACCATGAAAAACACCTGAGCCCAGAGTGCGACATAATATCATAGTCATTTTTATTTTGTTTTTATCATTTGTTATTTTGTTCTGTTTTATTATTTTTTCAGACAGCCACTTGCAATTAAGAAACAAATCTCGCCTAATGGATGGATGTCACTGCATGGATGAATAAATGCCTGCTGAGCCATTCTGTTTCACTTTATAGCCTCTTCCATTCCTGTGTAAACATTTTGTGACTCAATGGTACGTTAAGCCAATCTGGGGAAGTAATCACGAGCCCTCAATAATAATAAAAAAAAAAACACTTAGCATGTTTCCATGCTTAAACAGACGACACTCAACGTCAACGCGGCAAGCTGGGGATCTCCATGTAACCATGCACACATCAGCTGGAAGTGTCTGGTGCACCGCTGAGTCCGGCGGGGTAGATGAAGCAACGACAAGCGGCACCAAAGCCCCTGTCAATGAATATGAGATTGCAGGCTGCCAAGCTGATGCTGATGCTGTCATGAGGTATTACCTCCCGTGACAGCCTAAATAACAACAGTTCTAATTAAAGAATGATTGGAATGGGTGGACCACTGCCTCCTAATGGGGGAATAAACTGCAACATCGCTCCAGGAAGTGAATTGCACTCATTTATTAACTTCAGGAACCCGGTAGCTGCTGTCAAGATGTAATAGCTTACTTTAAAAGCTACATAACTTTCCATCCATTCTGCT
This sequence comes from Morone saxatilis, assembly GCF_004916995.1. Classification (NCBI taxonomy): domain Eukaryota; kingdom Metazoa; phylum Chordata; class Actinopteri; family Moronidae; genus Morone; species Morone saxatilis. Next base: position 23,269,677 of record NW_023340257.1, on the reverse strand, counting down.
CACTGGCTCGTTCACTCCAGCACTTTAATTATAAAAAAAATATAAAAATATAAACATATACCAGTATTAAATACAGTAGATTGTCCAATAGGCTGCTTTTTTTCTCTTTTATGATGGGGGGGGGGTGTTGAGGTGTACAGTAACTCCGCTGCAGTTTCCTCAGTCGTGCATCACCACTAATCTGAAAACTAGCTTTGGCTTCATAAAAAGAGCTGGCCAGGCAGTGTTGGTGATAGGGCTCCCACTCTCTTGCTCTCAATCCCTTTCATGCCCCAGCTGAACTCCTCTATGTATTGAATGTTAATTTAATGGCAGCTCCCAGCTCTAAACTGAAGAAACTGCAGTGCTTATACAGATCTGTACCCTCGTCTCCACCTCGTCCTCCCTCTCTCCTACCTTCTTCTCCACATAAGCAAAATTACTTTTCAGTGTCTCTCTCTGGCAAGCGCCGTGAGGTCACGGCTGTAATTTCCTTTGCCTGGTTAAAAGCTGACAGAGTAACGGACCCAGTCAGTCTGGATATGTTCGAGAGCAGGTTTTCAATTTAGCAACACTTGGGCTGGTGAGTCTGCAGATCCCATCCCAAAGGCCGGCCACTTTTACTGCCCCCGCTGCTAAGCATGTGTGTCATCTAAAGCACTGTGCACAATCAAATGTATTCAAATAACCTCTGTTGGTTTGAGCATTAGATCTGAAATACAATATATTTATATTCCTGGACTGGACTGTTTGTGTTCTCTCTGGAAAATTACCATTGATTCTTTTATACCTGCTGGCAGACCGCTGGATTTAAGTGCAGGAATATGAATTCACTCTTCAATATTCCTTTGTAAAGCACCTCTCTCTTGTCTGACATTTTGATTTTGTATTTCCCCTCCACTGAATCTTTGTCTCAGTGTATCTGTCATCAGCTGCCCTGTTTGTCTTTTAGTGGTTATAATTTGCATTTTTGGAGCTTTTTGGATGTATCCATACAGGGTGTCTGCAGGGTCTTAAAAGTCTTTAGTGTCTAAATTCCAATAATCAGAATTTTAGGGCCTGTCTTAAATATGATTTTGACATGCCCTAAAAATATATTAATGAAGTTAACATTACGTGTATAAAGTTGCATTTTTCAGTCTGGCTTTTACATTTTTTGGGGAAAAATTCATATCCTTTTTACTTTTTTTGCCAGTATGCGCATAAAATAGGTCTTAAATAACATTCATAATGGTCTTAAAAAGGTCTTTAAAAGTCTTAAATGTAACCTGTTGAAACCTGCAGAAACCCTGAATAAATCCAACCCAGTTGTGTACACAACTGCAAATCTGAGGAATGATGTCAAATGTCAAATAATGAATCTGAATCTCCTGATGAAGATTATAGTCTAATAACATCTGGTGATTAAGAATACTTTGTCATTACTCTGACACTCTTAATAACGCTGGTAGATGAATTCTTGACAGGGTTATTGTCATCTACACAGACACATAAAGTCATCAAGTTCATTACTCAAAATCGTTATCCAAGTCTTAATTAGAAAATCACCTAAATGTTGTGATTGATCATGTAATATGTTCAAAAGTTGAGTCAAAAGTTTCTGACAAACAGTCGCCTCCATCAATCAACCTGGTTTACATTTATAACTCTGAATTCTCGTATATTCCATATCTAACAGAAGCTAGCATACACCTCTCCTGTGTTTAGTATTTTTTAATTCATCATATACTTACTAAGCTGTCAGTAAAACTTTCTCACCTTCAACCTGTAAATTACTGCTGTTATTTTCTGTCCCATCTGCAACACTGTTGTACGCAACACAAAATAAATGCGTCAAAAGAACCTAATTTAGGGTTGGTGAAAGGTCGATAAAAAACTCAAAATAAAATATAAGTAACTCTTGAATTGACAATGCAAAGCGACCTGCAACCTGTCCTAAGGCCACAACTACTTCCTACTTTTTAGGAAAATAAGACAAAGCTCCTTGGAGACTCAACAGATGACCATGTCAGAGATAACCATCTTGTCTGTCTTCATCACTTTAGAGCAGAAACAGAAGTAAACAAACATGCCCTCCAACATTGCAAGACCTGTCTGCTGATACTTTTACAAGTTTGGTTTGGAAGGCAGAAAAATCTTTTAAACATGAAAATCTTTGGACATGAATATGTATAAAAAGTAATGAGTATGTAACTGTGAACCATTCAGGTTTTCTGAAAGGAAGTCTTCCTCAAGCAAAATGGATGTCTCATTGCCAATTTATGAACAAAAGTAGCATCTTCACAAAAACTCATAAAGGCTCTGGAAGCGGCAGCACATTTCCTCAAATGATTCATGACCGACAGTAATCTAACACATTAATGATGTTGTACTAGAACCCTTACTTCACCCCATTTATATTTTTAGGATTTAACATTATCTGTTCTCTGTTCAGAAGCTTATTTCAATGCAGGCTCTAAAATAGTGCAGAAAGACTTTCAGAAGACATAATGAACTCAAAAACAGGAACATGTCTTAGATAACTAACATGTAAAGTAACCATTCCGTCTCGTCTAAAAGTTATTTCATTTGCACAGTGATCAAATCAAGTATAAAATAACAAACCCTAACCCTAACATTTGTAGCGGCTTTAGTATGTTGATTGGCTTTACTGCTGGTTATTTAGCTTATATAGATCATCCATACAGTACTTTTTTGGAGTCATGATTAGAGCTTAAGAGAAACCTGCTCTCGTGTCATTTTAACCTGAATGTTGAACCAAATCTACAGACTGCTTAGTGGAAATAAATAAAAACAAATACCACAACAGTTTACATATCTAAACCTCTATTTGTTGGGAGATTACTTTATATAAATATAACGCTTTAGCAATAATGAATTTCATAATTAATACCTTGATTAAATGATCCATTATTATTATCACAAAACAAACTGTACATCTGTGTTTGCCTGAATCAGACTCTGGATGATGTTCTAGGTATAAAAAACATTATGTTAATCATAATAGTGCTATATAATTCAACTCTGTGTGAGTTAAGGGGGGAAAACATCTTAACATATACTCTCTGCCAACCAAATCAGCACACTCTTCATGGTTAATGGATAGGTACGAGGCTGTTAGATGACATCGCATATTGCAGTTTCCTGTTTCTGTCTGTAGGGGAGACATGCTCATGCTCACATACATTGATCATAGGGAAAACATAACTTCTCACCTGGTTTTGAAGGAAAACTGAAGCTTGAAACCTCCTATCTATATTCCCATGGAAAAACAATCAATATGCAGTGAATATAATGGCTGTAAGTGAGCCAGAACAACAATTACACTGGTAAGCACAACTTCCCTGCTGCTTGACTGGAATGCAGATTCCACAGACTGGCACTAATGTGCAGTTCATTGTGGTTTATGGAAAGCCAGGTTGCTATAAGGACTCCACAATTGGTTGTTTCGACAGTGCTTGAGATTTCAGGCAAACACTTCAGTGAAAACATGTTGCGGCACCAATGTGCAGCACTCATGGCGGAGGGAGCAATCGATGGATGGATGAAATGCTTTCATGGGGGATTCCTTGCTCCCACAGAGGAGAAAGCTAAAGAGAATAACACAGTATGGGTGCATACTGAATTTTCCAAGTGAAAATAAACCCCTTAAAATTCACACAGGGGATTCTCTGAATCTCAACGATCCCCACCTCCACTGCTAAGAAAATACATTTATGTCACCAATCTGTTATTGTCTCAAAAGTGAAAACCCCAAATGAAGCTGAAATCTGTATTCTGATATGAGAAAAGGAACACAAGTGTATCCGATTTGCTGCTGATGCAGCAAAAAATGACCACTGGGACATAGATGACCCATTACCGCAAGCCGCAATTTTATGGCTATTACAGTCAATGAGGAGGAGAGCTATTCAAGATTTCTGCCATGAAGGTCAGCCAACAAAATCACTGAGCAATCTCAGCAGAGGATTTAAGTCTCCTTCTATTCATATTGAAATTGAGATGGTATTTAAAAGAAAGATAGGACCACAAAATTGAGCATTTAAGAATATTTTTACTTCACTCTGATGTACTATTATGCACTGGTATGCTAGTATGCATGCATATTTCCCATTGACAAGCAAACTGATTTTGTAAGGGCAGAGGTCCAATATAAACCTGTCCTGCCCTCTGAAGTCTGACTCAGGTTTTAAAGTTAAAAGAAGGAGATATGTCCTCTTCACGACAGACAAGAGAAAAATCGCTCTTCTCACTCACAGACGCTGCTTGAACTTAGATCTGCTTTAGACCACGTAACTGGGGTGACTATTGTGATTCTGCATGCATACCATCACCCCGCCCCCCCAAGTGCAGCTCTGCTCCGAGCACACACTGCTTAGACAGACACCAGAGTTTCAAAGGCATTTCATCGAGCTGCCGAGGCTACTTACTTCCACCGCTAAATACTGCCGGGGAATCTCAAGACTCTGCTGCGGTCACTGAAAATTATCTGTGGTGGGAAATCTGTGAGGGGAAAGAGCACGGGAGAAGAAAAAAAAAGACCCTCCAAAGAAATTAAAGTTGTGCAAGCCTTTGGAAACAAAATCAGTGCAGTTGAAGAAAAATGCATTCTGTTGCAATTACCTCTAGCTGCGAAAATTGGGTGTGTTATAGAGGATAGATTTGTCTTTGTTTTGATGCAAGTGCAGATAACTCTCAAAAATGTACACAAACATGCACACGCAGAGTGGTAAAAAACAACAACTCTCTCCCATTGTACAGGATGGGTTAAAGGATAGCAGAAGCTACCAGGTTTAAACATTTACACATTTGCCTTCTTTGGACTCAGTTTGTTACTTCTGGAAACCGCTCAGTTGTGGCAAAAGAAAAAGAAAGAAAGAGAGGAAAAAAATGTCAATACGACGCAGTAAAAACATACTTTATTATTCTCCAAGAGCCCAGGAAACACACACACAGTTCCTCCCAGAATCCAAAGCAAACAAATATAACCTTAACCCTACCTTGACAGCAGCGACACAGTTCAGTTAAGTCTATCAAGACTGAATAAAGGTTTAGACGTGTGATGATTCCTCACATCACAGCTTCATATTTCATTTCAAGGAAAAAGAGTCATTCTTTTTCCTATTGCTTACGCAGACAGTAAAATGTGCCACTTCAGTAAGCAAGTTACGATGATGCTGTATTTATTGTTACTGTCTTGGTTCAAAATACATGCCGTGCTTCAAATAACACCGCTGTCAGAGTGTGTGACAACTGAAAACAATGGCTAATCTTATTGAAAAACTCTTGAATTATATGCAATGAAGCACCTCAGAGACTTAAGACAAAAGCTTACACAAAGTGAAGAGCCCTACTTTGTGTGCTTGTTTGTACAGTCTGGGCTTGTACACATCGCACAACTTGTTATGCCTCGACACTGCATTAATTACAGATCAGAGTGTTGCCACCAACCATCTACATTGTGAGAGGAGATGATGAACACAACTGCAAAGTGGGTCTTTGACTGGTAATCGTGTAGGAAGCAGGGGAAACTGCATTGGAGACAAGTCGCTAAATGGTCCCATCCGCAAAGTGCTACCATGTGGAGGTTCACGGCACTATTCACAACCAAATGTTTCTTTGTTCAGTTTCAGTGGAGCTGCAACAGTGTAATTTCAAGGCGGATTGGAAGCGAGGACCCCGGTGGGCAACTTGTTTCAAAAACCAGATGCACAGATGATCCAATCAGTCTAGATGGATATTTGTTTTTTTGTGAAGCGGAGGTTCTAAATTTGCTCCTGAAAACAGTAATGGCTCTATAAATACCATTAGACCTGAAGGAACACTGTTTTTCTCAATTTTAGTATGGTCTTCTTTTGCCTTTTCACCAGGTTTTCCAGGCCTGAATGTCACATTGAGCTGATAAAAGCAGTAATGAAAAGCACCAATGCCTCTCAATATATTGCACTAATCAATGACTATTTGAAACCAATCAAAATTATGTTGTGACACACAAAAAATCCTGTTACTAATGGCAATCTGGCTGCTGTTACATTCACTTCTACTATGTGTGAATTTATGGTATTATAGTTTGATTGAATGGTTGATCTTGTGTTTGTTCAGCATTGATCTGTTATGCCACACGGCCACATCTGAGAGCTTCTTTCTGTCCATGTTAAAGACATTTGAAACAGGTTTCTGCCCTTTAATGACTTATCTCAAGCAAATCACAAAAACATATTTTCTCAAGGTGAAGTCACTCATGTTATTTGTTCCAATTTGACCACCATGCTATTTTTGCAGTCTGTCTTTTTCTCCCAAAACATCTAAAAAACAGCCGATGTACCAACTGTACAAGTGTTGTAGTTAGCTTGCCTTTTGTGTAACGACCATGTGCTAAGACGAATCCCAGAACTCACCATTAACTCCAGTGCGTTCTGTTATTTACGTCCAGCCTCTCCTCTATTTCCTCTGGTCTAAGTTTGTCATGAAGTGGAGTCAAAGAGCATCAGCAAAGCGCTTAAGTTGAAACTTTTTCAACTAACAAGGATGGGCCTCAGTCTGGACTGCCTTGGGCCACTTTCTGTTGTAGTGTCTATACAACAACAAATTGCATCATGTTTTACCCCTTTACTGACCCCTAGAGGTATATTTAGCCATGCAGTTAAACATATTAAACATCTTCTGCCACCGCAAAATAGTTTTTTTCAGCTTAAATGGTCAAAAAAATTACAATTAAAAAACTCAACTGCAACATTTTTCCCATTGACAGTATATATTTGTAATTGACAGGTCATTCTAAATTAGACTGTCCTAGGCAGTGCTCATCAAATATGAATCTGTTACTGCATTGCCTATTTTTTCACCTAAAATTGTTTCACAAACATATTTTAGTGTATTGTTTAGCTGTAATACAAGATTGTGCGTGACCAGGCGAGCTGCCATTGTTTCCTGCTATGGACGAGTTGAAACTGCAGTACGACGCCTTCGCTGGCTCCGTCTAATTGTCATGGCGACGACCATGACACCAAACTTAAGGCTTCAAAACGGTACTCCACAAACCAATGGGTGATGTCCCAATTCCTGAAGCAATGATCTGTTTACTGACATCACTTGTTTTTCCCATCAAAGCTTCCATTACTGTCATTGTATTGTGCAAACTCAAAAATACCCATCAAAATCTTCTTGGAAAGAAGTGAGAAATGTTTGTTGTACTTTGGGTGAACTGACCCTTTAAAATCCCCACTACACCTCTCTGTTTTACAACTCAAAGGACCATTGACTTTCAGAGTGTGGCTCGATGATTAATCTTAGCAACAGAGGGACAGATAGAGAAGCTACGGTAAGTTCCAGTTAGGCTCACTGCTCACTGTCTACTGATCTCTTTCAAACAACTTGATTGCTCCTGTTGGATTATCTGGTGGATGTGCGACAGCAAGAGCACAACTGTGTGAACCTGTGTGCGCAATGTGCATGCAAGTGTGTGTTTTAATTAAAGTTTGAGAAGGACTGGGAAAAGTTTAATTTAGCAAAGGCAGGGTGAAAAATTGTCTCGTTTTCTTGTCTTCATTTCTGTGTCGTTTCTTATCTTCCTTTAAGCTCGGCCACTGCACAGGTTATCTCCAAATTACCAACAGAACTCATTTATTCTTCAATTGAATTAGGTCCTAGAGAGAAGGCCTGCACAACCATCTCTCCTTTATAAAACAACCCACCAACAGTGTCTATCCACAGCTACAATGATTAGACCGCAGCGTGACCTGGATCAAACGCCTCAATCAGACACCACTGCTTGTTCACTCTTTTCTCTCTCTTTGTCTCTCTAACAATTCTCTCTCCTCTCAGTCTGTCTTTCTGTCTTGACAACAGTGACATCAGATTTACACGTCCCGTTTCGCACAACACACAGGATATCAGAAATGTTTATAAAAACTGTAAAACTGCAACTGCAGATGCCATGTGAGATTTAATTACAGTTTTTCTCTCATTGTTCTGAGGTATTCATAGAAACAGTTGCACATGTTCTCAGTACAGCTGACAGAAAACAGGAGCACATTTGCAAAATGGCACAATGCATGCTCAGTGTAAGTGTAATTATATTCTCAAAACCGTTAAAGTTAAAAGTTTAAAAACACAATACCATAATAAAAAATTAAAATAAACCACATTTAAGGCAGCAAAGAATTAAAAAACAAGCTTTTTATTTCAAAGACAGAACGTCAAACCATAATTTCACACCTGCAGTCATTTAGCAGGGATACAAAACAAGTCTGATCATTTTTACTGTAATTTACATCAGGCCATAGATCTTCATACACATTAGGCCTATTGATATTCCTGGTTTGACTTATTGTTTAAAAAAATAATGTGACCAATCAAACCAGTGACTGTGACCTAGACATGAGATTTATGTTAGTATTGTGGAGGCTGGAAATAAATCTTAATTGCATTAAAGGTAAGCAGAGCAGAGAAGATAAATGACCTCTAAAACCTCTTTTTTTGGACAAAAGTGACCTATCTGGTGTTTCCCTTTACATCTTCCTGCTTATAAAATTAAAGATTTTCTATCTGCATGTTCACACACAGCCATGGGCTAACACAGCTGCAACTGATTTACGTTAATTGGGACAAAGCTTGAGTGAATTAAACTTTTTCCAACCATATTTTCACATGTTTGTTGCCTCAAAAGTAAAGAAAATAGTATGAAGAGAACTATGCTGCCCTCAGATGGGGTTGTATTCACCATGTTCATGAGAAGAGTCCATGAATGCCCCCTTTTGTGGTATTCACAACCTCCGAAGTGGTTATTGTCTGAGAGCTCAGAGTTTATGAGTTTGTGTACACGACTTCCCATGTCGTAACCGAGCTCACAAGTTCTATTTGAAGGCAGCGTTGGATATGAGTGAGAATTCAATAAATGCATTTGAAGTTGTAATTGCTGCATTTGCAGAAAAACACAAGTGTATCCAAACAAAGAGCCAGGGGAGAAACACATCGAGTGGCTGACTGACATTAGCTTGAACAGCGTAGCGGGCAGTCCGACCAGGTGAGACAAAACTCCACCCTCCTGCAGGTGGCTTTAGTAGGTGACCCAATTTCCAGTTTATACATTTATTAGAGACAGCTCTTGTATAAAACATACAGTTTTTGATCTAGAGAATTTTCCAGAGAATTAACAATGTACCTTACAAATCAAAAAGAGCAAGAGGAAACATTGGCTACTACATTTATTGAAGTATCCCGAAATTCATTATTTTGGAAGGAACTAGCTAGAGGAAATAGCTGAGATGTATTTATTTTCAGTGAGTAACGTTAGTAGAGCATCTGTAGATATAAACGGCTCATTCTAAGGTAACAACAACATAACAAGTCCTATATTCAGTCGATTATACACTATTGAAATATACCTCTGAATATTATATTCCATTTCTGCTAGTAGAGCCACTGCTAGGGGGCAGAGGAACTGCACACATGTTTGGAGTTGTGTTTCACTTGATGAATAAGTCTGCTTAAATAAATATCTGGTTCCACTTTCTTCACCAGCTAGCACAGTGGTCTAACTTTGTCTGCCTGCTGTTAGGTGCTGGGAAGGTGATGGTGTAGGACAGCAGTGACATTGAACCAGACAGTAAATTTGAAGGCTGTAAAACGAGCAGAAAGAGGCTAAAAAGTCCCATAGAGCTTTGAGAACACAGAGATAATTCTCTGTGGGATCATAATGCAAGCAATCCCTTTCACATTAATCATTTCATTCATTGCTTGAAAAAATATTGCTTCCTCTTCTTCACATATAATTATAACATTAGTGGAGTTTTAATGTAACTTGGCATGTTAGCCAGAAGAAACTGTGGTTCTTTGGCTCCACCCACTGTGGTTTCGCCCAACCAATAAGATTGTTTGTGCCTTGTGAGAACTGTTTGTATAATTAAACCCCCACTTGGCTGGTAGTTCTGTGTACACCATATATTGCTTTACAAATATTGCTTTAGATTTATTCCTACAGTATCTATTGCCTGAGAGACCTCTCGTCTTTGATGATTGCTTCTCTCCCTTCCTCTCCCCTCTCCCCCCGCTCCTACATCTGCTTTCATTTTTCTCTGTGTGTATGACAAACAGCAAAGAAATTCCAAACTGTGGTCGTCTTAAGCCAGCAGCCCCTCCTCCAGCTTTCTCTTGGCAGGATGGCTCGTGTCTCACATTTAATCATGAGTGCTTTGCCAGGCAGCTGGGCCTGAGGGAGATTCAGTAGGGGAACAGTAGAAACCTGATCTGGTGAGGCAGGCAGCGTACAGTTAAACCTCTCCATAAAGACCCAGGAGCCAGGCCATAACAACACAATCATGATAGTTTTACCAGAGAAACAACAGGGTCTGACTTGTTTTTGGTCAGTGGCATCAAATCAGAAGAAAGTGGCAAAAAACACAGACACAGAAAGTTTAGAAAAGCATCAGGAGCACTTTTCATGGCAAATTAATTGAACAGATGGAGGAGGGAAACGTCATACTCTCTGCATGCTGTCCCCTCATTTTTAAAACATTTTCCACAAAGAATATGACTCTTGTCTAGTGAATGAAAATAAAAACATTGCCAAGACATGTGTGATCTATTAAGCTGACCAAATTTAAAGCCCCACCAGTGGCCAGCCCCACATCACAGTGTCCAACATTCTCATTCACATCCATCCTGTATAATTGCATCCTCAAAAAGAATGCTTTAAGGGAACAGATAATTGAGTGGCACATGAACCTAATCATTTCTGCAGAGTCTCTCGAGGGCATCGGGAGTGAAAAACTCTTTATCTCGCAAGTCTCAAAGGAGAACCTTCCCCTTAATCTCACTCTGGACTCAAAGAGAAGGGCATTATAATGATGGCCACCAATCTTCCTCTTTTTAGTCCATCAAGTATTCCTCCCCGACTATGCTATAAAAGCACAGAAGTAGTGTCTCTGATGTCAAACACAGACTGAAATATTTGGAAGGTTCAATTTTACTCTTCATTGACGTCTTGGCAGTGGCTGAAGCAACTGAAAAGTCCAAATTTAGTAAACGGAGAGGAGGTTGAGCTGAGGTGAGACAAATCAGCAGCTGATTGACCGAGACACCTGTCAATCTCACAGAACACGCCCCAAAGCATATTTATCTTCAAACCTTAATATCCCCTTAATTCACCACAGAGACATGTTATCAAGGGGGAATTATCTACTCATAGCCTCACTGCTTGTGGCAAAAATGGATCCACCTTGAATTTTGAAAAATGTTGCATCCACTTGAAGGGAAATAGCTTATTTCTTTTTTCTGGCTTGAGTTCAATTTTCATTCCAGTATTCTTTCTTGGTTGGGACCAATAACTTCCTGGAGTCTCTGCAGGTTGCCTGGCAACAGCTCAGAGCTAAAGTAGTCTGGGACTCCCCTTAAAATGGAAAAATGTTATTTTTTACTTATCAGTTTATATGGAAAAAATAAACAAGATGTGTTATCTTGTGTTAAGTAGTGCTGTAGATTCGTGGAAAGGTAGATAACTGCTGGATAGAGCCAGACTAGCTGTTTCCCCTGTTTCTACCTTTTGTGCTAAGCTAAGCTAACCATCTGCTGTCTGTAGCCTTACACTATATTCAAGAGATACAAGAGTGGTATCAACCGTCTGATCTCCGTCTGTGCAAGAAAGCAAATAATATTTTCCTAAATGTGTAACTATACCTTTAAACGTTGCACAACACTATCCTTGAATGTATGCAGGGTTTTGCAGAATCTTCTTACACCAACACACAAAGGGTTGTGAGTGTTTGGGTGTTTGATTTTCTATAGATTTATAGTGAAAGTCAATGAAATCATGTTTAAATAATGTGCACATAGTTAATTACATAAATACACATGAATTAATTAATTTCACGTAGTTTAAGACTGTGTCTGACAGGAAATAAGAGATACAAACAAATATTTGCAAAGTCTAATCGAAGAGGTTTGTGGTCCTTTTATGGGTCATATGATATGGTGATGCAGTGATCACTCTGTAGTTACATCACCCTTTTTTTTTTTCTATTATTACTATACGGGTTACAACTATTCAAATCAAGCCTTGTCCAGTGAAATTAATAACCACGGCTAGGTTCCAGTGTTTGCCTGTCATGACTCATTAGAGACATCTGTAGTAAGCATGTCATTACCCACTCCTACACCACACAGCTGACAAAACTGTTCCACAGGAGACTTTCAGAACAGACTCTGAGTGGGAGCCATGTTGGCCTGGGCTGGCAGGGGGTGGGAACACCACGTTATTTCTTTTTTAACTTTCACTCAGCAACAATTGAAAGCCACACCGAAGTATCTGAGAAAGACTGAGCCTGAACCATATTTGAATGTCAGCCTAACAAGCACCATGGCACCGGAGACACAGGCTGCCGTCATTATGAGGGCCCTGGATAATTACGGTGCAGTGGGTAAACCACAAGGCAGACAACTCGAATAGAATTTCAATGAAAAAAAAAACCTGAGACAGAGATAAGAATGTGGTTGATCAAACAAATGTCTGAAAGAAAAAAACACAGAGTGAAGAATCAATAACTTCATGTGAGAAATATAATTAATTCTGAGCATAAAAGCAATATATTCCGTAAAGTACTACTAAGTACTACATGATATTGATATTGTCCTTTAAAGGCACACTTGCAAATGAGGACATAATACACAAATATGAGATTGAGAGATTGTGATAGACAACTGAAAAGGTAAATAAGTGGAAAGTAATTCACAAAGTCCATTCTCTGTGTTTGGATCCATAATAAAAAAAGTAGTTCTTGTTGCTGTGGGCAGTCGCAAGTTGTAGTGATAAACAATTCTATATTTGTGTCTGAATACCATTAGGTCTGCTGGGTCCCAAAATGGTGCTGAAAATTCTGAGAAATGCTGAGAAACAAGCTCTGAAATCAGCGCTGTATTCAGAGAAATGGTTTTGAGGACCACTAACCGACAGGCTCGTCTGAATAATCTCATATTTCTTCCTTAACCCAAAACAAACACGCATTGTTCCCAAGGTCCTCATCCGCAGAAATGATGCACACAGTCAGAATTTCACCCGGATCGTTGTTTTGTTTCTGGTTCCCCTCCATCCACGGCTCTCTAAACAGAGCCTACTCTTTGTTTATCCTTCGTCTGGGCAGTTCCAGTCTGAAGAACACAGGCATTGACTGACAAGGCCAGCAAATTAAGACTTACAAACTACTCTTTGAAACAAGAGTAAATGTGCTCACGATAGCTCACCACAGACCCCCTCATCGATCAGCTGGAGCGTCAGGAGAAATGGACAAATCCAAACCAACTCCTGCCTTGTTTTCTCTCTTTGCTCCAGCCTGCTAACATTCTACCAAAATCTATCAACATTTGGCTGCTGCATGGAAGACTGCTCATTTTTCAACAGTTTGTCACGAAACAAACATATTCAATAACTTCAATGTCTGGCTGATAAAACAACTGCAATCAAAAAGATTATTGTTTTTTTTATGAAAAAAGCCAATTATAAAAGATATTCAAGTCAATTTTTTATTGCAGTGCTTCATCACAATCTTGGCTTTATTTTCAATTACTGGAAAATGCCAAATAATCTAAGCTGCTCCTTTTGTTTTGTGGGAATCGCTGTACCAGAACACGATCCGCGGAGAATAATCATGAGAGAGAATATCGATATAATACAAATTCTTTCAAAGCCGAGGCACCGTCCAATGGGGTCACCTCATCTTGACATATAAACTGGCAGTGAAATCATTATGAAGCACTGCCCCTCGTCTTTCACTGTGGCTCTTTCACGTCAGATTATAATGTACCCTGCAAACTTTCAATACCTTTGTAGCATCTGCTTTTTGCAGCAAGTCATGAATTCAATAGAGAAAGGTCCCTCTCTAACACAATAGATCACCTGATTGATGGCCATTCCTGAAAGAACTGCCAGAACAAAACAAGACCCTCTACTCCAATTCCCTTAGAGGCGATGAGTTTTGTCGGGTGTCAAAATGAACAAAAAAGAAAAGAGAAGCTGATTCATTCTGGCCTGCAAATAGATGACAGGAGAGGACTGCTACAACACGAATGGCAGCACCGCCCCGCAAAAATAAAAGACATCACCTGATGGATGAACAGGCACTTAATTATGAGGTGCGCAAAATCATATCAAGCTCTTCTACAATAAAGCTGCTCAAAGACATTCTGAGGGCTGTTGTCATTCGTACAGGCACATCTGCTCTGGTATAAGTCTTTCTCATGCATAAAAATAATAGCATATGATTACAGAGGGTGGACACAATTACATGAGCAAATGTTCAAAATTATGCAATCTAATACAATAGCACTGTAACAAATGCCATCTACAGTATAAAGCTCATTAGGTTCAATTCTGTTAAGACTGTTCATATTATCATATTTTATCATACGTATTCTCACTTTTTCTTAAAAAGCCTTTGTATGTATTGTTATTAATTTTCATCAAAATCATTTTTTTGTTTTGATAAATATCCTTCTCCATCGCTATGTTTTTGGCATCAGCAGCCAAGGAAATTTAATCCGACCATTTCCAAAACCTTTAAGTCTTATTCTTTGTGATAGAGTGATAGTGATAGTTTTAATATTAAATATGTGTCATTTAGAAATTATCCCACATCCCATCATCTGTTCTCAATAACAGCTCGAACACAAGAGCCACTTCTGAAGCTGATGTCAAAGAGGATGCCAAGGCCAGAATTCATTTCATAAACAAAAACTGGAATAGTCTACCAAATCAGATAGGACGTTTGCCTCTGAAATCATATCTAAGAACTGTGTGAATACTCTTTCTTTCTTTCTTTTCTGTCCTTTCATCCAGTTATTTTTTGTTCTTGTCTGTTGTGGAGCTTCTCATTGTGAGGCTTGCAGGTATTTTCAGCCTGCCCTGCGGCTCTGTTCATGAGCTGTCACTGTAGTTTGCATTGTCATTATATTATAAGCTGAATAAAGCAGCATGATTTTTATTTTAATTAAAGTATGTCACCCAGGCTTTAGTAAATACATTTTACAAGCTCCTGTTAGAGTCAAGTGTTGAAGACTATATTAGCCACTCTGTGTTCAGGTAGCCAAAAACACATTCTTGAAGGGCTGGGCAATATGTATAATAATATATTATTATTATATATATAATGCCACTGGAACAAAATAATAAATACTAATAAATACACAACTCTTACTTTTGTTAGTGATCTTTGTGTTGCTCCAGGACAAGAAGCTACTTGGTTGAAGTATTTGACCTTTGAGCCATTTAAAAGCTTGTGAAGTATCTGGAAAACAAGGTTAAGTACTCAGGGACAAGGATGGGTTTGACTTCTGTCAGTCAAGTCAGATAAGTGATGATGATGAGACATAGGCCTTTCTGCAGTTATCTGGACAGAGGACATGAGTTTTAAAAATGTATCCACACAACACACAAACATGCACTTTCACTTTGACAACTACAGTACTACAGTCGAAGTCTGTCCTTAAAAGTAGAATACAAATACCGCTTCCCTTGTTTTTCTGAACAACCACATATAAAACAGCAGCATTTAATCAGATTTAGCAATTTAATGAACACTAAAAGAAAACAGATCTTGCTTCATGTATTGGAATATAACATCACTCCCAAGTGCTGAAACACCGTTTAACAACAATAAATGTAACTGAACTCCATTTCTTAATGTCTCACAACACCTTTTTTACTGCAGCACTGGAGGGTATAGTGTTTATGTATCAATATCTGTGAGTAGTGTGTACAGCAGATGCAGCATTGTGTACTGTAGCATGTTGTTGCTTAGCCTGTGGGGATGAATACATTGTATTGAACTCAACTGTTTTTCTCTCATTAATGGGAATTGCAATGTCGATCACTTCACCCTGTTTTTGCTGTTCATGTCGATGGGATCTCATACCTTAAACATGGTTGTCTCAGCGATTGATATTTTGGGAAATACACTTATTTGCTTTCTCAAGAGTTACATGAGGATTTTGACCCCAATCTCATGTCTGTATGGTAAATATCAAGCTACCCCTAGCAGCCAGTTAGCTTAGCTTAGCACAACAAAATGTAAACAGGGGGAAACCAGTAAGTGGTTTCCTTATGGTGATGTCAAGACTCCAGGAAGTCACTGTGCCAGGCCAAGAAATAGCTTTTATACAGATTAAACGCACAAGGTAGGTGGATTGTGTTACCTTTGGGCAGAGCCAGTTTGCAGTCTTTATGCTAAGCTAAGCTAACTGGCTTCTGGCTTCAGCTTCAAGTCTACCAAACAAACATGAGAAAGATATAAACCTTCCCATCTACCCCTCGGCAAGAATGCAAATAAGCATATTTCCAAAAATGTTGAACTAGACCTTTAATTTGTTTAAGCAAGATGATGTTTAAAGTGGTGTTAGATAATAATATTATACATCCTTTTATCTCATTTAAATGTGAAATTAGGCTTTTTTCTGTAATATGAGAATCAAAAATTATATTTGAAGATTTAATTAATTATCAGTAAGCTTTCCTAGATGGGGGCAAACATTTTATAACTAAGCTGCAGATGTACTTCCATTTCTTTTGCTTACGTTTTACACAAACACTGTGTTATTCAGCAATGGCCCATTATCCAGTATGTGCAGTAGCACTCAGTCCCTCCAGATAAAACACTGTGTTTAGAGAGATGTCCTCTGACGACAACCCTCTCTGGTCGCCCTGGTCATTATTCAACTGTTATTCTGACATAAAGAAAAGTCCACATGAATTGTGTTTCACATACTTCTCATACACTGCAGTCAGCTGATTGATGTATTTTGTTGGGGCTGTACTTTTTTTCAGTTGCATGAGCACATGTAGTTCTGCTGTTTGAGGCCCCAGGGTCACTCAAAAGAAAACATCCTTCAACTCTCTCATTGAAATGGTACAAGCAGCACACAGTCATGCACTATGTGCACTAAAAACCTGAATAACTCAAGGCCACAAATACGTTCAAATAGACATACAGATGTTAACAGTGAGGATATGAGCTCCGACGAGTACATGCTTCACTGCTAAAGGATATCATCTTATTTATTAGAACCACAAAAAAAGGCAGGACAAAAAGTACATCTGACACAGTTTGCAGTGGTGAGAAGCAACCGTAACCCCTGACTGTGTTCAGCTTTGTGGTGGTGCTCTTTAATTTGAGGTTTAAAGTAGGGCTTTGTATTCTTGTGTATTCTTGTCAAGAGCCACATTATGCCAAGTTACTTATGAAGCAGTCAGCCAAGCATCCACTTGCCGTTTCTTGAAACAGGAAGCTTTTACCCAAAAAGGCTATTCATTAGAAGAAGGGAAACCTGTTAAATCAACACTAGTGTATCACATTTCCCTTTGACACGATGCTGTGTGGCAGGAAGTCCTCCTGTCGATACCTGAGCATGTATAGTGAGTCATTCCTCACTTTTTGTACTGCTTTCAAAGGTAGCCATCAGGGCACCAAGATGGATGTGGAAGTGAAAGCATAAAATGTTTCCAAAGAATATTCTACTGACAAATTATTGTATGTACTCTAAGTCATTTCACAGATGTAAACAATCAGGTTGAAAGGAAATCTTGCAGAAAGTACTCACTACTCAGAGATTTAAATGAGTCCACTTTATGGCAACAAATTCAAACCCTGGCATTGTGATTGTCTAAAAATGTTCACGTCATGGCAAAGCACAACAGCAATAAAAGTGATCTGATTATTGAGTACACAGAGGGTGGCTAATGCGAAGCAAACACTCCAATATACGCATTGCACGTGCTCATGATCAACATGTAGTAAAAGTAATCAGAAATGCCTCCAAAGGCCACGTCTTCTGCCAACTTCTCAGCAAAACAAGATGACAAAGCAATGAAAAAGGCCCGAGTGATTATCAGCTTGTACGCCTTCATCATCTTCAGGGAGAGACAGACATAAATAAACATGTTATCAGTCACAGCGAGCATTAAATTATGCTAATACATTCCCAACTTTGATTAGCAAATTAAATCTTAAAAATATGTTCAAATCGTATTGCAACCAGAAAACACAAATTTACTTAAGTACAGTATGTGCCTGTTAATTATTCATGTTTCTAAAATGACTTCTTCCTTTAGCCAAACTAGTTTCTGATACAGTAATAAAACTACTGCATCATGGATGTTATAGTTCAAAAGAAGCTGCAGGTGAGGTTAACAAAAACCTAAAGGGAAAAATCTAAATATTATTATTTTAACCTGTTATCCTGCAAAGGTACTTTCATTATCTCACAGATTGTGCAGTCAACTCAAAATGTTAAAATGTTGCCCAGGGTAAATACCAACATTTAAATCCAATATAGCCACAGACAGTGCTGGTTTTTCAGTTTCATCACAGACATGGCCTTGGGAACGCTATGAGACCAAATCACACAGCAACAATGGGCTTATTGACTGCGACCTGGTGTCTATAAACAAAGCTGTGACATAAACTAGCCTGGCACAGATTACATACCTATAGACCGTACCAGGTGTGAATAGAGTCTTGCTTTGAGACTGAAAACCACTTTCTCACTAGCTGGTTAGTTTGCACCTAACTTGTATTTTATGTATTAACCAGTCGTCTTGGCTTTTCAACAATGCAGCACCCGCTTAGATTCTGCAAGCAGCAACCACACTGCAGTACCTTGAATGGCCACTTGATGCTGGCTGTTGAAGCGAGTCAAACTCTGTAAGCCCCCATATTAAAATGCACAACTTCACAGCAGAAATAAGCATGTTTACAGCCTGTTTCCAAAAAAATGTTTTGGTCTCTTATGTCCCTTCTCATGAAATCTGTACGGGCGAGATTTTTACATAACTCATCCATTTAAATGACATTAAGGCTTAAAGTTATGCATAATTGCGGACGTGGCCGCTTTGATTGACGAGTGGGTGTCGTCTCAGGTGGCTGGTTTCAGCAACCAGACTTAATTCTGCCGACCTCAGCTCCACCCAGGTTCCACGTCTTTGATCATTTTTGGATTAGGCAGAGCTGGTGGAGTTAGGACAGACAGAGCCCACCACACTTTTAGCTTCACACTGGCTCTTCAGAAACTTATGAGTGATGTCACAGTGGCTCTATTAACTATGTGTCATCAGTTTATGGCACCAGCTTGTGTCTCTGTAGGAAAAAGTAGTATAGATACATTCGGTGTGCATATGTGGTCAAGCTACCATTACAGTGGGGGTATTCATCAGTTTTGAAGCTGTAGAGTAAGAACGTAGGGTGAACCACTACACTTATTGATTTTAACTGACACTTGAAGCAAATGACCACGAACACAGTTCATGTCATGCCTTGAGGTGGGTCATTACATGTCTCTAGAGATGAGCACACCAATAATGTTAAGAATTAGGTGGTCTGATCAGTTGATGTAGAAATGCATCTATCCTTTTTACATTTCCAACATCTAGATCCAGTCCTTAGGCCCACTTTCTCAGATGGAGAATGAAATACCACTGACACATTCACAGAACAAAGCAATATCATCTCTGCTGATGTGGGCTCAGTGACTGACCTCAGGTTTGGGTATTGAAACCTGCTGCTGGAGAAAGCCAATCCTCCTGAGGCAAGTAATTGGTTGTGACTTGTCATGGCAACCAGCCATGAGACTTCAGGGAAATTAGTCCTGACTGGCTGTGTTTTGAGAAACAGTTAGTTTGTTTGCATTTTTGCATGGATCAGCTTTTCAAAGATGGTGTTGCAAATAGCACTGTAAAATAATCAATGGCTGGCTCTGCATATGCATTTGTAGCCGATCAGGAGATTTATTTTTGTTACCAGTAATTCTGAACCTTCAAAGACCAGAGTTTAGGGGTCAAAGCCCACAGGTCCACAGCTACAGATTTCCTGAGACATCAAGCAGTGTAAGATGTGGAACTTTGGACTCAATTAAATATTCTCTGATGACCTCTGGTGCCCAAAGATAATTGAGTGGTTAAGTCAGCCGCTGCTGTAGCTACCTGTGTGTCCCTCCTGGCATATAATCAGATCCCACTGCTTCTTTTTCTCCACTGCCTCCACATCTCTGTCTGCCTGTCTCTTTTTCCAGCTGTAGAAAAAAAAAGATCTATTCTAAAAACTGCTGCTCTTTTAACAACTAATCACATTCAAATTTTAATTGGCACATTCCATATTTTTGGGGCTTTAGCTTGCAGTGTGAAACATTGTCAGCCAGAGGTAAATGTGAATGCTGCTAACATCAAAAATGAGAAAACGTGTGAAGTGCACACAGCATTGTGTCATGCATTATAACAAAGAATACCAAAAGTACAAGAGAGGGCTGATCTTACACGGGTGTGTCTAGTTTTTTCAATCTCATCTGTTAAGTAGATAATTTAAATTCTCTAGTTTTGATTAATCTCTCTCTGTCAATGGTGAATATTTCTCCAGTTTAATTTGGACTTTTAGGTCAATTCTGTGGCATATCAGTGCTGGGGACAGGACATTTCCTATGAATTGGATTGATAGTGGCGGTTTGTTCAGACATAAAAAATCCGGCCAAGTGCAGTTTTAGTTTGAATTTATATACGACCCTCTAGCATCATTTGTTTTGAGTTGAGGACAGTCTCGCTGCTGTAACCGCTGGACAGTGCAGCCTCGGCCTGGTGGCTCTGCTGATGGGGATTGTTTCTGACAAAGGGTCATTGCCTCTGCATGACGACAGACATGCCTGTATGTGCTGATGGGCTGCCTCCTCTGGCACAGTTAGTCTAAATGTAGACTGGCACTGACACTAATGTACACTGATAAAGCTGTGAGAGTCAATAGTCAGGGTAGAGAGTGTGGGGGTGGGAGACACTGGATTCTTAATTTACCCCATTTGTCCCATTTGTCAGACGCTGGAACTCGGTGGTAACTGGGTTGATGAATCATTCTGAATGTGGACGGGAGAGCTGCCTCCACAGTCATCGGATTCAGTGATTCTTAACAGGTGAAGGTTCATTTTATGGCATGCTTAATATCTGGGGGCCAGGGAAATTTTAATTTCAACTGACATAATGATGCTGAGTGAAATTTGTGATGCATTTTCTCTCCCAGTAAGAGCAGCGGCGCCATGCATGATGATCACCAAGGAAGGACACAGGCTAAGATCTGGGTATAGCCTTAGGAGAGATTTCATAGACACTCGTCAATAACGACTGTGCAGAGACCTAACTGGTCCTTCAGTTGAAGAAAAATATGGACTGTACAGGTGGGAGTTACAACCTGCTGCACCTTTCTGCCTGCTGTAGCTCCAACAGTGCCACAGGGTCAACTGCAGGTCATCAGCCAGGGACCACCGCTCAGTGATGTTTTGCTCCTTTAACCCCGAGAAATCTCTTGGGGACAGAGCAGTGGTAAGGATGTCCCCCTACCAACCCCCGAAGCTGCCCTCCTTGTTTGATGGAGTCCAATTCCTATGCTTCCTAGTTCCTACTCACCTTTAGCCCTTCCCTGCTCCCTCTGCAAGGTTGCTCCATGGAGCTTTGCCCCAGTTACACCACCATCATGAGGTCGCTGTGGTGTTGACAACCTGCTTTCTACTGGGTAGACGATGGGGATCCATCTTGGCTCCCTGCCCTCAGCTGCCAGCTCTGAAAAGTTCATCATCTTACATTTGTGGACAGCCTGCACTCCCTCCTCCCAAGGGAAGGTGTGCGCGATGAGAATAGCGGTCTTGGCAGCACTGTGTTTAGTGGGGGTGATGTGGTGGTGATCTCTGAAGGTAGCTGCAGCTGTGCACCGAGGTCGACCCTCATGTTCCAATTCTCGCCTGGAGAAAGGAGTCTTGATAAGCCGAACACAAGCCTTGTGTCTGGTGCTCTCTTGAGGTCTGATGAACTGGATGAGGTGTTTATCAACTGTGGGATGATAGTTGTTTGCGACCTGGCTATAGGCTTTCAATATCCTCCAGCTTCCTCAGGGTCCGGTCATATCGCCATCTGTAGCGCCCCTGGGTCAGCGCAGGTCTTTCACCCTAACAGGATATGCTGGAGTCTAGTTGTATGTGTAGTTGTATGTCCCCTTTATAAAATTCTTAAATAGTGCAGTCTGTGTTCTGGTGATGAAGAGCTTGTTGATATATTATTACTTAATATTGTTTCTCTAATCTGCATCACACTGAGATCCATTACATGTGAATTTCTCTGTTTTTAAATAATAATAAGTACGTATGCCTGAATATTACACCCAATTATTTTTAGCTGAAAGAAAATTAATGTCATAAATACATAAAACACAGCCTCCTCAACAGACTAATTATATAGTAGTTGGAATATATCAGAACAGTTAATTATTGTTTGAGAGGTCAGCTCAAAAATAACAATCTGTACCTGTACTAGGCACAGGACATGTATTGTGCCTATGGTATATGCATTAACATTATCAGCGCTAAATTTAGAGGGTTATGTCCTTGAAATCTATCTTTCTGTTCCTGCGGCCACGCCCAGTCTCTGTGTAATTGAGGATTTCAGGGAGACTGTCAGTCACAATCTGTTTTATCATTCTGCTCCTTCAGGAATTAATATTCAAAAAGATTTTAATTTTAGCCCACGAAGAAGACAGGACTTGTGTGTGATGCAATAAATGAAAGAAAATGTCAACAAGCTCATCATTGCAACTTGGCCTTCGACAAACAATTTACAGCAGCCTTTTATGATAAATATGCACAGCAAATGCCACAGATTCCTTCATACTTTTTCCCACTGAAATAAAAAATGTGTGGTCATACTGTTATTCAAGAGTTAGTGCATGTCTAAGGTCATTCAGGCTCAGTGCAGAAAAAGCATTGGTCAACAAAGGGATGAAGGGTATGCACACTAACTCCCTCTCGGCCGCTCCAAAACCCACACACAGACACCCTCACACACATACACACAACTTCTTTGACGCTGGGTAAATGGTCACAGGGACAGAGTATTCCCAGCAGGACTTTGTAGATGAGGGTTGTCAGCACTTTTCTCACCAGAGGGTTTAGGCCTTTCGTTCTGCTCTGGGATGGCTGAGTTTAATTGGAGAACGCTAATGCGCAGCTGGATAGCCGAGCTGCTCATGCCATGACTGGCTCTGAAAATGGGGGGGGCGTGAAAGCAGGGCTAGTATGTGTGTGAGGGGGTGTGTGTCTACAGCAGCTACTGCAGGCATCCCTCAAGATGCCAACAAATTTATTCATGGGATCCGAGCAGTTTGTTTATGAGCCGTCTCATTTACAAAATAATAGGCAATAATAATTTCAGCAGATTGATCCTAGGTTAATCCAAATAATTGCCAATTCATTATAATTTCACATTTTCTGGAAATAGAATTGACTTGTTCTGTCTATCAGTGGAGGGTAAACTGCATGCCCAATCGATCAGGTTATATGTGAAACATGTTTTATCAAACAAAGGCAAAACTAAGCAAACAATGTCAGAAAATATTCTGCACAATGGAAAACAAATTGGAAAACGTGTCGCTACCTCAGTGCATGATTTTGACACAAATGCTGAGAGAGGCCTCTAAAGAATTAAAATGGTATAAATAACAGGCTGTCCGGAAGAGTCGATATACAACATAAAAGCTTTATCTGGGAACAAATTATTTTGAGGCTGTTACTTTCCCATAAACAAGCTTCTTTTAGTTTGCAGATGATCAATGGTGAGTTTTAGATCAGGTTTTATGACTGATTTTAGTATTTTCTGGACCAAATATCAAAGAAATTATGATGTGCTCAGCCATGACAGATTCACTGAAGAGAAAAAGCACTCCAATGATATGCTTATATTACTCGACTCTTTATAAGCCTTGTTTTTATTGTACAATTGCAAAAAAGGTTTTTAAAATGCAATGTGCTGGACATGGGTACTGTTACTGTCTTAGTGTATTACATAGTAGTAAATCATTTGTGATGAAAAGTCAGCCTGTATTTACTGACAGCAACCCAAAATGAGAGATAGAGTAATGTAGTAAAGGTAAATGACCGCTGGATTATCACTGAAGATCACACTGAACACTGAACTTCAGCTGTCAGTGAGTCTGTAGCCCTAGTTTTTTACGGTGTGTTCTGCACTCGTCGTCATAGATATAGAAATGCAGATACCGCATTCTCAATTTGACGTGCGTATGTTAGGTTGCCATATCGGGGAAGTGAATATCCACTAGTTAACAATACTGAGAGATGCAGAATGCACCAAAAAAATCCACTGTAACTCGTTTCAATCTGAACCGATTTTCATGTAAAAAAATTAAGTTTGTTATAAATATGAGAAACTGAACCTGATACTTGTTACTGGTTAGAATGAATTCAGTTGCTGGAGGGGGCATCAAATTAGCTCTATGCCAAAAAACAGTCAAGAGTCACCGTTTGGAAAAATGCTGCAAGAATGTGCGACGTTGTGATGTACAAACAGACAAAATTGTTAAAACAGGCACTGATAACAAAAAACAGCCACTGCTCGTCAGACCAGCACTTTGGCCAAAATGCAGAATGAAAACAATGAATACATGAATATACTAGTGTGTGTGAGGTGGTGCATAAAGTATCAACACATAATTGGCTACAAATTACTGCCCAACCCAGAAAACTGGCAAGAATAATTGTGTGGGGAAAATAATTCACCTATGTTGAATTCTATGTTTTACTGTTTACAAATTTCACAAAAACAAGCAACCAGGAGGCTCCGTAACAATGTAATAGAAATACACATTTTTAGAGAAACTGACAAAAGTTAAAATTCTAAATAATTTGCACTTGATGTTGCCTGTTCGGAGCCAGTGGACATTGTGGCTATATAGAAGGTAAATTAGTTTGGCATAGAGCTGATTAGATCCACCCTAGTAACTGAATTAAACCAAATTTCGTTTAAATTATGATTTAGAATTTTTTGAATGAAACGAGTTACAGTGGATTTTGTAGTGCAGTCTCCATCTCTCAGTAATGGCAGCTAGCAGATCTTGACTTCCGCAATATGGCGACTGTGCAGACATGTAGCGGCAGCATACAGCAGCAGCCAATGAGGTATCTATGTTTCTATATCAATGCCCGTCGTCCCTCTGCTGTGGCTTTTTCGGCCAACTGAGCATGTTGCATCGGTGAGAAAATCATTCTGACTGGCTGTTCAACTTAAGCGAATCAATGCACGAGAAGAGAAACGAAAGTGAGAAAAGCAGCAAACGACTTCAGGGAGAGGGCGTGCACGAAAGGATCATCTCATTTTTAAACTTCATTTAATCTGATCATTCATTTTCTCTATTAAAAGCAGCTGTTTTATGAAATCAGCTGTTTTGGTTGATATCAGCAGTTCTAGGTCTTCTGATGTTCTTTGAATGACAAAGCCACCTGCTGGTATTGAGAGTTATTACCTCTTGCAAAGCACCTCTGGCAAAGACACAGGCAATGTGAGGTGATGCAACAGTCTTTTGTTGCCAATCCTTCTGCCAGTTTGGTGTGACTGGGCCTTTAAAACTACTACTACTACTGTAGAAACATGGTGGTTCAACACGGCAGACCTCATGGAAAGCTGCGGCATCTGTAGATAAAAAGGGCTCATTCTAAGGTAACTAAACAGGATTGCTATATTCAGGTGATTATACACTAAGAAAAACATACCTATATTCCATTTCTGCAAGTAAAGCCTACTAAATGTTACATACTGGACCTTTAACAGCCTTTGATTCCATTTTCGTGCCAAGTCTGGAGTGGTTTAAAAGCTGCTTGCACTGTTATTTTAAGTTCCCAGGGATGGTGTGTCACAGTGGAGACCATTGAGGTGAAACACTCCCGGGACCAGGGTTAAGTCCCAGAAGCAGTGTCTTTAGTTTAGGAGGCGGCGGGGGAGCGGGGTGATGTCCTTGTTGTTGAACAAGTCTGCTGGTAGGTCAGTTCAGACAGTGTAAACTTCCTTATGCATTATGTTTCCCTGTGAAAAGATTCTATAAGCAGCTAGAGAGTTCATGAGCATCAGAGGCACGTGGTCTCCTCCACAACAGAGGGAGAATAAACCAAACTAAAAATTCCCTTCAAAATCATGTTATAAATCCTACAGTAGATGTCCTGTGTGTATCATTATTTTTTCTGAGCAGTCTACAGGCTCAGTGTGTCAGTTGTACATAACTGCATTCACGAATTGTAATGCACATACACAGGCACTGAAAAAGCCTATATGAATGTCAAAAACCTAATCAGCTCTAAACATAGCAAGAACACTCAACCAGGTGTCGGCATTAGAAACAACACTTGTGATCGATTCGTTAACAATAGTGTTTGTTTTAGTGTGAACATTCAGTCAGGGCAGAGTACTGTGGAGCAAAAACAGCTCATTGTTGAGAGCAGTTTAAAGGAGATGAAAAGAACAGCGTGATCTCAGTCTGAGATGTGAATGTTTCTTGGTGTTTTTCACTGGTTTGGTCATGGCAGGAATACTCCAAATTAGGTGCCTTGCGTTTTTGGATGGAGCGCCAAGTGAAACATGTGTCAACTTTAGTCGCGCCACTCTGCCTAAGAGACAAAATCCTCTTCCTTCATCATTATCACGCCACTGAAGTTTTATTTGGAGCAACACTAAGGCTCGGGACAAAGTATGGAATAACTGACATTAAAATATTTTAAGTGAGAGGTTATGTGATGATAATGTCTTTTGCATAACCAATTAAATTGTGAAACTCCTAATGTGCAAGACTCAGTGACAGTTAAGCCACATACAATTGTGTTCCAGCAGTGGCTGAAAACCTCACAATAAAAATACTTGCCTTATAACTTGGCTAGTAAATGTTAGGTTTGTGATCAATCCAGCAAAACCACCAAACTTAAGTCAAATTAGAGAGAGGGTTTAGTATCAGACATACAATATTACAAGATAAATGTAAGAAAATCATTCCTGTTAAACTTAAGCAGCCTGTAATAGCATAGCAACATTTAAACATACAGTTTTTACACTATGTACCATAACAACGGCACGCCTGCTTTGTGATATGTTACCAGTTGATTCTCATAGGTGAGAAAGACTACACTTTTGACTACAAACAAGTTTCTAGAACGATTTAAGCAAGCACGCACTGCGATCACTGAGTAAGCCTGATAATACACTGTCGAGTTGTTGTTATACAGAAAACAACAGACTTCTCGTTTGTTCAGTCTGTTATTTAATTTAGCAATCTGTCAGTGGGTCCACTACTTTGATCCAGACGGAATTATCTCAGATTGATTGCCATGAAATTTGGTTAAGACATTCATGTTCCCCTCTGGATGAATGGTTAACTTTTCTTCTGATGCCATCATCTGGTCCAAAATGTACTTTGTCCCGTGGTTTATTACTAAATTCCTGCAAGACAGATGACATTTCCATCTTACTTAGCTGTAATGTTAGCTAAGATGGTTAGCATTGTCATTGTGAGGATGTTAGCATTTAGTGACTGCTGTGCCTAAATACAACCTCAAAGAGCGTCTAAAATGGCGGTAGGCTGTCGGTGTTGTTAGTTAACAAGACACCCTGGGGCACATTTTCTTTTACCTTATTCCTAAAGAACATAATTTATCTTTTAGAATGTCTCCATTGCATTAACTTTTAAGGATCCCTTAAATACAGCTTGGAATATCGCTTAACCTGAACTGAAAATGCACTTTTTATATTCTGCCAGGCTAAAGGCTGTGGAATTTATGCATTAGTCTATCATCAACCTTGGTGGAGTGTACAAGCAAAATCCTTGCCATTAGACCTTTGAGGATGTTTAGCATGACAGTAAGAACATCATTTATAGTAACACAGTTTTATTATGGACAGCCCATGTGACATTAAACTGTACACATTGAAAACAAGGTAGAAAACGAGCAAAAAACAGAAGCCATGAACAATCTGTTTCTCCAAAAAAGGTTATTAGAAAGAACTATGCATAAACACACCATGGTGACAAAGCACTTCTTAGTTTTTTTTAGACCAGACAGGTTTATTTGCTGGGTCTTTTGATAACAACAATACTTACTGAGAGAACCTTTCATAATGTATCTTACAGAGAAGAGGACTGAATGTAGATCTTAAATTAAAACATTTAAGGAAATCTGAATTTTTGTTTTTATTTCAGTATGTTGATCTGTAAAGAAACCGGCCTTAAAGCAACAAACTAGTGCTGCTACCTCACTGATCAATGGGTTAAACTCTCCTCCTGTAACCAGCCCAATGAATTGCTCATGCATATACAGTATATTCATGAACCATTTAATCACTGTACTTTTACAATTTGGGGAATTGGCCGCTTGTGCGCTTTCCTGAATTGATACATTTTTCCAATTCTTAGCTTATTGCCAGCTCAACAATTCACAGTGGCAAAGAGTTTCTCCAGATACAAGCTACCTAGCAAATTCTAATCCAGAATTTAGTGAACAGTTGTGACCTATAAGATCCGACTGACTGCTAAAAGAAACAAGACTTGAATGGCAACATGATTCACAAGAAGAAACTCATCAGCTCATGGAGCTGCATTGTGATTGTTGGAGACATTTTCAGCTTCGAATTCAATACTTGTCTGACTTTATTAGCACCATAAAATATGAAAATTATAAGCCAAAAAACATAGTGATCTACAAAACATCACAGCAAGCACAGTCAGATCATTTTTATCCACAGATATGCAGTCTCTTCTTCAAACCTCTTCTCTGATTTTACTCTGTGTTGAATGGAGTGACATCACATGAGGTGCTTTAACAAAGTGGCTTTTGAATTTACGGCCCATGAGGAACATATATTAAAACAAAAAATCCAGCCGTATTTTATCCTAAGAGTACTTTGATAGAGGAAATGTTGTAGAATTTCACTTGCGGCTCTGTTAGGAGGGGAAAAAAAACTAGATGGCCATGCATGTTAAAAGCCTATGTGCCATCAAAGCCCCTTGGGCTACAAAGGGCTCTTTTAGCAAATGGATGGCAACAGCTGCAAACTCTGGGCTGTTCTTAATGTGCACGGTGCAGATGTCTGCACTTGAGTCCCACAGTCTGAGACAGATCTGTCTGGCTCTACACTGGGCCTCTCTCATCATATCACTGTAGCTTCATTAAGCACTGAACTCAATATCAACATCTGCCTGACAGTTTTTGCTCTCCAATTAAAGGATAACCTCACTAAAAGATACAGTATTAACCATTGCATATACTTGTTATAAACTGTATGTATCCTGTTATCTATCTTGTGTTAGCCTCACATAAAATGATTATCAGTGTACAACACCGTAGCCCTTTTCTCACAGGTGGAAGCTGGTTTGGCGACAATGAATTGAATGAATAAATTTTATCACCAGATTCTTCTTATTCTCTGGCACGAACTAGAGCATACAATGGAGGGAAACATGGCTGCATCCAAAGAGAATCATACAGCATTAGCACTGCAGCCGCCTCTGTAGCCTTTTAATTCTGAAAACTGGAACGACAATGTAGAGCTGAATATTTGATGCTGTAATGCAAAACTGTGGCTCTGTTTAATGGCTGAATGCCTGAACACTCTCCAGCAATATGTGGATTTAAATATTGTCCTAAGAAGGTCTATAATAGTTTAAGGTGAAGAAAGTTTATTTGCGGAACAAACCATTTATGTCTTACAGGCTCACAGGAAGTGAAAAAAAATCCAAATAAGCACCTGGAAGAGCGACAGGGATACATTACTGATCAAAGCTATTGGGAAAGAGCTGCAATTACCAAAATCAATACACAGTGATAAGAAATGCGTTGCAGTCATGAACCATAATTCAATCAGATAACACACATCTATCCAATCAGTGAACTGGGACAGAACATTGTTGACTATTGAACTCATTTAATGCTTAAAACAAATACAAGTTACTTCACTGGGTCATCACAATTGAACAAGAGATTTTTTTTCATATTTGTAACACCCTCAGAAATATACATTCACATGGCTGCATACAGACAATTTTCTCTCTTTTGATTTTCTTTCAATAACATTAAATCGACAAATTGTATGCATCACCCCTTTGTATGACAGTGAAGCCGCTAGTGGCATATTAAAAACGTACTGGAGGAGCATTTTTAGGTGGGACTTTGGAAATAAGCTATGCATCAACTTCATCTAGCCATCATCAAGTCTCTATGTTTGCAGTCAAAATAGGTATATTTTACATGAACAGAGTCCCTACGCAGTTGTCCCTAAATAAATCCCGACTATAATCTCAACCCTATGTACAGTATTTACAGTGGAATGTTGAACATACTGAATACAAAAAGTAGATTAGGATGGAATGAAGTTACAGTCAGTATTACAAAATAGAAACTCATAACACCCCAACAACATGAAGACAATGTTTACATCTACCAGAATACAGAATGTCGACTTAACTCTGAAAGGGTTTTCTTTCTCCAACATGTCTGAGAAGCAAGTGTGGCAGTGGTTTCATAATGGCTGCAGAAAAAAAGTGAAATGAAACCCTTAACTTGTGCTTTAAAAGGGGGGCAGAGTTGATCTTTGCTTTGCGCCAAAGTTACATTTTTCTTTTTTCTTTACTCAGTTAAATCTCTTGTCACTGCGTTGCAATTGTTGTGCTTAGAAGAGTCAACGATGTGCGACTAAGTTGCAAAAGTTCTTTATAGATCTCTTTAGGACTTTAGTATTGAGAGGGAAAAAAGTGCTGTATCACTATTTATCCATCAGTAAAGTTTAAAATGGCAATGAATTCAGCTTTTAAGAGATCAATCGATTTAAAGATAAAGATCAATTTTTAGCACTGTGCTGAAGTTCAGATGGAAATGTATCCCCACTATACTAACTGAAATTCACTGCAAGTAAAGAACCATCATGTGTCTGATCTGAGGAGGTTTGCAGCCCATGTCATATTTCAATATTATTTATCATTTCAATATTATTTATCATGTTATTCTATGGCATGAATAACTCAAATGATGGAGCAGCAACCGTTCAGACTACCTCTCCTGACTTTGATAGGCACTGAATGCAAGAATAAAAGATAAAAACATGCTTTTCACGCGTTATTCTCCATAATGCTGTGATGCAAACTATGCGGAATTTAAAAGCTACAGCAAAGCAGTTCATCGGCAGGTGAAGAATAAACTAAAGGCTGTGAAACTGTCATTTGTTTTTGCACTTTGAAAGTAGCAACCCTGCCTCTGAAACTGTCTGTAGCAAACCTCAAGTCTCCCACTGTAGAAATAAGGCTGTAGAAAGTGAAACTAAACTAAAATGTAATCAAAAGACTTTTAATAAGAACATGATATTCCCCACTTTGTAATGTTAATTTGTGTTGAAAATGCAATATAAATTGAGGCTCATGATTAACATGCTCATCTAAAAACATACAGTAGACAAGCATGAATTGTAAAACATTCACATCTCCAGCCGGCAGAGAGATCTGCTCTCAGAGATGTTATTTTTTCACCTTTATTTATATATATATTTATATACTTTTTGTGTGTTAACTGCAATATTGTTGCTGGGTACTGTGTGCCCAAAAACTCATACCTCTGTCAATACTGACAACACTAACAAAGTGTCATCTTTTGAGCTGCAAATGAGGACAAACGCACTGGAATTGATACAGAAAAAATAGCAACATACGCACATCCACTCCAACACAAAAAACATGCATAAAATAAGGCTTAATATAGTATTTATACTGTTCAGAGCCAGTCAGATATGTCGTTTATATCCATGGATTTACTCCTTTGCTTCTGTTTTATCCCATATTTCACACTGAACTTTTTTGTTTGAAGCAAATGCATTTTGCTGATTGTATAATGGACCTCAATGCTGAGGAGAGAAACAAGTAATTTGCTATGCTACAGTAGCATCCACTGGCACTTGTTAACAGTGATTTAAAAAGCCATATATATATATATAATGCCTTCAGAGAGGGTCATTGTATCTCAATTGGCAGGTTCAGATGCCAACATCAGGGGAAGGACAACCATTCATTCCTTTAAAATCCCCCAAACAGCTATTGAAATTAATTTCAGAAAGAAAAAAAGGAGATGAAACAAAAACATCATGAAAGCAGCAGGTGACTTATTATACTCTAGCATGGCCACCGTCAAAATTCCCTTTACATATTAAAATGTTTTCTCTGTAGATGTACATAAAAACATTAGTTGACATTTTCCTCCTATCCATGTCCTTTGTGTCCATGGATGACTCCTCATAGCAAATGCTGTTGGTATAAGCAAGGAGGTTTAAGCCAATTCTTCAGTACACAGTCACCACAGTTATAACGAGACACAATCATCATTGGGAAAATCCCCAGATACCTTTCTCTGACATCCATTTGATAAAAGAAGGGTTAGAACAAAACATAATTGTAACAATTCAACACAAAAATGTCATTATAGTGGTAAGATTGAGAGCTCGTGTACACAGGTTAACCTGTTCAAGTCAAGTGACAATCATGACATTTCAGAGCATTATTAAAGGTTTCCGTGGACACCAAGACTCACCAAAGCTCTTTTTTGGACACGATTGTGACACACCACTGAAAAGTAGAAATTTTTGTGTATGATACAATTGCAGCCCTTCTCTGCCTTGCTATTCTGATTCACTGATGTGGAAACTAATTTAATGAGACTGAAATTTAGGCAAAAAACACTCAACATTTATCTGTTACTGCCATGTCCATATGGCTCAGTAGACTGACTCCCTCTCAGTAAAGAAACTCATCAAGCAAATAAACACAGGGGGTTAAGAAGAAATACTAAGCATGTCTTTGGAAAACAGCATTAACGTGTCTGCTTTTAATGCTGTAAATATACAAAGATTAGTAATTTCATGAGCTCTAACCCCAGTGAGAAATGATACAGGTCCTGTATGGCATTTTTTTTTTTCTCTTTCTCAGAAACATTTGACCACAAAATTACAAACACTTAGAACTCCACCTGCAATTATGTCAGACATTTAACTCTCAATTCTCTGGTCACTTAAAAATCATACAAAAAGACATTATAAAAATAACAAAACGGCAATGGTAATGGAAAAAAACCCAAATTGCACATCCAGTGTAGGACTTTCACAAATGTGCTCAGCAAAACCTCAACCTGCAGTCTCTTTTTATACATTTAATACATTTATAACATGAAAAAATACACAAAAAGAATATTACACCAGTATTAATCAACCGATCACCTCGCTGACCTCGTAGGTCAGTGACAACGAGTCCATTTACATACCTTAGTTTGTATTCTTTGCCCATTCACCTGATGGAACTGATACCAATGCTGACATGTTGAGAAGTTGATGTTGCTAGCACTTTAAATAGACGCTTGATTTTCTAAATGAGATTAGTTGGATGGGGTCTGATGTGGGGGGGGGAGTCCATGGGGAAGGGGGTAGCTAGGTTGACCAAAGAGAAGGGACTGTGAAGGGTGCTGTTGACCCAAATGG
>NW_023340257.1:23198001-23236258 GCF_004916995.1 Morone saxatilis | reverse complement strand
GGGATCTCATCGCCCCCACGTGGCGGGTTGTTAGGGAATTCTGGGTAGGAAAAGACAGATGGAAGGGAGTGTGTCAGTGCTCTGGTGGGAGGAGGTGCGTTTGTGCAGGTGCAGTTTTTTTTTTTAGGAAAGATGAAGTAAGGGAGACAAGGACGGAAAAGCAAAGGGGAAAGGAAGGACCCCCGGCCCCACGACAAACCCCCCCAACCCCAAAGGAGCCCTTACCAGCACTGTGGCAAGGCTCGATCATTAACAGTCACATGCAGTTTCAGACATGAAATGAACAGCCAGTCCACCACACACCTTCAAAGGGTGAAACGACTCAAGAGATTAAAGTGAATGAAGCTTTGTCAGCATGCATTAACCATCATTTCTTCTTTGTTTAGAAGACGGAGGAAAATGAAACAATTCAATGAACAAACTGTGGAAGAATGAATTAATATGGCCTTTCAGTTAATACATTGATCTCTGTATGTTTCACACAAGTCAAAGAAAACACATTGAATGATATACTGTAGTACAGTCCAGCATAAAATAGCACACCATGACATATAACTACCTTCATCATCAGCGTAGGTAATGAAATGAAAGAGCACTGCCAGAAATGATTATCAGCAGCCAAGCATACACAGCCACGATGCATCAAGAGAGCTGATAAACATGAAGCTCTTCTATTCAGGCAGCAGAGCAGGCAGCAAAAAATAGAATGAGCTTCCAGAGAAAATATATAGTATTCAGTGAAGATAGTGGAAAATAGAGAGACAATTATCAAATAATCAAACAATAACTAAGATACCAGGGACTGCCTTGGAAATACAAAACAGATATGCTGTTTTCACCTGACTATACCATATCTGGAGCTAGACTGAGCCATCACATTCATTCCACCATTTTAGAGAGCATGCAGCCTACTCACAGGAAGATAAAAAATGCTCACGACTAACACAGTTGTTGCTTACAGTAAAACTAAGCATTGAAAACCTCGTCCCTTACATAAACATCTTCACTTAAAACCAAAAAACGTACAGAGCGCCTTCGAGCGCAGAGACAGAAGATACTTTTATCTGAAATGTGATCAAAGCCTCGAGGCGCAGAGGTAGTGGTTGTCTAAACCTGCAGAGCAGAGGCACATTTAACTTCAATGGTAAACGCTGAATCCTCAACAGAAAGGTGGAGGGGAAAAACAACAAAGAGTGTCACCATCTACTAAACAAATGGTGTGGGAGAGGACTGAAAAAAAGAGAGAAACGGAGAGGAGGAACGGAGGGAGCTTGCTGTTCACGCAGGGCAAACCACATACTTGTATGTACAGTAGAGACAAGGCAAGACAGGTCTAACAGATAATATGTACTGCTTTTGATACTATCTGCCTACTGTTGTACTGATTTATTATCATCCTATTGTGACACATCATCATATTGACATTAGCACTGTTATTAAGGTGTCTTCTCAAAGGAAATATCTGGATCCGTAGCACAAGTACTAAATTTACATAAAAAGACGTCATCATGTCGCACCTTGAATGGTTTTAATTATAGTTTCTATGGGCACACATTATAAATGAAGATGTGTCAGCAGGGCTGTTAAGACACCTGGCAGACATTATGGCTGCATCAGTATTGTCCTAAACAGGAAACTATTATATTTAATACACACAATTATGCTTAATATTGATGGGGAATTGTCTTTCTGAAATTGGAAACTCGTTTACAAAGTAATTGATTATAATTGAGCCAAAATGAAGGTTTATGTTAAGCAATCCTAAAAGTTCCTTAGAGATATTAAATTCTCTGTGCTGCCTTGCAGAAAGTCCAATAGAGTCAAATCGCTGCACAAACCAGCAAATCTCACAACCTCTGCCATCCTCATCATGCAAAACAAGACAAATTTTACACATAAACTGAAAATGATTATTGGCCTAAACTGCTGAATTAAAACCATTACACTCAATTAGAACTGCATTTTAGTAGTAATGATAAATCTCTGCAGAACTGGGGTAGAAAAGGATGGTATTGGGCGAGGTTAAGAAGCAGCTGAAGCTTTCCTCTTTTTTAATTACAATGGCAACCTATCAGCCTAAAGGAGAGACCTCCCAAACACAGTCACTCTCCTCAGCTGCTCTTCCACTACACCCTTTCTCCCAGGGCTGACTGCAAAGCTCTCCAATTTCTAAAGCGGTGCCGGGCACAGTCTCAAATATCAGCTCAGGTTTTAATCTGACCACCTAATGGGATTATTCAGACACAGGCCTTCATTACACACATGAATGAGAGAGCAGAGCCAGGTCACCTCTGCTCAAAAACACATCCTCCCACCAAGTCCAAAGAGGGTTGAAAATTCAGAGGATTGAGGGAGTAGAGAGAAAAGGGAAAACGTTCTCCTGTAATCCTCTCTTCTATCATTCGCTGCCTTCCTCTGCTAGGATCCGTCTTCGCTCTCATCAGCCCCCTTGTTCAATCTTAATTAGGCAGCTTTTTGCCTTGCATTTCTGGGGTTGCCAAGACTCGATATTTACTACTTAGAGAGGTGAAAGACAATGCAGGACTATTAAAACTACAGAATAGTGGCTGTAAAAGATGATGCAGAGAGCTTTCAAAGGTGCTCTCCATCACCTCAATTTTTATAAAGGATCAAGTGACACCACCTCTTAACACCCATATTTGAAGAATGTCAACACTAAAGCTTGAAGAATGTGTTATTGTCCCTACAAACTATAGACATGAAAGCAGTTGTAAACCTTCAGGTATTTTTGTGGCTTTTTGGCCGGCACATCCATCTCCGAGGGAGCCTTGGAAGTTACCTTACCAAAACAAGAGATGGTTTCTAAAAGAGTTATTAAGATGCTTTACTAGAGGGGAAATGAAAAGGAGGAGTATTCAAGTGTTCAGATGACTCTACCCCTGTAATGGGGGTACTCTCAAAGCAGAGAAAGAAGATCTGACACACCAGCAAAGGCTCATCAGATCACTTCACTGCAGTGGAGGAACTTTTATTTTGCAACTTAATGAGGTGTGCTGGCGAAAGGGGACTGCCCGTTCTCACCGCTTTATCCCTCACACTTCTGCTCTGTACTTGTCCCTCTGCAAGGTCACATCACAACACCACCTTCATACAGCCCACTGGCCTTGTGCACACACGAAGATAACAAAATGGCAAAAGATTTCTCAATTTCTCCAGCGCGGAGGCTTTGTCTAGCCCATGTACTCTGTGAATGTGACTATGTGATATTAGAGTGGCTATGGTGCAAACTAATCACATTACAGAAACACTAATAATAAAACACATTTGAAATGGTCGGGGTACGTAGGGGTGTTTGACAGCATGGAGGAGGGAGGAGGCGTTCCACCAGCACGCCATCGCTACCGGCAACACCTGCCAACACATAGATAAAAAAGACCTCAAAGCAGCACAACAACAGCCCTGATACTGTTCCAGGCAACAAAAGGCAGTGTCTATTAACACCACTCTGGAAATATGCAGATAGTGGGGTAACCTTGAGTTGCAGAGACTAAAATGTACTATTGAGATTAATAGGTGCCAAGATGAGCCATGAAAGGCTATAATTCAATCCAGAGGCATGATAGATTTACACAGGTAAAGAATAACATGAAATACTGCAGCTATTTAAATGCATCCATGCCGTTTTGTATTGCATTAATCATACAGTTTTGAACACTCACATCTGACTTGATCGAATGGATGATTTACTACCTCCCAACATTTTACTGACAAAATCTGTTTCCTTCACAACTCCATGAGTGTTCTCTCTCTGAGTCATTTGTGTAAGACTGAAGTGAGTCTTTAAGAGAAACAAATGGTAAACAAATGCGGCACACTCGCAAAGAAAAAAGAAAAAAAGCCTGACATCTTGTGGAAATGACACATGCCAGATTTGTGGTTTCATAAAACAACATACATTTGGAACAGGGTTTTGTATTTCAGTGTAAGCTACAGTGCAAAACTACCAGCTGGAGCAAATGTTCAAAGATATCGAAGGAGAGGAGTGTCTGAGGCAGAAGAGGCTTTTAAGTGAGAGAAACTGTATCACAACTATGTCCTGCAGGTACTGTTTCTGGGTGTGCTCAAGTCATGTCTGCACATGAAAAAAGAAGGAGAGAGACAGGTACAAACATTCCTGAGTCTTAGCGCAATCACTTGGACAAGGTGTTATGAAAGAGGCTGGGAAAATGAGAGAGGATTTCAAAGAGTGGTACAGGGAGTGGTGTTCTAATATGACTAAATGAGGAACAAGCAGCACACAACAGAAGATGAAAAGAAAATAGAGGGCTACTCTTAGAGTTTGAGGAGTGGCAACAAGGGAAAAAAAGAAAGAAAGAAGACGGAGTGAGAGGAGTGCCTGTGAGAGGTTGGGGAGTGACAACGCCAAATAAAGAATGGCATAATGAGTGAGTGAGAATGGGGACGATCGAGGAAGACGCATTAATTCAGCGATTCCAATGATCGTCATTACTCCCCTGTCTGAATTTGCTAGTGGTTGTGAAGTCATGGAAATGTAATGCTGCCACAACGAATACAAGCTCATCACTGACAGGAATTTAACATGCTGCATGCCCGGGGAGTCGACGCTGAGGCAAAGCTCTTTTTTACCCTATCTCACGCTCCCTTCCAATATCTACAATTTCTTTTCTGTTTGTCAACATTTTTTTTGTGCTATCACTGATTTTACAGAGGCATAAGCTCGTCTCATGTGTAGGTAAACCCCACTTGTGCCATTAAAGCCTTCAAACTAGTAATTCAAATTCAACTCCCTGTAAAAAAAACACTGGTGACATGTGTGGCATGTTGTGAACATGCAGCGGCTTGCAGGACAGTCCTGTCAGAGAAACCGAGACTGCTTCTTGTTTTCATCTCTCTAGAGCGAAAACAGCGCGTAATCTCACACTTTTTTTCCTCTACTGGTGATAAAGGATTCACAACACTGACAGTCTCTGAATCACATTTATGCTG
The DNA here is from genome assembly GCF_004916995.1 of Morone saxatilis. Lineage (NCBI taxonomy): Eukaryota > Metazoa > Chordata > Actinopteri > Moronidae > Morone > Morone saxatilis. Next base: position 23,231,290 of record NW_023340257.1, on the reverse strand, counting down.
GTTTGTAGTTGAAATAAACAATAAAGTCATATCAAGAATGAACATGGGTAAGATGACAAATTATAACAGAGATCCCACATAAATATTGTGTTAGAAAGTTTTGGAAAATACTGGAAAATGTTACAAAAGAAAGCATGTTTTGTGCCCTTGTAGCTATAATATGGTCATTTTGTGCTACGGGGGTTGTAAAAATCATTCTTAATGCACCTTTAATGAGCAATGAATATTTACACAGGCATCTTAACACTAATGCTTGCTCATAAGGTGTCATTATAAATGCATCTCAACAATTCCCTGTTAGCCTGCATGTGGCTGTAGTGCTAAGTGGAAGCGCTGTAAGGATGAATTATTGGGTCAGCAGACATGCAGCAAACAAATCTGCATTTTAGTACGTGTTAAGCCAGGATAGGTCGGGGCACTGTTTGTTTATCACACCACCCTACCCTCAGCATCTCCTCTGCTGTTTTTTTTTTTCCTTGTTGTTTTCTGTCTCCTTGTTGTTATTTTGGAGCTGTGTGTGTAATGAGTGAATCACCACCCAGCATCAGCAGCAGCAGCAGCAGCTCTGGAGCCAGTGGTCAGACCCTGGGACAGCGTCTGACCTACTTCATCAGGCTCTCAGGGAGGCGTGACAGATCCAACACCACACGGGTGGACAGTGAGGAGGAGGATGGAGGAGCAGAGCTGGGCCGAAGGGGCTAAGCCAATCCCCCTGCTCCATCTGTCTGCCACATCCCTCTCCTCTGCATATCCTCGGGAGAGCAGAAACAGCAAGCCATGCAGAAACAAATGTTAAGATAAATCACTACGATCTCAGCTGCTCTAGTCTCACATGCTCTCCCCTGGTGACATTTCCATTTCACTCCCACAGCCGGGCTATGTCTTCTTCTCCAAATAAAATAGACCCCTTTACACACTGAGCATCCCCCTCCTCCATTTTATGCAAAATGAGCTGCAGCCACAATGTCTTTCCCCTCAGTGCTTTCCCTGGCATAGCACATCGCAGCAGAGGCTTTATGGGGCGGCCTATGGCGTGCGAACGAGGGAGCGGCTCATGCTAATGTCTCATTTGGATAATGAGGTATATTCTGGGCAGGATCTGAGCAGCGAGCATCCCCTCCTGTAGTGAGGATGTGGGGGCAAAACAGTCGCTCTATCAGCCTGCAGACCCGGAACCTTCAAGGTTCAGAGCTGCCTGATCAGGAAGTTCAAGGGTGATGAGGAGCTGGCAGGGGGAGCCGAAGCCCAACACACTGAATATGCTCCTCAACCTGCCTGACAGCATGTGTCTACTTGAAGTGAGGGTGTAATGATATACAAGATATACACATGTGGCCTTTGGATCTATGAATAATGCAGGCGGCTATGTGAGAGGCGACAGTGCAATATGCTATAGCACACAGATTGAGACAGACTCCACCATGACAGGCGAAGACAAACAAATTTCACATTGCTGGGGGAACCTCTGCAAAGCCGACATCATAATGTCTCTTGTCTCTGTCAGAGAAAAGAAAGAGACAAATGGCTGCATGGAGCGGCTTTGCTGTTAGATGTCAGTAATATATGGTGCGATACTTGTTTTATTCAAGGATGCTCTTGCCGCGGACTCACACGTTTTATCACACCGAGGGATCGGCGTGCTATCATGTTGAGGAAAGCGACAGTCCTCGCAGTGACGGAAAGAGCAACATGCCTGTTCCTCAGCTGATAAAACTGAACCAAGTCGTCAACACTGACTGTTATGTGCAGTTGGTGGGTGTTTGTGGAGACCAGCGACGAGGGCAAGGGAGTGTTTTCTCAAGAGAAAGCACAGGAGAAAGTTTAGAGCATTTGTGCAGATTAGATTCTTTTTAAAGCCACTACGTACAGTTTTGAATTGTTTTGGGATTTGGCAGCCCCTTTGAAGTATTTGCCATGAGAAGCACCTTGAGCTCCTTGTCACGAAGTCTCTTCTTAAGTCCCATTAAAGGGTATCATCACGTCCTTAATGTGATGTATTTCTTGTTGACGCAAGACATTGAGGAATCAATCATAAGTGTAGGGTCAATAGCTGTCTAATAAAAAATAAACGCCTAATAAATGTCTAATTGTGGACACATAAATTTGTTATGTGTGTTATGCATCCGGTTTAAGTTGCACTAACATTTGAGTACAATTATAATCTAGAATGTCAGCTCAGAGTAACATCTCCTGCTCAGTAATTTAAATGTATGCTGAGAAAGCTTCCTTTGCCATTGCCAACAAGTCTCTGCTGCTTTCCTGCCAACCCGGTGGCAAGTATTTGTAATCATTATATAGACATAGCTAATGTTCCCGGCAATGGCCTCATTTGATTGCATTGGTAATGTGGAGCCAAATAAATTAAAGTGAGATTGGTAAATAAACAGTGAAAAAGTCAATGTAGGTACTTTTTAAAGAATGTCAGCCCCTCTCACTGCCACCGTGTCTCACTGTCTTTGCTCATCATTGTACTTTAAAACTTAGAGGATAGAGAAAGTGACATGCAGTGAACACCAGGAGTTGACACAGGCTGTTACATAAAGTCATGTAAACAGCATCCTGCCCTCTCTTCCACCTCTGCACTCCTCCCAGATTCTGTTTGCCTGAGAACCCATTTCTGGAATCCACTTCACCTCTTCAACTAAATTCCCAAAATCAGACCCACTGAAGCATCTTCTTCAGTCACAGGGATATCTTTATTTATTTATATTTCCATTGGACTGTCTATGTTTTATTCATCTCATTTTCACCGTGCGGTTAAGATTTTTTTCCCCCCACCTCTTCTCTCTCAACTTCATTTTTCTCACACAGGAGAGAACTATTGCTTGTTCAGGCGAGCGTGAACACATGTCGGCAGTGGTTGCCTGTGCTTGCAGAAGGATCCATCCTCACGCTTTCTTGGTTAAATTGAAGAGAACGCTCTCACTCCATCCAGTTTAACCCGAGTGGTAAAGCCTTGTGGCAAAGCTGACTGCACCTCCACTCCCCAAAGCAGCTCGGTGCCACGGCTCGGACAAAGGGGGATGAAAGTTAGCACAGCGAGGCCATAAGTGGAATCACCAAAAGGTTCACATACTGGCTGACCCCGAGCTGATCTGATATTATCCTTCACAGCTGATCCTACTAATGGGGCAGGAATTATGCATTGTCTCTGACTCAGTCCGGCCCCCATCTCACAAAGATTAGCGCTGCTGTGTGGGAGAGTCAAGGTTGAAAAATATCTAATCAAGTTTCAATGATTATTCAAGTGAGTAAACAAATTAATTCTGTAGTGAATGTGCTGCTTCACTGAAAGAAATGTTCCCACATGCCACATAACTGAACTGCCGCGAAGAAAACAGACACCTTTTTTTTTCTGAGGTGATAATGACATAATTGTAAGGCCATCCTGACAATACGGCCATTCATCACGTCTTATTATACGCTGGAGAGAAATTTAAGATGGCAGCATCGATTTGTTTCGAGCACAAAAACAGAGTGCGATGGTGGAAAAGCTGATTATCTTAATGAAAGACTGATTTTGCTCTCTTAAGTTGGGGAGGATCTTTGAGGTTTAACCACATCATTCAGCCCTCTTCCTGCGGCTTTGTCAGCTGCAATACTTTACAGGAGTCACTGTTTGACTGGCAGTCCTATTAGACGGTTAAAAGCTGCGGAGAATGAATCGTCAAAATAGCTTTCATTGTGAGGGTGTTTAATTGTCTCTATTTTTTAACATGGCCTCTGATGCCCGCTAGTAATTAGCTGATTAATCAGATCTGACAACTTGTCAACTTTCTCTCAGGAGATTTCTGAACTGAATGTGAATGAGGAGGTATTTGCTAAGAGGAGGCCCATTACATGAAGCCATAGATCCCCCCCCACCCCCCTTCTTTTTCCTCAGACTTCCTCTTTCACCTCTTTTTTCAGAGAGCGAGGATTGATTAAAACAGGAGAGTGGTTCATTAGAATCTGACAAGCGACACCATATCTGCAGAACACATGTCCTTGGAGAAAGCCATCTTAGCCCATGTGACTTACCGTAGTCGATGCCATCTCCACAGCAAACACTATCCCCAAACTAATTGAAACAAGGTGCTCTGTGGCCCCGCTATCTGTCGAGGTGACAGTTATGCAGCCCCTGCAAATCCGTCCATGAAAACTGAGGAGCTTGATTAAAAATGCACCTTCCTTAAGTGCTCCATCAGTGTTGTTTCCCAGTGTGAGAAAATAGCTTTTCTGTGATACAAACAAGTTGTCACGGACATTTTATCTTCCTGACACTGGAAGCAGGGTTGTCTCGTTGGCAGGTGTATATTGCTGTGTCAATCTAAAAATCAACTTCAAAATTAAAACAAAAAGCGCTACTGCCAAACCCATGCATAATGCAACTAGTAGTAGTGCGTTGGATATATCTAGGTCTTGATAGTGACAGAACTATGTACAATGGCGGTACTGTCTTAAGTGTCATATTTGTCATTGCTGTGATACAGTTTACTGCAGGCTAAAAAAGGCCAGCTATGATGCCTGAGTTATTGACTCTAGAAAATCTGTGGAATGTCTCTAAATCCAAAACCATTACATTCAGAAGGAAAAGAAAAAAACGAAATTATTATCTATAAATGATCAGCTCTGGTAGCTCTGTGAGCTGTTGAACAAATGTACTGCAGCTATTGGCTTGGTCACCTTCCTTTTCTGCAGAGAACACTTAGCTAGCATTACTGAGGCCCAATGCTGCAGCCTTGAACAGCAGCCAGCAGTGGGCTCTCTCACCTGCCATGTCTCAGCTGGGCCTGTCTGAGGCTGTTGGGAGGCACAAAGATGCTCTTTGAAGTTAATGAAGCATCAGCATACTCCTTTACCTCCACCACTGGGTCATTATGCACAGCCAATGTCAAGGCAGCACAGAGTACTTCAAAGAATTAGAGGGGAATGCCGTGCCCACCCTCAAGTTCACCTCTAACAGTCTTCGTGTCATCATAACGGATACAAACTCTACCACAAACTGATCTGCATCTACAGAAATGTCTTCTAAACACAATTTCTTTTACACATGTCCTTAAAGCTTAATGGTGTTCCGTGGGAGTGCGGGAGATTATGCTGACAGGCCCACATTAAGACAGGAATAGGCTAGCATTTCACAACATCAGCAAAGAGCATTGTATGATCCCTCTGTAATGTATCCATGTTGCACCTGCATGAGACACAAAGACAGGACAGCTCTGTCGCTGCTGGTCCACGCTGCTGCACTCCTCTCTGCAACCTAAAGCACCGAACCAGACTAATGTGTGACAGTCAACTATAGCTTGTTTGTGAGCCTCTACAATTTGACTTGGCGCCATCTTGGAACTGAGGCTCTGAACTGAGCTTTAGGAGGGGAGGCTGGCTCCTCTCCCTTTAACTTGTCACTGTTACTATGGAAACTGGCAACATGCTTTTAAGGCTTGTATGGGACCCTTTGGGAGTGTATCCTAAACAGAAATTCAGAACTTCTGCTGTCTAACAGTATACAACAACACTTGCAGCCAGCTTAGATTACTACAGAGGATACAGACCAACAAATGCCTTGTGACATTTAATATTCAGGATATGTGTGTCGTGACGGCATTTGGTATAAATCCAAATATCAAGGATGGAGCTCTTTCAGCGAAAAGGGAAAGTGGCAATCGAGTTTTTAAGTAAAAATAGTGTGTTAAATGTGTAATCATAGGTCCCTGAATGATATGTAATTATTAAGTGTGTTAATTTCTTTAAATGTGGAGAGTGATAGGATGTAACAGCTACCTCCAGCTGAGAACTGAGAAGAGAGTGTTTTCACATCTTCCGAATCAATCATTACATTTCCTGTAACCCGCTGCTAAACAATCTGCAAATCTTTGCATGGCTCGACATGTTTTAAAAGGACAGAAACAACAGCAAAAAAAATGCTTGGAATCAAATTTTGTATGCAGACAAATTGAAACTGAATGCGCTCACATTATGTACCCACGCATTGTTCAGCTCACTCACTGTATAAAATTATACGGACAAATGATGAGAATAAACAGAAAGACTACAGGGACAATAGCAATGCGGTTTGTTAATTTAAGCAATCAATGAAAAAGCAGAAATAGAAAATGACTTCGGTGCCTTTGTTTTGGCTTTCCAAAGGGATACAGTACTTTATGCCAAACAGAACAGTCTCTTTGGAACACAATTACTCAATACAAACTGGTGCAGGGTGATTTCCTGATAGTAGATTACTTCCTCACTTTCCTGTTTGATAAGTAAGGGTTGCTCATGCTTCTTTGAAATTTCTATCATCACACTACTAACCCGCCTACTCTGGATGGGCAAGTTCTCACAATGCACATTATGACATCACATCCTGCAAAGCTGCTTTGTCCTAGCCTTACCCTTACAGTAGAGAATAACACACTGAAAGAGAGGAAGCAGAAAAAAAAAGGTATGCAATGATACTGTAAGGCACAGCTGTTCACTTCACACCAAGCACAGCGCTCCCAGAGACACAACATGAGTCAACATGCAAAGCAATGCAAGTTAGAACACCCCCGCTTCCCAGAAACCAAGGAGCACAAAAGGGAAAAGTCTTTCCAGTCCGACCAGAGCAAAACTGTGACAGTCTCCCAATACCACACACACAGCTGGTACCAATAGAAGAAGATTCCCACATTTGTAGTACGTATAGCAAAGTCAGATCTATTATATGCTGTAGCAAAGGCTTTGAGTGCAAAATATCGTCTCCTATGGATAAGAACCCAGAGGAACCACAGTGCGTGTGTGCCAACAATTATGTGGAAGGCAAGGGAACTGAATCAGTTTTGTTCAGCATTTTGTTTTCCCCAGAAGACAGAAGAGAAAAAAAAGAACGAACGCAGAGCTCAACTACAAAAGAGACACGGGCTGTTCGGAGAAATGTGAGCGTGATGCGAGCAAACTATGATCAATACAGTACCCTCACCTCAAACCCCCATTTTCCTTGATGTTATTTTAGGCGCCGATAACAGACCTGCTTTATATCGCTCCCACACATGGGATGCGTAACAGGGCAGGGTGAGAGGAGGCGTCTGTTGTGTTCTCACAGTGTGTGTGGAGCTCTGATACACAAACACAGAGGCTTCTATTTTTTTTTTTCCCCCTCATCTAACCTTCCACACAGTGCAGCAGGGAGCCGCACAGCCAGGGCAGGTGGGAACTGCATTGAAAACACACAGGCAATCTGCTACAATCAGCTGGTCTGTGCGTGTGCATGGATATTTGTGTTTATTTGAGTGGATGGGGGTCTGATGGTCCCTGACAACATTTTTAGTGGGGTACTGCATTGATGTAAGCCATGCCAGAGTTACTGAAGAGACAGAGAAACGGAAGCGACCGCCTTCGTCAACCTACCTGTGATGTTGACGTCCACAATGCCAGTGCGAGTCCCGATTCCGTTGGTGGCGTCACAGACGTACGTGCCGGCCAGGTCGTAAGTCACCGGCCCCTTGAAGAACAGGGTGTTGTTCTTGATCTCCACATTACTGGGCAGGGAGCCGTTCAAGCTGTGGTGAGAGAGAGAGGCAATAATACAGACACCATAAAAAGGGAGAATTACACCAGACCACAGTAGAAAAAAAAAAAAAAACCCTCTCCCAGGAGCGGCAAAGCAATTCAAAGTCCCTGAAAAATACAGTCTCTAGTGCCAAACAAACCTGGATGTGTGTGTCGGGGTGACATAAATACCAGGAATATTTGACAGCGATATATTTCAGCCATCATCCATCAAGTCCAAACTAAATTATGAGGACAGGGAATCCCAGCAGGTCCAAACAGGTAACACATAGTTGATGCCTGAGGACACAGGATTTTTTGGCACGAGGAATAGAAAACAGACACTGGTAGGAGGAGGGTAGGGGTACTGAGGGGGGCTTCTTTCCTCAGCTATGGCAGAGCTCACATGGCTGAACTCAAAACTCGGGGGAGCTGTCAAGAGAGGCAGCTGATCAAGCGATAAATGCAGAATCTACCAAATGCTGGGCTGTCAATGAGAACTGGAGCCTGTTTCTCCTGCCTGAGGTGTTTGTCTTCATGGTTCACTATCTCTACTGCGTTCAGACTTGCTTGCGTCCTTTGATCAGGTCAGCACACTTTGAGGTTACGGATCATGAGTGCACCAACCTTTCATTCTATTATCTGGACCCTTTTTATGGAGCCCAGAGGCTGAAAAGGGTATCAAATTTCATGACAATTAGCCGTTTCCTGTTGGCTTCCCCTTGATCAGCTTCATCAGCTGCTCTGAATGGATCTAACTTAAGTACGACTACAAATACGACTGACAATATTAAACAGCACTCTGGTCTGACTGTGGCGAGCTGGACGTGAAAGTTTTGGTTTCCTTGAACAAAAAGGAGGTTGCAAAGAGTTTCCTCCCACACTCCTGGACTCGCTCTCTGTTGGAGACACACCTTGAGATCCGCCGTTGTGCGAGATCATTCAAAACAATGCAATGCTCCATTTATTACATCGAGAGAAAAACAAAATGACATTACAGAGAGGCAACAAAATTAGGTCTCATACTAACAATGGCCACGCATCAAGCACTTGAGCAGCACTAAACAGGCTTTCAACTAGGCTCTTCAATGACGAGGGGAAAGACACAGTGACACGCTATTTGTTAATTAATTTATCATAAAGTGTCAATTACAAGCAGCTGATCCATATGTGGTTAAATGCTTTTCATAGAGCAGATCTTCAGGCCAAGTCGGTATAAAAAGCACTCTTCTCTTTCTTCTTAGCAATAAAGTGGCCACAGTTCAGAACAAAAGTAATAGAAAGAGCTATGGTCGAGTTGTTTTTCATATGCCACTATGGCGGCGCGTTTGCAATGGAGCTGCAAACAACCTTCAATACAGTATGTCACGATTCAATAATCAGTTACCTTGTGAGCCTCTATCAAATGCTGAGTTCTGCAAAGCCCAATTGATTTGCTGCAGAAATGAAAAGGCTGGCAAACTGCGATTGACCACAGATTCTGCCGCCATGTCTGCATTTGTATGAGACATCTGAATGTGTGTGTGTGTGTGCGGAGCCTGAGGGGCAGCGAAAATGAAAGGCTAACAAACAGCTTGAGAGCAATGCAGATTCTTTAGTGGCTGGCCGGCCTTCTCGTGTGAATGCATGTGTGTGATGTGGGTGTATGGATGTTGGGTGTGGGGACTCAAAGACACTATACATCAGTGCACCATGCTGCTTTCACAATGAACTGCATGTGGAAGCAGCCTTAAACTTGAAAAACATACTGTACGTGCTTAACAGCCAAACTTTTAAACTTTATTGTTATTTAGGGTTCAAAAGAAGGCAATTCACATTGGCAACAGGCAACTGATTAGAGATTATAATATTCATCAAAAGAGGAAATTAAGACTGCTCTCTGGACATCAAACTTACAAATAACTAGCACTAAAGGACGGCGCCTTTAATCAAACATCTATCTTTTTTGTTGCCCTGAAAGTTTTCTTAAATTCATGTTTAACGTTTCATTCTCTTTGAGGATCTGCAGAAAACATGAGCGATATTTAATGATTGATTATGTTAAATAAAAGGTGCATCTGCCAACGTAGCCTCTGTGGTGGCAGCACTGGCTGCACAATATCCTGCAGTAATGATGTTTTATAATAAACCTGACTTATATCATTTAAAGGGGCATTAAGATATCTAAAGCTATTGAACGAACAGTTCACTTACAGTGGCATTTAATTGACATGAATAACAGAATCACATTTTCACAGTAGAGATAAGTAAGCCAGCTAATTAGAGTGGAGTTTGAGGTAATCACACTGCAAAATACAGTGATGACAATAATACTGCTTTTTCATTTTCATATCTTTGAGAAATGCACTGCGGAGGGATGATGTGTGTGCTGGAAAATTGCTTTTTGAAAGAAAAAAAAGAAAATATTAAGTCTGAAATCTTGGCACACAAGTAATTGAGTTATTTGTGATAATAAACAACTCTTCAGCCCTCTCTTTCCTCTGCTTACTTTTCTTGTGCCCACTGAAAATTACAGTATGCACTTTAAACAGAGTAAACAAATAAGCATGGAGACTTGACAATGCCCTACAAACAAACATTTCAGAAACAAACAAGTTCAAATAGGGTGTGTCCTTTTTCTTTAGTCGAGTCTATTTCAGTGCGGCTCCCCATTAACCCATTTTAAGAAAAAGCTGTGATCGTGCATTGTGCTCGAAGAAAATACAAATCAAAGATGTTCAAATGCTTTCTTCATGGATTGTATCTGTGCCAAGGCTTTCTGCACACAGTGCAGGGCCACAGAGATAGTGTGTAGTGTGAAAAGTGAACAAAGATGGTACAAATAAATAAATGTTGTTTTTTTCATTTTAGCTACCACAATAAGCCAAATGAATCAGGGCTGCAACTAAGGGTTATTTTCATTATCTATTAATTGACCAAATGCAAGAAAATGGTAAAAATGATTTCCAAGGCCTCAAATGTCTTGTTTTGTCCACAACCAAAGATATTTAGTTTACTGTCATAGAGGACTAAAAAAAACAGAAAATATTCACATTTGAGAAGCTGAAATCTGAGAATTTTCCTTAAAAAAATGACTCAAAACTATAAATCGTTTATCTAAATAGATGGTGATTCCCTTAATAGTTGACAAATAATCTATTACTAATCAGTGCAGCTTAAAAACAAAAATTAATAATAATAAAAAAAACATACAACGGATTGTCTCTGGAAATAATGTGGATCTGTATCAGAGGCATTAATATTTATTGGATTTGGCTACACCTCTCGTCTGTGTGTGTTTGTGGTTAAGTGTGACGCAATCCGGCCGGCCTGTTCCGGATCCTTCCGTCACAGCCTTGTGCTGACCTCCACTGTGGAGCCCAGGGGAACCTTCACAACAGATTTGGCATCTCATTTTCAGTGCAGCAATGGCCGTCCCCTCCTATCTGTCAGCACAGTGCCCTCGTCTTTCTAGATCACATCTCTTCACCCTCCTCCTCTTCTCTCCCTATCTTCCCCTATCTCCCTAAATCTCCCTTTGCCTCTGTTTGAGAAAAAAAACCCAAACAGGTCAAATCTTCTCTATCTCTTCGTCTTCTTTGTTGCTGTGCGTATATCAGTGTTTCTGCCCCTGAGAGCTAAATCTATGCATAAGGGAAAAAAAGGAGAAAAAAAACTCCCCATGCCTCATTAAAATCCAACAGTGGCCTGTAGAGTAGATACAATGAGGGCACAATGGTCTATTAATCCACATCCACTCAAGTCCAGTGACATATTTCTCAACTCAGCCTTCACCGAGCAATTACAGAACAAATTGCTACATTTATCTCTCAATTTTACCATATAATACTTTCATTTAAAACTGTGATACGCCCAGAAAAATTGCTTTATATTGAAAGAGCTGCACTGAATTTTTTTATATATATTTTTTTTTACATTTTGAATCTGACATCAAAACGTAGTAAATTGTTCGATCAGTGCAAATTACAGTAAACAATTCAGCATTCTAGTTGTTTTCCTTCCATGCTCGTATTTAAACTACATAATTTCTGCACAACCAACTTTCATGTCATTACTCAAAGCAGATCAAACCCGGGGTTATTTGCCGATTCCCGGAGGCCCTGGAAACATGTTTGTATCTCTTTTTGCTCGTGTATTTGCAGTGATAGTCTCTGAGGCACAAACACTGATGTCAGCCCTGCGGTATGCTGGCCTAATCCACTGCTCCTACTCCAGCTTTCAGTTCCAGCCCTCCGCTCTGTCAGGGACAAACCGCTGCCTTCTGTGCCCTCCAGAGAACACAACAGCACTGACACAATGGCGCTTTCTTACCCCTCTACCTGCATGCTGGTCCTCAGACTTTAAAGCAAAACCCCAAAAGCAAATCTAACCCTGTTCTGTTTGCGTTTATCTCTCAGTATCTGTGACCATCAGGCAGATAGGGGTGTGTGTTGCAAACGTAATAGAGCCATTGTGCTCTGCCTCGGGTCCAAGTCTTATCTTCATTACACGTTTTATACACAAACAAATAAACGGAGACACATTTCTGGAGAGGATGAAGAAAGTTGGTGTGTTTTTACCTTAGAAGATTACTTTCTTGTATATATATATTATATTCCATAAAAACAAATATTGGAAAAGAGCAAACTCAATTTGACCAGGCCATTCTATAACTTGTCTTCCTGTGCTTTACTAAGTCCTCCACAAAAGCACATTTTTTTTCCAGTCAGAAACCCAGTGTGAGAGAAACAACACGTAGCCATTCTGTCTTGTCTTCTGAGCCTTAAGGGGGTTTGTTAGGGTTTAGTCAGACTCACAGTTTCCACTGGTAGATCGTGACAGGGGGGTTAGCATCAGCCCTGCAGGTCAGCTGAACATTCTGCCGGTTCAGGTACCAGTTTCCATCAAAGCCCTCGATCTTCACCTCGGGTTCATCTGCAAGGAAGGGCACGCTTGAGTCAGTTCATCCCTCCACAACATATTTAAGTATTATAAAACACTGTTGTTTCATTGCACCTCTGTTAAAGCTAGTTAACTATTGCTAAAAAACAATCTGCACACTTTCAACAGTTGCATCTATGCTACTCTTTTACATTACTGTAGACAGACTTAAAGGACCAGTGTGTAGGATTTAGTGACATCTAGAGGTGAATACTGCTCGCCTACCATGCGAGTAGGAAAAAACTACAGGGGCCGTGAAACTCGCGAAAAGGTCGTATCTAGAGCCAGTCTGTATGGGCTACAGTCAAAATACGCCGGTTCAACATGTTACTCCGTAAAAGACCCGCTCCCTCTGTAGATAACACTGGCTCATTCTAAGATAACTGAAACACAATCATTCTTAATTTCAAATAAAACATACCTAGTAATATTGTATTACATTTCTGCCAAATGATCCTCCTAAATGTTACACACTGGACCTTTAAATAAAGTTTTAATCCAAACAAAAACACAATATAATGGTATAATCCAGCACACACCTGAAAGACAGGTACACAGGAGAATGAAATCTAACAAAAAAACAGTGAACAAACTTTCTGTTTCTTTCTTCAAAGTTTTAGTTTTTAAGGTTTGAATTTAGTGATGTTTGTTTCCAATTATTTAATTTAAAAATAAGTGAAAATCGGAAAACCAGACTCCCACTAAGAAAAATCGTTGTGGGAGTCTGGTGCATAGTCAGCAGCTCATTTGTTTTTAGTTGTCTTGGTTTTCTATAACCGGAAAAGTTTCTAAACTGTTTTTGCAAGAGGGACTATGGTGATCGGTTTACTCTTGCTCCTGCAGCAGTAAACTTTTGGCTGCATGAGAACATGAAAAGTAAAAATAAGTTCTCATTTGAAAAGAAAAATTGCAAGAATAAAAAAAGAGCCTTAATATGGGAGCTGTAAGGGGTCAGATGCTTACACTGCACGTTGAGCACCACGCTGTCTGCGATCCTCTCGTTTCGGTACATCACGATACATGTAAGCTTCTGTTTGTGGGTCTCACGGCTCGGTATCACCACATAGTTGCTCCGTACTGTCACCGTCCCATTTAGGTTGCGGGTCTGCTGGGAAGTGGCTTCGCCCTTCAACCTGGTTTCCCATTTGATTTCACTTGGGGGCTTCCCATTGGCTGATACACAAGTGGCAACAGTCATCTTGCGTTTCTGGGCCCTGGCCACAATCGTGGGCGTTGTCAAGGTCATACGTGTCATAGGCCGAGCTGCAAAGAAGAAAGGATAAAGCAATCAAATTACTGAAATGTAAGTAATTAAAGCTCATTAAACAGAGATCTTGTGTTTTCTCTTTCAGTTTCCAATCCTCATTTTGGTGTCTAATTTTGTCTGCTTCACCTTCAATCAGCTTTGAAGTAAATTAAACTAAGGGGATGAGAGATGAAAACAGTGTCGCAACTCAAATCAGGCAAAGTTTTTCTTCTTTCCCTCCTCAAAGCCTAAGCAGTTGTCGAAGCTCTCACAGATGTAGAACCCACTTGCCTACCCAAATGCACTGTCATCCAATTTGAATCCTTTGTGAGTTGCCAATTAGCAATCTACTCGTAGTACATCAAAAGGCAGGCTTGAGCGTGAGCGAATGCACAACAGAGAGAGATTGGCCGTGAAGAGGCCTCTTTGAACGCTGCCGGTTGGTTATCTGCACACAGGTTCCTGACGTTCACTGAGCCGCAGAAGCCTAAAAAGACCTTGGAGGCTCAGTGACACAAAATGGAGACTCGGCTGACAAGAAACTCTGGCAACAGGGACTACTTAAGCCAAGTGCTTTTTCTTTTACTGGGACTTAATGGAAAACACACCAACACTTAATTTCTAATTAGATCTTTAATCAGAGTCAGCGCACAACCTTTTCAAAGCTGCCTCTTTCTAAGATAAACTATATCTCAGGCACTCCTTTTTCTCCCACACAAGATTAGATTATTCAAGCCAAATTACACAGTCTGAAGTGGCCTTATTGATTTCCGTCTCACCTGCCATTTTTATTGACTGCTCTCTGCAGCACTTTCCTTTCATAAAAGCCATATGGGCCCAATCTGGGATTGGTGTTAAACGACACGTCACCCCAATCATCACATCAAGTCTTAGTCAAAATGATTTTCACTTCAACGCTGAACATGTATCCTCAACGACAAGGTCCTTTGCAGACATAGCCGTGATGTGATGGTTGGCACTGCCATTCACCAATCACAGACTGGGAGGTTTAACTGTAAACAGTGCGGTTAGAGCACCGGCTTTGGCAAACAGAGAAAGAGCATCTGGTTTGAAGTGCTCCAAACGAACTCAGCCTACTTTACAACAGAGCCTGTGGCAATGTAACGTAGAAGAGCAGAGCTGTAAGTGTTTCTTTTAGCCTTTCACTAAAAAGGAGGATATCAGTTTGACCCTGTGTTATCTGATTCAGAAAAATGCTCTTTGTCTCTTTCTTTTTCTCAAACAGAACCAAATTTAGGAGAATAAAGACTACTCATCAGGCTAGCAATAACATGTTCGAGGGAATAACTCCTTTACTCATTTTAAGATGTAGAACTTCTTCTTTGCTCTATACATACTCAATCCCCTGAAATAATAACACAACAGAACACAGATTAGATTACTAAGATTTACATCTGTAGAGGGGCCTTTGTCTTTGCTTAAATTCACATGACTGATGCTGGGTATTCAAACAGGATTAAAATGACACATAATCTATAAATCTTTAATATCTCTGTACAAGTTCTTACCATACACAGTGAGGTTGACCATGTTCTCCCGGTTGCCTGCAGGAAATGTGGTATACTCGCAGATGTAGGCAGCTTCATCAGACAGCTGCAGACTGGAGAACACGATGGTGGTGTCCTCCAGGGAGGGCGTACGATGGCGAACCGCTGCCTGCTTGAAGCTGACCCGCTCCTTGAAGGGCGGCAGAACGGACACGCCGAGGGCCGGGTTGGCTATGGCCACGTTCTGTTTGGTGCCGTTGAGGAGCTTCTGCCAGGTCACTTGAGAGATCTTGACTGGCGGGTTACTGTTGATGAAAATGCAGCGCAGTTCCACTTGTGAACCCACATAGCCAGATTTACTGGAGTCCATCTGTACCATCTGTCCGTCGCCACCTAGATGTTACAGAGACGGACAAAGAGAGAGAGAAAAGCAATTAATTACGATTAACAAGTGTCCAAGGCCAAGCAAAGCACTCCAGTCAATAGCAAGTACATGCACTGAAAGTCAAGGAGTCAATTCAGCCTCCTAGGTAGTACATGCACGCACAGCACTCGCAGTCAAACTCATGGATTCAGCCACACAGTCTACCGGTGCTACAGAGGCAACGTCTGCTCCCTATACATCAGTGTAAAGAGTTGGTACATGGTGGTGGTTGTGTGTAAAAGCTGGGGGAGTTATTAACATAATGGGCACATCTATACAACCCTGTCTTTGTCCACGAGGGTACTGTTTCTGATGAGATGGAAGGACTGAGCGAGAACCAATGCATCACTAATGAATGAGTACACGGGCAGTGAGTTGGAGCCAAGTCATCGTCTGCTGTGCTCCCCTCTACCTTCCCAGCAACACACTGGCTAACCCATTGTAGTTTTAATTACTTTTTACTCACAAATACTTCAATGACTGCCCGGAGCTCCTATTAAAAGAAACAATGTAGTCCGGTGTAAGCACTCAAAACAATGAGAACACACACATTAGCTATATAAAAAAAAACAGCAATTATGCCCCTCTCCCCTAGGCTACTATCTAAGCCTGTGAGGAGTTTGGTAGCAAAAAAAAGGTCAATTAGCAAGGACAGACCTTCTGTAAACCTGCCTGTGGTGGTGTCTACACATACTGGCGTTAGCTGTCCCTTCTAGCCCACTTCTATCTAATGGTGGATTAAGTGATTGACAAAGAAACTCAATTGACAACAATTTCTGTGATCAATTAATCACTTAAAGTCGTTTATTAAGCAAATATGCCACACAGTGGCTACTTACAGCTTCTCCAAATTGTGGATTTGTGGCTTTTTATATGTTATATGTTTAGATCATTGTAAACTGAATATTTAAGGTTTTGGTGTATTCCTCAGATAATACAATCTATCCAGACTGACTCACTATTCACTCTTCACTATGTGACATTTTATAGACTAAAGAAAAAAATAGTCAACAGAATAATCAGCATTGAAAATAATTGTTGCAGCTCTTTTTTATCCACAACACTTCCTGCTCTCGTCCTTTCATTGTTCCTTCAATCTGAGTCTTGAGAAAAACAACTACAGCATTCATTTACACCTGGTCTGGGCTCTGAATTGACTGCAGTCTGAACAGATGTGTCATTGAACTGCTGCAGGGCTCCTGCATCCTGTTGTCTTTGACACATCTTTGTTATCTCAAGCTCTGATTTATGTTCCTTTCCAGGTGAAGTCTGATGATGTCCCATTTCCTGGTCCGACAACCCCTGGCTGGGCTTGTATTTACAACCAGGCGCAGCTATAATTATCTCCTATGGATAGGTGAGGACCCACAGGAGGAAAGACTGAAATTCCTCCGTTAATCACACCAAACTCATAAAGCCACCAGTGAATCAAGTCATAAACAGAGAGAAAATATGTTGTGGCCTCAAGTGGAGGACTGGGGCATACACACATGCGCCACAAAGAGAGAGGCTCTTTAACACTGAGTAACTGCATCAAAATGATGGATAATCGCTGCGTTCAGAGATAAAGTTTCCACAGGGGGCATTAAAATGTGTAAGAATACGTGGGAGAGATCCATTTGTGTATACACTCACTGAATACAATATCTGATGCAGTCCAACCTCAACTATACAGGAATCTGAAGCAGAGAGGAGGAGGGAGTTATGTGCGTGCAGGCTGTCAAACTGTCTAAGCAACTACTGTTTTTCTTAAAAACTGTAGGTAGTCAGCCGAAGGACACCAGGGCACAATACATGCATGAAGAGAGGAAATAGTTGCTGCAGACTTTGGCTAGAACACCATTAAAATGAACAATGTACTTCTTTCCATCTTTCATGGCGGGCGCACAACTCTCAGGTTGAATGGCTTATGCTGGAAAGCAGCGCATTACGAGAGAAAGGCAATTTCTATCCATTGTTATATTCTTTCACTCAAGTACAGCCTTCGCTGCCTACATCAAATCATATAAAAAAACAAAGTGACAACCTTTTGAAGTTACTGAGTGCACATCATCTTTCATTTCCTTCTGGCCACATCAGCAAGACTCTCTCTATAGAGATTTAAACTTGGGGGATTTGACGATGACAGATTGATTTACTAATACAGTTTGACAGGGAGGACTGGCAACCTTGTCATCTGTACCTTGAGAAACACCTGTGTCCTTGTGTACCTCAGGGCAGTGCTTTACTCCATTTTATCACAGCTTAGATTACCAGTTGCGGCAGCTATAGTATGATATTTTTTGAAATAGCAAACACAATTTACTGTGTGACAACACTAGTTAAAGTTTAATCTTAAGTTGGAGTGAAGCAGGGGGGCTGTGTGTGCAGGGGGGCTGTAAAAACTCATAAATATGTACCGGGCCAGACCTCACCCACTTGAATGCTAAAACAATACTGGCAGGGGCTGGCTGTATGAAAAGCTGCAGCCCCTCCCTCCCTTGCTCTGCCCTTCCTCCTTTGAGTCTGATGCTCCCCACTCAGATTGAACCAAATAAACAGCAACTCACGCAAATGGAAACCAGAGGAATAGGCATAATTACACAGCCACAGAGCCCAAATCCCCTCCGTGAAGGACCAGGGGCGCCCACGGGGACCCCTTTCACTCAAGGACTGGATAAGTCCTTGGCTGAGCACACAGTATAGAGCTGTAATTACAGACTACACCACAGAGCGGCAAAGCCATGGAAGAGCAGAGCCTCATACATGCAAGAGGCACTAAGAAGGTAGATTTTGTGGGGGTTATGAAAGCCAGTGGTGCAGAAACAGGGGAGGAAAACAGGGGAAGAAAAAAAGAAGGCAAAGTAGTGGAGATGCAGAACTGGCGAGAGAGAGAGAGGGAGACAAAGAGGAAGGCGGAGCTTTAGGGAGATTTGTAGGTGTGCTGCGGGTTTGAGGCTGGCCGGCGTTGTTGCCTGTGCTGCTGCTGCTTTGTTCTCACGCTGACAAGAGGGTGACTGGGGGGACAGTCATGCTCTAATACACCTGAGGCTAGACACTGCCTTGAGAGTTGCCAGTAAAGAGAGGAGCCCTATTTCTGGAAGGAAAAGCAAATAGGACAAACAAACAAAAGCAGAAAGTATACCCAAGCTGGCAGAATATAAAAAAAAAGAAGAGTGGTTTGATTCACACCAGGTGAGCTGACTTGGATCAGGGGGGACATAAGGGGCACTATTAAAACAGCTGCTGTACCGTCTGGCCCTGCACTGATAGCAAGAGACTCACAAGGCCTCGGCACAGAGCACTGCACAGAACATTCGACTGTAATAAGATCTGGCCCGTCAGGCAGCAAGGAAAAGCATGTGCTTTGTGTTGTTTGCATATGGAGCATTGGACAATGTGTGAGGCATGCTGCACCAACTAACAGCCTTCAGTCAAATGGTCTTCCTATGGGGTGTGGACAATATCCAGGAAAATACAGACCTGCAGAACAGTCTTCACAGCAAAAAGATCTGATCACAAATGCTGAAGGGTGTGTTTACAGTAAATCAATCAGATCTTATTACCCACGTGGGAGAACAAACACAAGTATGAAAAACATTCCTTTCTGTAACAAATGAAAAATGAATGAGTAACATGACATTAACATTTAATATTTTTTTTGTCTCTGCTGCAGAGAAAAAAAAATCAAATTAAAGTTTCAACACCAAATATACTACATTCATACATCTGTTTGTTCCCAGATATTCTTCAGTGCAATGTAAAACCAGACCTTGCTCTACATATAAAACAATAACAACACCATAAAACCCTGAATTGAAAACCAGGGCGCCATCCCCTAAAGCTTAGGAAGCTTCTTTTCCATAAAACAACTGCTATTTGGCAGCTCATCTCGCAATGGATATGTAAAACTATTGTCTTTCTTTTCTTAGCTGAACTGGCCAACAACCAACAATATTTCAAAAGACAATTATTGGCTCATTTACCATTACTTGGGCCATGCTCATCCAAGAGAAATCCATTTGTGCCTGAGTCAAATAAAGTTCAGAATAATTCACCTCTAGCTGCTGCAATGCGAGGAAGGCAAAGATTAAATAGGACTCAATGCATATTTTAGAAGAGGGACTCATTAATGTCTTCTATTTAAAGCTGCACCAGGCAACTTGGCACACTGTCAGTCCCAAATGGCAGTGAGACGTCGCTGTTTGAAGTTTGGAAACTTCAGAACCCAGAAAATGTTTAATGTGATGTCATTAAACTGCACTCCTCTAAATGTCGTCTGCTCAGTGGCTTTTAGGGGTGGAGAGAGTGAACGGTTTCCATTTTCACCGGACTGGGCACTCACTTGTCACTTCCTGATGACAGGGAAGATTTCCTGCTTCTGTCCAACCCCAACGTTAACATTTAATCTAGGCAAATAGGTCAAATCTATGACATCTCTCAGCTTGTAGAGCTCACTTACACAGGCATATTTTGGTATAAACTTTGTGCCAAATGCAGCTTTAAAGCTTATCACATGAAGACACATCATCTCCTCATGCTGGAGACGCTTTGGTTGCTCCATTGTTACTTAAGTGGGATGCTGATAGATAAAACATGGCTTGAGCCACTCAGGATAATGACTGTTTAATGTTGTCCCAGTTCCCACGGCAATGGCACAGGCCTCTATCCTCCCCTATTCATGACCACACATGGGGTGTTTAGGGGGAGTCCAAATCTTCTGTCTCACAATGCACAAAACCCACCCATTAGTTGCTTGTTTATTCCCCCTTTTATGTCAGTAGTATTTTGGAGCTCAACCAGTGGCGTTGTGCTTATGTAATCAACAGATAGAAGTGCTTTTCAAAATGCTTTATAAAATAAATGATGGCATTACTCTTAGGGATAACTGAGAGCTATCTCACTCTGCTGGGGGCTTAAATACAGATAGGGCAATTCATTTAGCAGAACAGGCATATTTTATGTTTAATGCTGGCTTTTTGTTGACGGCATGGCCATTTCAAGCTTTTTTAGATGTGGAAGCCCAGTATGTAACAGAAGAAGTTTGTTTTAATCTACACTCAGACACTATTTGATGGTGCTTCAGCCGGGTCTCTTGGGTAAACAATGGTGTACCTGCCAAAGCAGCTCTCTTTACCCTCTGTCTCCCCAAGCAAACATTCAACTGCAGAGGCAAGCGAAACCTCACTGGAACAGATGGTTAGTAGACCTGTTCCCAATTTTCCACTATCTGGTTCAAATTTGAAATAGTCTTTTGTACAACACACTCGTTCATTGAGGACAATGTAACATCTGCTGTGCTGTAAATGTTAATGATTATCGGGAATATTTATTATGTTAGGCAACTTCCCAGTCTGGGATTGCTCCATGAAAGGCGCTGTGCATTTCATTTTAACTATTCCCAATGGCGGTTTGTTTGGGGGAGAGAGAAGCGTAATGACCGAGCGCCTCGGCACAGTAGTCCCGTGTTTTCCATTGAGGTTATAAAATTACACATTTCAGGTTGGCAGTGCGTAGCATAGGCCAGTCAACCGTACGCACCGATTCTCACCTAATGTAGCTGCACCCATCGTTTCTGAGGCAACACGAGGTTCAGAGCACAAGCCCACACACACATGGCCCTCGAGCAGCTTTAAGGCGTTTCAAATGTCAAGGGGATGCATCAGTTCGCCTGAAACTGAGCTTCTCTTCTTATTTCAGCGGGATAATGATTCATCCTTGAATGAAACACAGGAAAACACAGCAACTCCATTTTGTTACCATACAATTTCAAAGAACCATATATAGATAACAGGGTGGAGTTTATTCGGACCTTTTTGGGAGCATCTTACTATCATTTTGGATAGAAGAGAATATATACAGAGGGTAAGAGTGCCTGTGGATTTCCTGTAATTAATGCTTTTTTTATTCTGTTCTAATAGAAAATATGCTAGAAGTAATCTGGGATTTTAGTTGTCTTTGACCGCGGCAAAGGCAAATAAAGCTGGGCCAAAAATAAGGCTTTTGCCCTAGAGAGAGAGAGAGACAGAGACAGAGAGAGAGAGAGAGAGAGAGAGTATAGCACGTATCGAGTGTAAACACAGAATCCAAGAGCTCTGACCCTCCTTCCTCCCCCTGCAGCTTAACTAAACAAGGCCACCACGGTTTCGGTTCTACGACACAAAATAAACAGCCCTGACGTTACCTGACCAAATGGCGAGATGACATCACCCACTGATACCAGATAGCAAGCAACTGTCAGCAAACAAAAGACCGGTTACAAGTGAAGGGGAGGGAGTTTTCCCCTACCTGGTAAATGAATGACTGTAAGCATTACAGTTGTGCTTGTTTGACTGAAACTGAAGGGAAAAACAGACACCAGATCCAGGTATTGCGGGTGTCAGAGTGAGGTATTAGAAATGAAATGTTGTGGTGTGAGAGCAAAAACAGCTAGACAATAATATACTTTGCCAGACTGATCTCAAGCCAAGACGCTAGGGAGCACTTAGACGGACCAGACAATTAGTCAACAGAGCATCTCATCCCCAGAATGGGCTCAGCGTACGCGATGATGTGCACTGGTTATTTTTCAATAATGCAAAAGTTTCCCTGGGCTTTCAAACGAGGGCAGCTGTTGGATGTCTTAATAGCAAAGAGCTGATCAATAAATAAAAAGGGGGCCAAAGGCGCTCTTCAAAGTGATGCATTATGGTCTCAGACAGGCAGCTGCAGGTATAGGCTCGGGGCACGGAGGGTGGGGTGGGTTTACGTAAATGTGATGTAGAGGATTTTGGGGAGTTACGGGGGAGGGTAAGCAGCGAGTGACACGTAGTGGGTCAGACGTGGTGAGCAGATTACAGCTCACTCAGGATATTAAAGCGGAGGAGAGACGATGCTGCGGGCAACACACCTCCCGTGGAAATCGCAGTATTAGCACGGGGTGACACGGAGGCTATGTCCACATTTCTTTTGACACAGTCGACACCACGGCACATTAATACGACTGCTGCAGCACGATTCTCCTCATGCCTTTGGGTCTGGATGGAACCCTGGTGGGCAAAGGTCAGAAAGGTTCTGGCTGAAATTCTTCTTGAAATGATACAAGGAAAATTAATTTACATCTAGATTAGCTTGGCATTTAAAGGTGGATTAAGGTGCCCTTAATGTCACTTGACATGTTACCTCCCTGTGAAAGGAACACAATGCATGTATATTAATTATAGATATACAGGCAAACATTAACCTTCAGTACTGATTCACGTCGACTCACTTCACTTCCTGAATCTGAAATAGTCATTCAACGGAACAATTTAGATTATCAATCAATTGTTGAACAAACTTATGAAGCAAAAACGCCATACACTCACTGGTCCACCTCCCCAGTGTGAGAATGTGCTGCTTTTCTATGTCTTATATAATTTCTTGGGTTTTGGACTGTCTGTTGGATGAAGCAAGACATCACTTTGGGCGCTGGGAACCTGTCATTTCCACTATTTTACTACATTTTATAGATTAAAAATTAATCTGAAAGCTAGTCGACAAAATAGTTGGTAATGAAAATAACAATTTGTAGCACCGCTGGTTGTGAGGGTTACTCACTTTGCTTGTATGAGAATGTATCAATGCTCTGTTTTTCAAAATTATGAACCACGAACATCTCCACTGAATATGCAATGGACAATGAAGTGCACAGGATTATCTATGAATGGGTTTGGAGTGGGACGTATAGGATGTGGTGACACAGTCTGAGCCAGCACCACAGCAGTACCCTATACCTACGTTAAGCAAATACAGCATGAGACGCATAGAAAGTCCTGCCAAAAAGTGCTGAGAAAGAGTCTGGCCCTAGACAACCATGCATGACAAATCCTTCTCTCACACCATCTGTTCCATTGTCCACAAGTAAAGATAAGTCTTGCATGGAGTACAAACACTGAATCCATGTGATAATGCCAAGCACTTGTGTTGGATACATTATAAAACATTAAGATTTCAAAAATCAAACAACTATTCAGCTGAAACTGCATGATCAATTATTGGCTGTACATAAGGAAGGAAATGTGACGTGGAGACCTCCTGCTTGCTTATATGGGTGTAAATCCATACACCCTATGCAAGGTGACCTTTGGAAATACTCAGTGGGAGAATAAAATATCGTTTTTGGCGTCTGACCTGTGACGACCTTTACTGGTAGAGTTTTTTCTGCCTATTTTTTTTTTTTACAAAGGCCAGTTGATATCTTGCAGGCTTGCTGGACAGAGGAAGCCTTTTGGGGGTCAGATAGGTCCAGTATAAGCAGAGCGAGAAGCACTGTTGCATGACCAGTGGCTTATTAAACCAAGAAAATAGAACGTACAATCAATATTTGATTAGACTCACTTTTGATTTTTTCATACATTTCCACTCTGCATTATATCAGAACGGCCTCCAAAGATTTCTTGAAAGAAATTAATCTTGTGGCTATCATGCATTTTTAAAGATGTGTGGAAAAAATAGAAGAACAGACTGTCATCAAAGTGCATCTCTAATTGTGGTTGGGACATAAACAGGACAGCAGGGGCAATGTGCACACAGCTCTACTTGTTGGTGTGTTGCACTGAGCTATTTTTCCACAGCATTGCTGGCACAGGCCATTTATACAGCAGATCCATTAACATATAGGAGAGGGAATTCACACTCCAGCTGGAGTGGGCAGTGGGCTGAAGCCCCAGTCTGCTATCAATTAACAAGCACACTTAGTATGTGCCTGAGTCATGATCATCATGGGACTCTGACAAATGCTGTGCATTTGCTCAAAACAAGTGTTGTCACAATAGCAAATCTTTAGCTGATTACCAGCCCTCCTTTCACTTCTGAATGGGCTCCACTAACATTGCATGCAAACTGAAAGTATTAAAATCAACCAGTAGCATTGACCTAATACAAACCAGTCATCTCTATGCACGTGTACAAGGAATTAAGTACAAATAAACACGATTATGAATTTTGCCCTGCAGTCACTTCATTTAGGCATGGATTAGTATCATGTTTTCACCACTGGAGGAATGATATGCACAGTTATTTAAGCTGATGAAGTTAGATATGCTACACTTATTTTATCCCTGAACATGTAATCTTATCTTGTTACTTAAATAATCTTTCATAATGGTAATGCATGTACATATTTAATAGGAATTCCTTGCTGTGGACATTCACTGTCACCAGAAGGCCTCTTTTTGTTCAGGATCATTTTAAACTGAATTCTCTGTAAGCTTGACCCTGAACTGGCTTCCTCCAAAGGCGGACACAGAAATCACGAAAGTTACAGTAGAAGCATCAACAGTAAACATGACATGTAAACAAAAAGACTTTGAAAAGAGATTGATGCTAGCATGTGGCAGAGATGGGGACATGGGAACACGCAGCATTTCAGCATAAATGTTGGATTCTGGCCTTTGCCAAATTCCCGTTTTTCATGTGTGTTTTGATCATAAACCTCTATGAAATCCAGTGGTTCTCGGCAGAACTCCGAGACCAGGGCTGAACCATTTCCTAAACCATGACCACAGCCTATCTTTCCAAGGCGAGTAAGGCTCCATGTTCCACATACATATAACCGTTGGAATGCTCACCACATCTCAGGACCATGTTCATATTCTGCTGCATGTGCTTTCCAGCTGTGATCGAGTATTGTCTTTCCCACCAGCCGCCAAGCTTCGACATATACAATACTTTCTCACAGCGCAGTATGATTCTATAAGGCGTCTTTCAGTACGACAAGTTCTACAGTATGTGGGACATTATGAAATATCTCATATCTCTGCTTATACATCATTCTGACACCACATCCATTTATCTTTAAGGACTGTTGTATGCCTACAGTTGTTGTCAGCAAGGGCAGAATGAACAATATTGTTAAATTGAACTACTTTTAAAGGCTAATTAATACCAGGAGAAGCAATTTTCTGGATAGTTATTTTTTTGGGCATCTTTCATTCTTCATATTCTGACATTTTTGATGGAGAGCTTGAAAAGAAAACATGAAATAACAGCACTTAAACGTCTCCACAGTTTGAAACTGGCCTTTCAAAAGAAAAGCAACTGGCATGGAGACATAAGTAAGGAACCACAAAGCCACAGCAAGGGGAAAGGAACAGCCTGAAAGCTGAGTCGGGTGGTATGAGTTACTCCAGTCTCCACTGGTTGTTAGATGTCTAACAATGTGTATTGACACAGAGACCCAAGACACAAAAACCTTTAAGTGTATTCTCAAAGATGTACAAGGCAAGAAAAACTGGACAGGCTCTCCTAAAATGTGACTGGAAAGAGAAAGAAAGGGGGCAGTAATCAATCGTAGGAATCAAAAATCATGAAATAACTCCGGGTTTCTCTGTTTCATCTGAAAACACAGCAGTGGGTGGGCCGTGGGCTTGGGGGCATAAAAAAAGTCAGGAAATGAACTCATAGTTTTTTTTTTCTAAGTGTAGCTGCTGGTATTGAAAAAGAAGGAGTGGGATTCAACACATTAAGATGAGAGTGCTGAGTAAAACCGAAGCAGTGGGATCAACAATCACTTGTTACAGATCTCAACATTTAAGTTTGACAATTAATACTAAGTAGCATCCAGATAAAATGAACAATAGTGAAGAGAGCTGCCAGTGACTGGAGATAATAGTGTGGTTCAACGCAATTTCAGTGTGGCCAAATTGTAACTGTGTGACTGCTGTGTGACTGCTCCACTGACAGCTTGTGCTATTAACTGCAATCAAACCAGCACCGTAATTACCCTGCGTGTTAAAAGATATTCTGCAGTTACTTCACAGCGTGCCAATTCGGACTCAAAATGCAGAAGGATGCAGAGTGAAATGAGTTTGCAAGAACAGAACGCGTTCTGGCTCGTAAGGCTTTGATGAAACATAGAAAAAAAGTATAGCTGACAAATCCAGATAGTGTATTACTATTGATCAGAAGCAGGGAAAGTGAAGCACGCAGTCATAGGCAGATTCAACAACTCAATTAGGCCGTATTGAAATTGCTGTCACTCACTCAAGCAATGGAGAAATGTAGTGTTTTTTAGAAAGAAAAAAAAAGTCTGATTAGCCTGCTAGGCTTGTGAACAGGCGAGGAAATCAACTCCCATGATGGCAGCGTCTCTCTAAGTGATGGTATGGAAGTCAAGCCAAAGCTTTTTGTAGCCACAAACAAACTTCATCCCAGGCGAAATCACTCACGTGAACGCCTACACTTTGACATTAATAGTCTTTGAAATCTGCTGACAGGGTTTAGACTACCGCTGTAGCTGGCTCAGAGACACCGGGGCCTCGTCCAGTGGGAGCCCGGGCAAAATAGCTGTACACTGCATGTACAGCCTTTTTCCTCAGGGCTGCAGGAGTATTATTTGGAGCTCTTACCCTCACGTTGCCCTCCCTTACTGTGTCTATACTGTGGGCTGCTCATTGTTTGACAGGATTGACAAGCTCCCTGGCAGAGCTGATTAAAAGCTTTAAGGTCAGAGAAGTGGGACAGATATCGAGCGAACACCTGTCTCCTCGCTGTGAGCCAGTCCCCTACTGGGTGTGTCCTCCATTGGCGCAGGATCAATGGCTCCATTAAGACCCAACGTGGACTCCCTTTTCTTTCTCTTTTTTTTCCTGACAGCGCTACTTTGGCTTGCAAACAACCTCTCACATGTCTCTTCCTCTTTTTACTTCCCTCTGCTTCTCTTGAAGTCATATCAAAAGGGGAATGTGTTGTGTGTTCTCAGTAGGCAATGATGATAGTTTTGTTTAACTAAGGGCCTCAGCTAGCTTTTGCTTTAGCTAAATAAAAAGAAGAATAAAATGTAGAGCGACAAGCACACACTGCAATGTATTTGTTTTTTTTTCAGCTTCAGACTTAATTTCATCATGGATTTCCACATCCTGGTTAAAATAACTTTAAAAGCCCGGCTGTCCACTGAAGATTTGCCAAAGGATTACAGATCATTAAAGAGATGTTTGAAGTTCACTTGAAGCCTCTCCAAATAAGTTACCCGACTCACAGAGTTTAAGGTGTCTTGGCCACACGTTTTTCTCTCTCGCTGAAACCGTTTTTTTCACAAACTGCACACAACAGCTGGTCATGCTCTCTGGAGTCATAATCCAGAAATGGACATTTCAATTTACTACAGCCTGAGTTTGGATGATAGTGAATTAAGATACCTGCTGCTGTGGATACCTTACCGATTTCATCCCTTCTGGTAGGCTTTCCACTCATGGCTTCACTGAAGATAAAATGTTCTTCTTTTGACAATATATCTCACAATAATCTATAAAATGAAACCTAATACTATAGCTTTAGCCATGGGATAAGACTATAAGGGATGGGTGACTTTCACCAAAAGATATCTCGGACCGTGTCCCACACCCCACTCATCATTACTTTGATCTCCAGAGTACTTCCATTTTTGCAGCTTTTTGGATCCCTCCCCCACACAGTCACCTAGCTGGTCTGTCTTGATATGATTCAGTGGCTGAGCACAGAGGCACATTGTGCTGCGGTTTCTATCACATTAATATGGTTTGTAATCTTGTTTCTGTTTGCCCTGAGAAAATACAGTAGCTGACTAAACTGACTTAAATAACAAAGACACTGTTGACAAAGAGACACTGTCAAACAAGCATTATCAAAGTGTCATACTTGCTCATTTTCACATTTCAAATCTGGCCCACTGAATAGAATCATTACTTTTTTTTATTTTTATCTTATGTCATGACTTTATTGATACAGTTTCAATAATGAGTGTAGAAAATGGATAAGAAACTGTTAATTAATTGGATAAAATAGGTGAAATTATTATTAACTGGTTAAAGACTGTTTACACCAAATAACCAATTACAATACACTACTGCTCTGGAGAACGACGCACGGGCTTCATCTCATTGTGTTTCCACATTTAGATGGTTGATGAAGATGTAGCGCTACAGTAAGGTGAAAGGAGCGAGTTCACACGTCTACAGTAGTGTTTTCAAGTAGGTGTGAAAGTGGGATTGCAGGAGGAAAGGGTGAAGGTGTTGGTGAAGTGTTAGGTCACATCTACATTTGCAGCTGCTCTTTGGCCCTTTCGCGTGTATGCATTTTTTCGTTTATTTATAAGAGTGGGTTTTCAAGCGAGGTCAGACGGACGGGGTAAGATGTGGTGCAATGTCCTCAAGCTGAACTGTTGTTGATCATATTTTGACATTTTGAATAATGCATGAAGCTATCCAACTGGCTAATAAAACCATGTAGTAATATATTGCATTTTTACAGTTACGTATAACATTTAATGTAATTATTGACTACCAGTGACAATTAGAATGATGAGACATAGATTGTTTCTCATTAGTTAAGGATCATGCCTTTGTCCTGCAGCCTGGTTATTTTTATAGACACCTAGGGGGCACTTAGTGCCACCAGGATTATAAATGCCAGTGTTTTCAGCCATAGTGCATTAGATAGTGCACATATCTGTTGCCTACAAATGACAGTAGCTTGGGTGAAAATTTCTCATCTTCTCTGTGCCCTTCACAGATTGCAAGCGTAACCTGTGCTCCCACACTCACTCACCTGCAATCCCAGCCTTGCAGAGCTGGTAGAAAATGTTTGAGCAGAAACAAGCCGAGTGCCGGTGTCTTGACAATAGACAAAAAGTGCATTTGTGCATTCAAAGTTGGAAGGCTCATACTGCAGTACACACATATAAGTATTGTGAATGGATGCTGAAATAAGGCTCGACATATGGGCTAATGCAGGCCAGAGTAAAATAAAGGGCAGTGAGCTGTGACAGGTGTATTCCTTGTGGGCATAATCTTGTGTTTAATCTTGTTTAAAGTTATTTATAATTTTAGACTGTGTTGTGCATTAATCTGTCATGCATATCAATGTGGTAATTATAGCTAGTATTAATTTCAGAATGATGGATATGTTTAGGATAAGAAAAGAAAACAGGACAAATAATCACATTAATCATTTCATATTTGGGAGGACTTGAGCTATTTGTGACAGCTATGCAGAATAAATGGCTAATAATATACAATACAAGAATTTAGAGGAGAGTAGCTTTGCTCATCCAAGCAGAACTAGCAAGGAAAGCTAACAGCTAGCCTCTTATCAGCATTTCTTCTGTCAAAACTGCACATATTCATTGTAACCTCGTCACCATTCCCGCCATAATACTACATGTGAAAGCATTTCTCTACATTGTTAATACAAATATAGCTACATTTTACAGAAAGGATTGTCAAAGAAAGAAAAAATGACTTTTACAGCCAAAAATAATACATGCTAACCTGTCACACACTGTCCCTGCCCTGGAATAAAACCTAAGAAATGAATGGGTGATGAAGGCCAGCGGTGGGCTGAAGGATTTCAAAAGAGCCCGTTCGCTCTTAAAGCTGCTTTCATCTGTTCCAGCTTGGCTGCAATGTATGCTCACATGCTGTACAGTGACATAGCCGACCCTTCATACATAATAGATGTGTTGGTGTCCATGGAGCTGCAGAAACTAGAGGAATAAGGGTTGGTGCAGGGCAGAGACAATGAGAGACATGTTTGCCCATGTTGTATTAGCCTTGAATGCTTTAATCAGCAGTGTCTACATTTATAATGCTAATGCGGTGGCCTACCATGACGCAATGTTGCATTGGCTAACGTTTGAAACAGAATGAATGTTGTATCTGATTGGTTTAAATTGTCTCTGCCTTATTAAGGCGAATTTAGTTGAGGCGTAATTATTTTTTTTTTAACAGGAGCTGTTTAAAACAAAGATTTTAACTGGGGTAACGCTTGCATTTCTAAACAATGGCAGGCAAAGGAAAAAATCATCCTAGAAATGCATATCTATAGAGCGTGACTTCACATTTTATCCATTGCGAGTATTCAGAACAAGAGTAGCTTATTAATATGTCAGCTTATTGTTCCTAATGAACGTGGATTATCCAACAAACTAGCATTAATTGCTGATGCATTTAGATTTAACTGCATATTTCTTTTATTCCAGCAATGATCAAAGACATTAGTTTCCTGGGAGGTGGGGACATCGATGGTGTGCAGCAATTAACAGTGTATTGTATTCATATTCCCCAAACAGTTAGTTATTTAGCAATTATCATGCTCGCCATAATTTCACTATAGTTTTGAAATGCAATTTACTTTATGAATACAAATGCATCGTCCCTGTTTTAATCCTGTTGTTGTGGGAGAGAAAAAAAAACATGAATAAAAAAAAAAAAACTGTTTAATATTTATATATCCATTTTCTAGCTACGAGCAGATCTCGCTCGGCTGCACTAAAATGAAACTTGTTGTGACCTAGTTAGAAGAATACCACATGACAAAGCCGTGCCCGCCCTCTATCCGTGAGACTAGCCAAGCAGAAACGGCCATATCGAGCATAATATTTTGCACGGGGGTCTTTATCGACAGTTTGTTAGCAGGACGTGGGGGCAGCCAGGTCTGTGTCCTACTCCTTGGCTGATTAGGTGGGTGAAGGACAGACCCTGGCTGCTCCGGCTCGGCGTTGCAGGAGGCTGAGGCGGCCGCGCTTTGTTAATGTGCTGCCACTCCCCTGCAGGGTGAGCAGGCCTGGACAGGCTGAGGTGACGCTCCCCTCTTTCCCACAGCTCAGCCAGCTTGACTTTGCTTGGCTGATGAACTGTGACGGGACACAACTCCAAGGTTGTTTGTGCTGCTTCTTCTTCTTCTTTTTTTTTTTTTAACCAGGCAAGCCAGTCAGAGGAAAAGTGTGAAACATTGTTGAACTCTGCTGATGGCCCTCAACCTTCATATCAGCTGGCTCGGCTGCACCCGTGACACACTCCAGTGAACACCCGAAGGATCCCCACTGTCAGGATGTAAGAGTAGCAGGCCGTACAGCCAGCTGCTTATGTTCCAATACAAGAAAAAGAGCATAAACAATGTCACAAACCTGCCCAGACATGATTTACCTTGCACAACTTGAAATGAGTCAGTCCTGTGATCGCAGACGACGGAGCACTCAAACTCCAGGAAGCTTGCTTCACAAGTCAATCTAAACAAAGGTTCCTAAGTGATGTGTGAAGAGATTGCTGTTCTTTAAAAAGGACTATTCATCACTTCTATAGGCCTTTTTCTACCTCAGCCAGAGAGCCTATCTCCATCATTTAAGCACACTGTAGAGCTTTCTGCAGGCAGTTTTGTGATAATTTTCCTCTCACAACTGAGAGGTGTTACAAAGGGCCCAGTGTGCTGGGAAGGTGGTTATTTCATGCTGCACTTTCAACTCTCTGAAAGTCAAAAACATACAACACCTCATGTCAGTGTACTTCAAGATCTCCTTCACGTTTGCTGAAATAGAATCCAACAGCACCATAAATGCTCTTCCTGCTGGGGTCATGGAGGGGCTGCTACAAAAGCAATCAGTGAGGCCATTGTACATTTTTACAGCAAGCTTGAAAATCCCATAGTGGAAGAAGCTGCCAAAACCTCTGCATGCTTATTATACAAAGAACCCTCTTAAAATGGTAGGATGAATTCCCACAAGATAAATTCTTGTTCATGTTAAGGCACGGAGCACATATTTCTGTCTATGTCGTAAGTTTTTTTTGAGAGCAGCCTCTTAAAATTTATGCAAACTACTCACTTTGTTGTTCTTGCTTTTTACTTTTTATAGGCATAACACACCTAGTAGTTACATCCAAGTTGTTGTTCACAGCCACTGTGTTAAATCTGCAATCTAACACAACAGGTTAACTGCAAAAAGGCAACCACTGGGACTGTCTCATAACAGCATCCATTCACAATCTTTAAGTAGCCGGTGTCCACAGAGACTTTGCTGGGGGCAACAATGAGATGAGTTGTTCTGCCTACAACTCCAGTGAATCCAAGCGATTATAAGAGACAGGAATTCATGTTGGATGAGTGAGAGAAAGGCGAATAACTAAAATTATCACTTCACTTCAATACAAAGACAATTACAAATTTCTCCATGATGGTAGGTTGTTAAACTCAAACTAGGCAGACAGGCAGCAAGAAAATCACAAAGCAAAGCAATTATGGTGCAATCTACAATTTTACTGTATAATCGTTCTTCCAGCTTAGTACATCATCCCTCAGAGTTACCGTTAACCCCTCTCCAAATACTCAATGACAGGTCTCTACTGGCCTTCTACCCCCCCCCCCCTTAACAAAGGTCGGATTTCCTTAAAGTTTTCTGAAGTTTTTTTTTTGTTTATTTGTTAAGAGCTAATTTAGCAGACTCAGCATGTGTGGCTGCCAGGGGATTACTAGTCTAGATGTGCACTGTTTGTTGGTTTCACTACATAAACCAATTACAGAATGAGACACCATGAGAGAATTAAAAGTTTGATTAGCCTTAGGGTGGATGGCAGGATAATTGGATTGGATAACAGTGGGACGGCTGCTATCTGCGTACAGAAAAGGAGAATATGCATGTGTCTGATAATGCAAGTGTCTGATAATGGTTAAGTGGTTGTAAATTTAAGTAATCATCTGTGAAATAAACTTTTAGATTTTTTTCTTGACTCACTGTTAAGATGCAAACAATTCAATACACTGTAAGCCCATTTAAGAAAAACTGCTCTTTTGACAGATATTCCCAACTTTATGACTCTTCTGTACTTATGCTACAATCAGATTTAATTTTAACATTTATAATTATTCTGTAATTGGCTACAGTGGCTAAGTTACTGGGTGTTGAGTAGCACCTTCTGATAGAAAAATCCACAA
>NW_023340257.1:23189013-23197978 GCF_004916995.1 Morone saxatilis | reverse complement strand
TATATTTGTACATGTGAGTGTATGTTTATATAAATGCAAAACTTTCAAACTTTCAAACATCACACTTTCCATGCAGCTTTGCTTTGTAAATCTTAGCCGCTGTGAGCCGACTTCTGCTTGTGGCTGGAGAATACAACTGTGATGTGACCAGCCAATCACAGCCCAGACGGTGACAGAACAGCATGTCGTTTAAGAACAGCAGGTGAACGTCAGTACCATTTGAAAGCTTAGACTTGACGTGGGTTTTAGCTGCAAATGAGTGCATGTGTGATAAACAGAAGACGTGTCATTAAAAGGTTTAACATCAAATCATCAATAGAAAATCCAAGGAAAATGTACATTTCTTAGGGCTAGAGCACACATTATATATATTGCTGAAGGATAAAATCACTTAAAAAAAGAGTTTGGCCATAAAAGATTGATGCATTTATTTTGAAAAGTATATATAGTCCAAATGCCTCAGACAAATGAACTCAGAAGAATAAAACTTCTAACTCATAAAGTATAAAAGCTTTGTGTATAAAATGCTCTACAGATGATTGCAATGCAAAAATAATGATGGCATTTTATTCAACTGGGCCTCGGTCTGTCCGTAAGTGCTGGGAGTTAGTGAGCCAAGTCTAAAGAGTTTTCGAGTATGAGAACCTGCGCAGTTTAACAAGTGAATTGTGGCCCATGCAATGCGCCATGTACTCAGTTTAGCTCAATACATGTCACTATAAGTAATAACAATTCTAAAACTCTGCCATGAATTATACAAAGCTGCAGTGTTTGGCGTTCACTTGCATCTGAGGCAACAATTTGACACAGACTGAGCTGACATTTCTATTTTAGCCACGCTGGTGGTTAAAGTAATCAGACATGTAGCTGTCGAGCACCTGCTTGACACTTTACCTCTTGCCCATATTTCCTTCTTATCCTAGCTGTATGCCATGGACCAAGAACTGATTATTATTTCTATTCTTTCCTGGTGAAATGCTGCAACTTGTCTTTGAAGATCGAACAGAGATGCCCTTGAACCAGCCGCTGGCGAAAATAACAGACCATTAATCCAGACTTTTAAGAGTAGCGGGGGTTTCGGATTACAAGTATACTTTCAGTGCTGTTGCACATTACCTGCTTTAAATTCAGAAATTAGTTGAATATTTTACATGTGAATAAGAGAGTAATTTAGATTCAAACACCTAGAGACAGGATTAAAGTTGGGGAAAATAACTACTCTATTTAGAATTCACCGACCTGAAATGGCCTGCTTCTAAAACCTTGAGCCGCTAATGAATAAAAACAACGGCAGAGATACATTTAAATTTCATCTTGTCTAAATATTCAATAAGTTCAACGCGGTGAGAGCATGAATAAACTAGCAGTTCAGCACTATTGTGGGTGTGTGTGTGGGCGTGTGTGTCCTCTCCTTGAGACAACACTGTCCTTGACTGACCTTGCTGAGTCTATCACCCTGAGGTTTGTCTCTGACATGTTTACACTGACTATAGGACCGGCTCTGTGTGGTTCACAGAGTCATGTAGCAGATCCTCTGAGGGGCGACTGACAGGAAAACCAGTGAACAGTCAAACAGAAGGCCATCTCCAGCAATAAAAATCCTCCTGAAGAAGATCTTCATTTTAATTCTCATTCACACTTCTCAAACACTGTCACATCCAAGGGTAAGAGTAAACTACTACTATTACAGCACAGAGATGGCAGAATGAAAGAAGGTGAGGGAGTTTTATTAAAAAAAGGCATGGAGAGACACAAAAATAGACAAACAGTGGGATGAGGAAGACGGAGATGAGCACTTTCATTCCTCAGAGATTCGTTTTTATCAGACGCCGCTTCTATTTGCTGTGTCTCCTTTGTCTCCTTTTATGTGTTTAGCAAGATACTGCACTCTACTTCTTGAATGTGCAACGCCCACACTGTAAACAATAAAGTTCCTGATGAAGGAATCTGTTTGGCGAAGTGAAAGTATGAGCGATTGTACTTTTACAAAGTCGTTTCAAAGAGACTGCACTGACGGTTTACCAGGGTAATTACTGTGTGTGTTACGTCATTGAGGAATATTATAGTATATATATGAAAAAATATATTAAACTCTTTATTATGATTTCATATAGAGAATGTTTTTGTTACTGAAATCAATGGTTAACAGGGAAGAATAGTCACAAAACAAGACCAAAGCCCCACACTAAGTGCATTTTAGGACAGTGCTGCAGTTTTCCCCGGGTAGTTTCTTAAAAGCACCCGGAAACCATGTTCTAGCTCTTCTGCGATTCCTGACACCTAAAAGGTCAGCCAAGGGTGAATTTTTCATGAAGAGGAGACATAAGCTTCTCACTGGCTCCTTTTTGAAATCTGGAAGTATCACACCAATTTTACAGAGGCGCACATAAGCCCTTAATTTTAGATTTTTGCACATTTGAGGAGATGGCGGGGGGAGGGGGGGGTGAAAAAGGGGATACAGGGAAAAGAACCAAGAGGTAAATTGACAGGACAGAGAGCAGCGAAACAGCTGGGGTGCCAGATCAAATGGGAATGTGAGTGGGAGAGGCTTGTTTTGCCCCTGTGCAGCGATGGGGGAGAACCAAGCGTGTAGTGCATCAAATTTTCATATGAGCATCAGTGCACAGCTTAGAAATGCATTATGGAACCAAAGCAGCAGAAAATATCCTTGAGGAACAGCTGAATAAAAATGTGGCTTATTTATAGACCAGGATGAGAACACAGTTGAATGATTTAATTAAGCTAATTAAGGGACAGTGAAGGGCCATCAAGCAAAATATGTATTTATATTGTAATATGTGTGCAATTATTCTGGAATATGCCACATTATATTCCACTCTATACCTACATTTCTTTCATTTCTATTCATACATATTCAGTTAATGAGCAAAAGGAAAATCAATACGCTTGCCAGTTCAAGCTCAATTTTTAGTCTTTAGTCTTATTCCAGCACTGTATGTTGTTTTATGCTTCTGTGTTGAGTAAACATGAGCTGGAATGCCTCCATAAAGACAATTGCCAAAATTATCACACAAACCAACTTGTCAGGACCGGGAGTGTTGATTGTAAACAAGACCTGCATTCACAGGTGCGTATGTGTGGTCCTATGCTAAAAACACAACTGAAAAATATGGCACACTGCAAAAAAAAGAAAGAAAGATCCTTTCAGGCATGTAACTTCAAGTGTGCTCAGCTACTATCTGTGACAGTAATAGCTTTTGGTTTTCACACATGGGGAATCTGGCACAACATAAGCACGTTCTGTATAATGTAAGAGGTGAGTTTACTGAAACATACCATGAAGCTTGTCTCATTTTTTTAGTGTAGTTCACAAAAGTCTCTCGCCAAATCTACCAAGAACATTGTCATCACGTCTTCCATGGCAACGCGACTGACTTACACTTAAGGCATGTAGAAAATGTTTCCGATGTTCCAGTTGAACAGATATTCACAGCAACTTCGACACAAAACATGAATCGGAGTCCTTTTTTCACTTGAAAAAATGGATGGAATTGCACCTGGAGAAAAAGGTGCAGACTCGCAACAAATGTGAAATAAACAAATAAGTAGAAGGTTAAACTGACATTTGACAAGCTTTTGTCAGCCTTTTTGACAAGTCTGTCTTTATCAAACTCCGACGAAGACAGCCTTGTTGAAAGGTTGATTTTGGATTCTACAAAATATATGCATCAGAGTCCTTTTCAAAAAGAAGGCCAACGTGTTAACCTGGCAGACCATTTCCAGATTGCGGCGCACGTCTGACAGAGTCGTCAGTGAGGGAGGGATGGAAGTTCTGCATGAGAAATGAGAAATGAGCCTCTGTGTAATACTTGGGTCTTGTTCGGAAGCACACCTGGTCTCCAGCCTTGGCACCCGCTTCACAGATGCAGTTAGCAGATGTGCCATTGAGAAGAAATAGCGCTCTGTAATGTGGGTGTAAAAAGAATGAGTAAACAGCCCACAGGATTACAATATTCACAGACATAAAACAAGTTTATTAAATTGTAGGCAGGCTGCTTAATAATTTTGTCCAATAAAACGTGCGAACAAGCTGCGCTCGGTGCAAAAACAACAAGGGAGCATGTCCACTCTTGTTCGATAACTCAGACCAGGCAGCCTCTGGGTCAGTGAAGGTCAATACAGCGATACGTTGAGGGCTTCTTGAGAGAGGAGGAGACTATAGAGCTCAGAACGTACAGTATAGAACATATTATACATTAAATGTAAATAGTTTCTATTAAAGTCAATAAATTTGAAGTAGAAAAAAAAAATACTTGGACGATAAATGAGGCAGGAGAGAGGAGTGCAAACCTAACAGCAGCAGACGGAGAGGGCTGGTTGGTGTGATAAGGCTGTTTCATGGTCTGTGGTGTGAAATTGTGATATTTCAGAATGGTAAGGTAATGGTGTCAGAACCGATCCTGCTTTCAAAAGCCACATGATTTTCATACTGAAATTGCCATTAAGCACAAAATTGAAAGGTGTAAGTGGCACATTCAAGTTCTGTGAAAGTTTCATCTTGAACATCTGTGAATAAGAAGCATCCGTGTATCTCAGGTTTAAAGCAAACTTTGTGAGTGGCATAAAAAATAATAACTGCGATATTACACCAAGTTTTTTACAAAATATATATTCTTTCCTGACATGGGAAAGTGTGTGAAAAATCTTTCTTCAACCCTTCAAAGCTAAAGGACATTCATTTTGTTTTCTTGCCACATTGTAAAAATTTATGTTTCCGGTAAACACGGCAGTATGATTGGATATAATGAAGTGGATAAATGTGTTCATGTTGCCTTTGGCTCTACCTCAGCTGTTCCAATAATGGTCTCGCTCCCATATTAAGGCACGGCACAGTAATATGATATTTTTGTCTTCTTAAATCAGGTAAATTGGTAATGTTTCTTTGCGTAATCAAAGCTGCACAACACAACTTTACTTTCACATGGGAGTAAGAGCAAACAGTTATCACAGTGACTGGCATGTACAAAGATGTTTAGACGTTTAGGTTCAAACTGGGCTGAAATTTGTTGGTAAATGATAATTTGTAGACCTCTAGGGTACATATAATTGTCAATTCCACGACATTTCACTGCCTATATGCAGTGTGAAGCACACAATTAAATGCAGATCATTTTTTTATATGCAAACAAATTAAATAAAATAAATTGAGGCAAGGATTATCTTGTTCAAGTACTTGTGTTCCATAATAACCTTTTTTTGTTGTTGTTGTCGTCCACCATTATCCACCTGGGATGATCTTACATACAGTAGGCTTACTATTCAGAGCAGTCCATGCTTGCATGACAGTCAATCAGAAACACAGACACCTCACTACCCCTCCATAATACAACACATTTGTGACCCTATTTAGCAATGGCAGGGTCCACTTGTGCAAACCCCGACCATACTAATCCCCAGCCTTCACAGTGTCTAAATAACACACTCAATACGCTTCTCCCAAACTCAAACACATCCCTAATGGAAATATACACTATACAAACACTCCCTCCTTCACAAACGTGCACGTACACACGCCAGTCCAAACCACCTGAGGGTGAGTTTAACGGCTTTTCTAGATTACGCCTCCCATCAACAGACCGGTTCAACAGCTCGGTCCACAGTTGATGTCACCCATGCTGGTTCCTTTTCTTTTTTCTTTTTTTTTTCATTTTGGTTTGGTGCAGACGTGTGGGCGAGCCGGGTGTGGCCACTTCTGCCGCAGCTTACTCTCTGGCCAGAGTCACATATAATTTCTACACATTTCACTAACCACGACATGGCCAATATGAGACGCTTGAAACCCAGTGAGCACTGCTGCCAGCCAAACACGCCTCAGTCGCTGCTTTGTGCAAACAAGCTTCAAGGTTTGACAGCCACTCAGTGCCCTTCCCCTGCCATTATACATAAGGAACAGTGAGTCTGAAAGGCTATGAAAATGCTCTAACCACACATGAAATCCCAACATCTGTACCAAGGACACTATGCCTCTGGAGGAGAACTGCGCAGGCAATAACAGAGCCTCACTGTGGGGGAGGCATCATCCCCTTTCCTCACTCGTCCATCTGGTTGGTCCTTTTTATTCCAAGCAAATGGCTTTATTGTATGTTTTTCTCAGGGCCTCCACAAGGTGACAGTTCCCACCTTCTTCCTTCTATATATGTGAGCCGACAGCAAACCGATGTCAAGATCTGTGTAAACTGCACAAGTTCAGGAATATCAAGAATGTTTCATGTGAATATTCACATGGCAACAGCTGAACAACAGCCCTATTCAGAGGGCTGAGCCCCTGGTATTATGAGTAATTGTTTCAACAGTGGCTAAGAGACAGTTGGTTTGGTGTTGTAGGTGCAGGCAGGGACTTGTCCTTCCTGTCAGAGCTCAAACCTGAACTTCCAGGAGGTGAGTGTGGGAGGGTGCAGAGAATGCAGAGCTGTCATCTGATAAGTGCATATTGTGATTATTTATTTAAAACCCCCCGGTGACACTTTGGCAGCGCAGCATTCGTAAGGGGGAAGGGCAAACAAAGAAAAGAGTGGAAGAATACCCAAGAGACTGTTGGAGAAATGGTTCAGATCTCCCTATAGCTGCAAATTCACTCGGAGGTGGTGACATTCCAATCCCATCTAACTCGGAGCATCTGCTACACTTACAGAACTCTCCCAATTTATCTGTGCTGCTTTCATGTGATCCATGATGGTTTGTGTCTTCTAATTGGTTCGCTAACAGGGTTGCCACAGATCAAACCAAGATGTATTCCTCTGCCCAACTACTGCTGAACTAGCAGTGTTCCACTTCTGTCCCATGGTGCATCCTTAGTTCTGCAACGCCTGCTCATTGCACGACTCCATTGTTGATAGACATCACATGAATAAAACATTGGAGATTTAAGCATGTATCAAGCTTACACACACACAATCAAGCTGACATATTGCTTCATGTGAGTGTAGACAACACATGTCAGCTTTTTGTATCTTGAGGTTTATATTAGTGCTGAAGTCATTAGTCAATTGGCAGAAAATTAATTGCCAATACAATTTAGTGTCATTTATCAAGCAAAAATGCCAAACATTTGCTGCTTCTCAAATTTGCATATATTTGCAGCTTTTTCTGTTTTTGTAAAACCTGGTGTAGTATCGCACTATAAAAATCTTTGGGAATTGGACTGTACAAGCGATTTTAAGGACGATACCGTGGGTTCTGAGACTTTTATGACATTTTATAGACTAAACAATGTTCACGAAATATGCTGACAAATGAATCAATAGGGAAAATTACCCTTTGTTGCAGCACTTTTTATCCTT
This sequence comes from Morone saxatilis, assembly GCF_004916995.1. Lineage (NCBI taxonomy): Eukaryota > Metazoa > Chordata > Actinopteri > Moronidae > Morone > Morone saxatilis. The sequence goes on along the minus strand of NW_023340257.1, from coordinate 23,190,677 downwards.
GAGCTACATGAGTCAACTTAAAGGTTAACTCTAACATATAACAAAATGATTGCCCAACAGATTCACTAGGGTTCCTTGTTAATGCTAAAGTATATAAACAAGCCAAATTACTTGCACATGAGTATTTCTGCACTAATTTGACACAATCCGGAACCCTGCCAGGTCTTGTTAAGCCTCCTCTAATGTCTGAAGTACAGTGTTAGCATACAGCCTTGTCCTTAAGAATCCCTGTTTTTGTGATGTTCGGTCCACATATTCAAAACGTGACATTTAAAAGAATCCATAATAAATCCCCAAGTTCTGATGTTCTGTGTTTTGTCCCCTCTGAGATGCTTTGTGTCAACACAAAAGGTCTCCTCTCTGCTGTCACCAATCAGATTTGGCCGAGAGTCTTGCGAAAGCGTCAACACTGTATCCGCCGTCAACACAAATTAGAGCCTAATTACTACAGAAAAACCCATTCACCATTGTTTCCCTCCCGAGTGCTCCCCTGCGCCTAACCATCTGCAATACTTCAATAATATTTATCATGTTATTCTGAGCAACCTCACTTTTCCACAAAGCCCCTCCTTAATAAGCCCTGGACCCAAAAGCGTGCTGTGTGTGGATAATTTCCCCCACGTCCATTCTAGTTTATTGTTTCATATACTGTACAGTGCTACTCTTCCTCTGGGCAAATGTCCTCTTTTTTTTTTTTTTTTTACTTCCCGTGGCCCCAACAATCCCATCATAATGCTTTGCCCACACTTCTGTGTTCCATTAGCGTCTGGCATTCCTCCACTAATTGCATGAAACTAGGTCTGCAACCTCTTTTACACCCAATCAGCGGGGGGCATAAGGGTTCCCTCTCTTGATTATATGCCACAGGAGCCGGGTAACAGCACCGCAGCATCAGTGCAGACTAGACGAGCCGCTCAGGTGGGTGTTGGGAGGTTGGGCTCCTCTTACCTCGCCGTGTCACTCCGTTTGTCGCCGCCGCCAGGAGTAAAAGGGGAGGGGAGGTGGAGGGGCGGATGGTGACGAAGCCAATTATTTTCACCTATCTGCTGCTCCCTGCCAGCAGACATGTAATCTTAAACGGTCTCAGTGATCCCTGGGCAGGCTTTGAGCCCTTGGAGAATATGGTTTCACAGATGAAGCTGTCACAGGAAACAGCTTGCGTTCAGCAGCAGCTTTTTCAGACGCTTCTCACCTGTCGCCTATTAGAGCATTATGACAGGAATTTACAAAATCCTCACTTGTTAGCATTTTATCTAAGGATCTCTGTGTAATCACCAATAGTTTTGTTTTTAAAACTAAATTTATTGCTTGCTCAGTGTCTTTTTTATGTAAATGAGAAAGCGTGTAGAGGCATATGAAAAAATGATCGCAGCAGTGAGCTCTCTGAGACAAAGAAGGGTGGAATTTCAGCTCTGCAGCAGAGAATGGCAAGGTGTAGGGAGGGATGCTGTTACAGTTTAAGGATCAGGTAATGCAGGCTGACAAAAGGCTGGACTACAAAGTCTCCCTTGGTTATTACTCTAAATACGACAGAAGGTCGGACAAAGAAATTTGTTAACTTCTACCCAAGCAGGAAACTGAGGCCTCTTTTGATGAGTCAGCCTTCCCTGTGATGAGCAGGAAATGAACGCCTTTTCGTTTCGTTTCTCAACATTTCTATAGCA
>NW_023340257.1:23185647-23189003 GCF_004916995.1 Morone saxatilis | reverse complement strand
GTTCACATCACGGCATGGACTTGTAGCATCCAACTCTCCAGTGCATTATCCCTACAGTGTACAAAGTTACACTGAAGTGGCTAATGCTGAAGCCAATGTCAGGCATTTAGGCTACTAAAAGTTAAAGCTGACACTTGCAATTCCTGCACTTCTCTTGAGATAGTGAGGCTTTTTCCTAGATAGTGAATCGCTACGCTGCACACTAAATCCATATCTTTTTTAATGGCAAGTGTGAAGTACCCTTTTGAACAGAAATGGAGCTGGTGGTATCTGAAGATGGTGTCTGAAATGCTGCCATTTAATAGGACAGAAAGCTGTTGTTTTTTTTTACTGAAAAAGTCACACAAAGTCGTCTCATTTTCCACCAACGCAGAAGTGCCTTTCAAGACACGGGTAACCCCATTTAGAACTAAATAAAAGGAGTCCTTCTCTCTGCACCGAGTTAAAACAACCTGTTTTGTGATTGCAGACCCCTCCCCTCCTCATGCTGTCCCTTTAACCCTTTAGATAATGACAGCTTTATAAGCCATCAGTGTCTCTGTGTTGTCTATTTGGGATTCCATCTTTAAAAGCTCAGTGCCACTCCTTTGCAAATGGTTTTTGGCACCGTGAACAAATAAAAGTGGGCACTCATAAACTATAGCAGTAAACAGGAGGACATTTCATTTTAATTATTTTAACCCCCTTTTACACAAAGCAAACTCAAGCAAAATGTCAATTTCTTGTAATCAGGGCCACAAAATAAGGTGTTTTCCACATGTATTGTGGTTCCTTCATGTTTTTTCGCTTACAGTTCCTCAATTTGAAAGTGTGACTGTATTGTTGGTTTCAGGTTCCCTGCAACTGTAGGGTATTTTACCTTATTCTCCCTCAAACTAGAGAGCACTCAGCCAGTGCATACCTCCACCAAGGCTACACAGTCATTTACTTATATTTTCAATTAAACAGGGGCAGAAGTTCTTGAGAAAATAGCACAAATGCCAAAAATATACCAGCATGTATACCACAAATGTTTTAAAATCCCTGGATTCAAACCTTGATCGGGATCAAACTAATAATTTGTTCTTAGCCTATAGTCCAACCTTTAACTTAACTTGAGATTTTCAGATATCCTGCTGACAAACAAAGTGACATCCACCCCACAGCATGAGTAACAGCCAACTATTAGTCTGGTCTAGTCTTACACATGTATCAACATGTTAGTTCCAGGTGGACGATCAGTCACCTGTGAGTGTGTTACATAGCATGTCCTTTGCTTTTATCTGTATTCTCATCACTGTTGGGTCCAAAGAGGCACATCCTCGCAGAGCCACCTCAGATCTATAAATACCCTCCATTTATATTTCATTTATTACACTACAGGCAAATCAAGGCAAGCTTTCCTTCTAGCTAATGGATCCTACACAATGAGACTGGACATCAAAGTTGCGTTGAAAGAGCTTTGAAATGAGGCCATTAATATAATTCTTCTCTTTTTGGTGCTGGACACATATTAACATGTTGTGATGGTAAATTTGCACTTTTTTGATCATCCAAACAACTTTTGGTCATCCCTTCACGTCCAAAAAGTAATTTTTTTCAAATATTTGGGGTATTTTGCAATGCCTTTTGAAGACATGGGAGCCAGTCTCACATGAAAACTACAGTGGAAATGGCATTACAGGAGACAATAAAGCTTTTACACAAGACTAATCCTGTAAGATTACAGCCTTCAGTTGATACAGTAGGTGCACAAACACAACTGATGTAAATCCAAAACCAGCTTTGACACACCTAAGCAAGAAAGACAACTTTGCAAATGGCAAGACTGTGTAATCTGATTACAGTGGGTAGATGTGTCTACGTATCCATATCCCAACAACAGATATGACTGCAGATATGGATGTACTTTCTATTCAGCATTTCAACAATGGGGTTGAGAACAGCAGTTCTCCTCCAAGGCATCAGAGAAAATTGATACAAGGTAAACTGAGACACCATAATGAATATTATCATTACATTTACTCTTGAGGCATTTGGCAAATGCTCTAATCCAGGGTGGCTACAATAGGAAAATGCACAATCGTTTCGTTCCTAGCTCTAGGACACTTCAACGGGACACATGGTTGACGTTGCATGTTAGATAGGTTTGGAGTAGAATTGTGTCAAGTTAATGGTTAAACTCCAAACTTCAAAACAAACAAAAGTCAAATGTACATTTCCATTTTATGTATACACAAAGACACTTTCAAGCAGATACATTTCAAGCTAAACAAAGGCAAAGAAACCACTGAAAGCTTCAAAGTACATTTCAATTTGACATTTGGCAGTCACATTATTTCAGGAAAAAAAGTGTTTCCTATCGAGGGAAATTACAAACACCAGAACCAGGCCAAAGAGGTGTCAAGAGCAAGTGCTGTAATCTGATTTTGGGTTGGGCCTTTAAGTCAAGTCAAGCCTCTGCTCTATGGAAAATAGCCCTGTCAGGACCTGCGTGGTGGGCCCCCTCTTTGTGTCACTGTCATTTAGCATCTGCACTGGCATGTCAAATAGAATGCCACCCTCGCACTGGCTGCTAGCCCCTATATGAGACAGGATGCTGAACAAAGGCCCCAGGATGATAGATGATGTTATACAACGGCCACTGTTTTTGTCAGCGAACAGGGGGCCTCTCCCTGACATCTATTGATGGATATGATTGTGAAAATTCGTCAGTGTGTGAGATGAAGCCATCAGAGGAAACAAAAAGGCAGGCAAAGGGAACGAAAACAAGAACCTGAAAATATCAGCAACCAGCTCAGGGACCCAGGTTAAAGTAATTATCTGTGACATTTTTATTCATGTAAATGTTTGTTTTGTTGTTCTTTATCATTAGTTCATAAACTACAAAAGCAACCCAGCCAGGGTTATGAAAGTGTTTAAATTAGCAACATTTGCTGCTTTTAAACGCTGCGTCACCCCTGGGAGAGAAAACGTCTGCAGCACAGAAAGCGATGTAGTTTAAGTTTGCAAAAAACAATAGTTTGTTGAAAATAACTGAGGGATCAGCATGAACAGCACTGTGACTGAGCAGATGAAGAAAAGGCCAATGCCTGAACAGATCAACTAACTCAACAGAAAATCCAAGGAAGCAGATGCCACAGAGCTGGACAGGCTGCTTGCTTGCAGAGGGAACTGTGGCAAATGCAGTGCGAACTCACAATGATTTTGCAGAGATCAAGATGCTGAGAAAAAAGAGCATTTTTAGAATCATTCACTGACACCTTCTCATCAGCACTACCCCCCTACACACATGTATTTCCGGGTGCTGAACATTAAACTCCTGTGTCTTCTCGGTGAGCTTCAGCACCCAGAGGGTTCATGTGTGAGTCATGGCC
>NW_023340257.1:23176652-23185547 GCF_004916995.1 Morone saxatilis | reverse complement strand
GCCAGCACATATCACCACGGTACAACCACGACAAGCGATATTAGCACACGACGCACACAGCCCCCACACCACACAGCCAGCAGCCACTACCAGGCACCACACCCACCCGCGAAGCCGAGCCCTGCGGGCACCCGCCGACCAGCAGGCGCGCGCCTCGCGAACACGGCCCCGCTGAGGTAGGCCAACTCACTATACCTCCATCCCAATCGCTCCAGAGCGTGCCTTGCATGTGTGGAAGTATTTTTTAGAGCTAAAACAAGCACCGCACCAGGGCACCAGTGGTGCGTGTGTTTCGGCAACCCGATGTGCTCCAGCCAGAGCAGGCCATACATGTTCAAGGATTCAGGTCAGATGGTCCCTTGAACGCTTTGCCCAGAGCTCTGCAGAAGGATGCCGTGTGTTGCGTACCGCAAGCACCCGGTCAGGGCGTCACCGTGCTGACCGAAGCCATTGTGTCGCAGCGCGAGTAAAAGTGCACTGCTGCGCCACCCCTCAGTGTGCAGGGCTCCCGCTCGGCACGCCCTAATGGATAAGGCGACTTTATGCGTCCAGCGCCTAATAGCTACATAGAAGTTGATTTCCCCCTGGGCAACTAAAATATCCTAAGTACAAGAAAGCATTTTCTTATCCTCCTCAAGTTCGGGTTAGAGGACGGAGCAAGAACTGGCAGGTGAAAATGAAAATGAGACCCGCGCGGCCTTCTCCTGACAAAGGCGGAAAAGCATTAATAATTTTTATCCCTAGAAAAGGGGGCCGCAACTGGAGCACGGCTTTATGTAGCTCGCTTTGCCCTCAGCCGGACCCCCCACGGGCCATCGGCCCTGCCACAGGGAGCGCTGTTGTGACCTGACAGTGGACAAATGGAAAAGCACTGCTTGCAATCGAAAAACAACTAGCATTGCTGCCTATTGTGTGTGTGTGTGTGTGAGGTGACTTTGCATGAAAGAGAAGCCTACACACACTGCATTGTGATGCATGAGCTGCAGCCATGCTGCCTGAGCTCATTCAGTCTCTTGGACATATCCATTTCCTCCAATACTTAAAACATATAATAGAAGGGGGAGGAGCAAACAGCTTTGCACTAATAAATCACGGAGCAAGTCTGCATGCAGAAAGGTTACACATTTCTAAATGGATCCTTTTTATTCATCTTGGTGGGATTTTTCCCTGCTCAGCCTTTGATTTATAGCACATCAACTGGCTGTTGAGTTTTGAAGCCTTGTTGATTCATATGAGGCTGACAGCTCCTGACACTCTTCTATAAATATTAATCATAAATCTAAGGTTCAAGTTATGGTGGTGAATAATCTGAAAGACAACCAGTTGAGAATATTAATTAACCAAATTTAATTAATCCTCTGAATAAACTAGTACAGGAAGTTGTCGCAGCCGCCCATGGCTATGCTACCTGACTGGGAGAACAGGCATGAGGGATATGATGATGTTTGAGTCCTAACTTTAGGAGTTGTGTGAAAGAATATCACAATATGTACATTAATTCAGCGTGCAGCTTTGAATTTTTAATTAAACCTTTGTTTAACTGGGGAAATCAGCAGAGAACAAAATCTGATTTACAAAAATGACTTGGCAGTTTTAAAAAGGAAAATTCAGCCTGCATATTCAGGCATCGAACCTGTGGGAGCAAGTTTTAGACTCCTGCAAAGACTGAGAAATAATCGACAATTATATGTGGATTCAAATAAACTTGCATTATCATGAAACAGTAATGCCCGTAATCTTCTCGTTATTCATAAAGTCTACTTTCTCATCCTCCGAATGGAAATCATTACTGTCTACATCGAGACGAGCTAAACAAATGAGTCTACATATACAGCACAAAGGGCTTATTCATGCCCAGGAGATCCTGCTACCCATCCTTGAAACGCCTTTAATTCAAAATATAACACATCCTTTAATGGTAGTTTTCATTGGTTCGCCTCTTACATTTCTGCAGGCCTTTCAATAAAAAAAAAAAAAAAGATTTGTCAGATGAGAACTCTGTTCAAGGTGTGTGGGAAGGTAAACCTCAAAGGCACATAGATAAGCCTTTCATTCCCGGCTTTTGTTTATCTCGCAGGGAATTTTAAAAGGATATCATTCATTATTCAGACTGTATTTACAGAATACAGACTCTTACCTGTGCTTAGTTTTGGAGATGCTCTTTGTATAAATGTTAAATAAACCAGACCTTTGCTGCAGGGATTACGTTCCTGTCATTCCCATACTCAATAGAGAGATTCTCCACAATAGGCCTATACTATTACACTATCATACAAATGACAATGAGTATTTTGTACAGCCCTCTTTGATAGAGTGCAAAAACTGCTAATCCACCCATCACTTTTTTTTTCTAAAATACCACTCACCTTCACTCATCTATCAGCTGAAACACAATACCACTGTGGCCATCTTCACAGCCAGCTGTGCTTAACCACTTCCTCCTGCTGTCACTGTTATGATTATTTATTTTGATCTTGCGGTGCTTATGACTGAAGATGAAACTGTGCTCCAGATTTTTCCTGAAACACGCCAAGAAATCATACTTTTTCTATGTTTATCCTTTGCAAAAGTGCAGCGACTGACAGTGATTGCAAGTCAAAGGGCAACATTTTGTTGATTTGGAGTTGATGTACTTCAGAGGAATTATGAAAGTGACAGCTTCTATGCAGGCAAACGCTACTGCTGCAAACCATTAGGATGTGTATACGACTGGTGCAAATTGCTGATTTTACTAGGTGGGATTTTTTGTTTTGTCTTGCTTTGTATTTCAAAATCAATGCCATAAACTCCTAGAGGGAATGCAAGTCTGCAAACTATCCAATTATTTTACAAATACATACTTTTAGAGCAAGTGCATGAGCATGTCGTTATTATTTATATGCGAGAGGAAGCACGTCAACCAATGTATCAGGGCTCAGTACCCTGATGTGTGTATGTTTGGGTTTACAGCAAGTTATAATAACCTAGAGGGTACAAACAAGCCGGGTGAGTCAATTATCCGGTGCAATCAAATAAAGCACCACTGAAGTGCGTTTGCCTCGATAAATAGCAATGTCTTAATCTGTGTGGTAAGTAGTCGTATTCTCAGATGACACCGAGTTTCTGCTTGATGGATTCTTCAATCTCAAAGCGTGAAAAGCAGTTGTGGATACCAAGATTCCCCTGACACTCATTCGCCAATGATCAATTTCCCATCCTCCATCCCCTAGGCTGCCCTCGCACAGCAGCATCAATCCAACACAAGTAAATACAGTGAGTGGCTTAATGCATTTTCTTCTCCAGGGATTCTGCAGACCAAAAATGGCACCGGGAGGGTAAATAAATAAATATTCTGTTGAGAAGTGGAGTGGATTGCGTTCTGTTGAATAGTGAACAACCTTTCTTCCCCCTGCTGTCCATGAAAAGGGAATTAAATTCTTTTGTAGTCCAGGCTTCTGAGCGTAAACAGCCATGGACACGGTTGCAGAAGAGAGTCCGGAGTTGCATGACACTAAAAGTAGCGATAAAGCTCAGTTCAACTAAGGAGAGAGGGGGCAGGCGTCCCTTGTTAAACACATCAAAAAGGCACCACTGCATAGTCAGCATGTGCACTTGAGGAGGGGTAATTAGAGTCCTCCTTTAGCGTGGCCTCCATTCAAACTGCAATCAGGAGTTTGGCACAACAAGGACTATGAAAATCACTTTAGCTAACTAGGTCCATCCACAGTGCAGCACCATGACATAATCCTTTGGAAAGACAGTTTATTTCTCATCACTGCAGCAGTTAATGTCAAACAATAAATGCATTGCCCCTTTGGCAATGACAGGAAGGGCAAACAAAACAACATTACCCACGGCTTAGGGGGCACATGTTAGCTGGACTGGCTGAACGAAACTTTACGTGGTCACTATTTCACAGCATAACTTCATACGATTTGATTAATCCCTCCGAGCACATAATCTAGTGTGCTGCCCACAGAGCGCAGCGGTTCGCACCCCACCTCTGCACAGCAGCATCTGGATAAGCTGTGATAGGACGAAGGGCATGGTAGCAAATACAACACATCCAGCACTCGACATCATGACCTTGACTGGAGAGCAGGCTGACAGACGGTCTCTCTATCTTTTCACACTGTTGAAAAGGGCCCGGTCCAATTACAGGCACAGGGTACATTGTCTTGTTAACTTCAGCTCCGACTGTACATTTGGGCAGCTCAGAGATCAAGTGCTTGCTGGAGTTTAAATTGACAGAGCTACCTTTTCTGCTGTCACAGCCTCTGTGTTACTCTGTCACTGGCGGGTGATGGAGGAGCAAAATAAGCTGTCTGGGGCATCTATGCAGATAGTGACAGCATCAAAGTCGGCGGATTCTGACAGCCTTCGTAGGAGGTCTGACTCTTGTTAAGCAATCCAGTGGAAACACACAGTAACTCAGACAGCACAATGTAGAAGAATTTCATGGAAGAGGTGTACACCTGCCATGATGTGTTGACTACAGACAAACACACGTTAATGGTTTCATATCTATGCTGTGCCATCCTGCAGCAACAGCATTGATATATAACAATAACATCAATTTGTATTATGTTTTAATAATTCAAGCATATTGAATATGTTTCCAGATTCTCGAATGTGAAGATGTGCTGGTCTGTTTATATGATTGTAAACAGGATATATTTGGGTTTTTAACTCCGTCAAACAAAACACCCACCTGGGGCTCTCGTAAGTTGTGACAGACATTTTTCATTATTTCCTATCATTTTATAGATCAAACAATTTGAAAAAAAGAATTAACCTAACAACCAATAATTAAAATAATTGTTAGTTAGAGCTCTAGAGCAAAATGCGTAACCTAAATGAAAGTAAACATGTTGTGTTCTGCATCAGACAGGCAACAGAACCGTGTGGCTTTGCTCTGAACTTGCAAGTGGAAATGGTTGCACCTCAACAACACAGAGAAGACAGCAGCTGCATTTGTTTCAAACTCTACCAGATTACTAATGAGGTATTGACCTATAAATGGCACTTCAGAAATGACGGCTACCAATATTGACCTTTAAAAGAGGAGTAAATATAAAGAGTGTCTCCCAAAGCTCAGCACTGTGCATGTGCCAGAGGTCAATATGAAGACTCCATTAGAGCCATTTAAGTAAAACATTCTCCTGGAATAAAATGCCACATTTAGCTATTTGGCCAAATGATCCTGTGGAACAGTCATGGAATATTTGAATGTTTAAACAACACACGGGGCAAGGCTTGATGCAAGTGCAACTGACAGACTGAGGAGCAAGAGGCCGCCTAGCCGTGCAGACCACGGCTCTGAAATACGCCTGAGTGTTAATTGGAAACACAGCACAACTGCTTCCTCACTGAGGCGTGTCATTGGAAAGGAAATAAGCAGGAGCAGCAAAATATACTAAGACACTCATGAGGATAAAGGAACACTGCTCAATATGATCGGAGCAGGCAGATGAGACGAAGCTAAATACACATCTGACTGAGGCAACACAGTAATCCTAACACAGACAAATAGCCTTTTGTCTAAAGTGCCCTTGTAGCAAAAATGAAACGTGTAATTTGTAATACTTAGAAAACTCTTCTGGACTCACAAGAAATACTGTGTGAAAAAGTTCCATCTAAACTTTAACTCCAAAACTTTCTCCTGTTTGGTATGGGACATTCCAGCTTGCAGTCATTATTTTCATGTTTCAGGCAAAATTGTTTCAACTGAAATTGGATTAGCATGTCCTCTCAGGGTCCACTGAATCAGTCATACATCCCGAAAAGCTGATTCTGTGCTGATGTGTGTTGATGTTTTTTTTTTTGCCCCACGACATATATTTTTTTTAAAAAGGACTGAGAGGGTCTGATCGCCTCAGTTTCGGATGCATCACACAGGTGGACTATTGTCAGACGAGTATCTCATAACACAGGTCTGGTGCCCCTATGACTGTCCAAAACCCTACCCCCATTCCCTGACCTCTATTTCCCTGTTGGTCAGTCCACAGCAAATCCGAAAAGCCTCCCAGCATCTCCATGGCGACGGGCCTCAGTCGAGCAGATGGCCTCAGTGTGCCGCGCGGCAATTAAAGAGGGAGCGACGAGCGGGGAAAAGAAAGTGGGTCAGGATCAGGGGGGAGCAGGGCGGGCTACGAGGAGCTGCCTCTGCCTCGGGCCTGCACACGGACGTATGCGCTCACAAACACATACACACGGGTGTGTTCATGGCTCAGCGCACTCCTTCCTGGGTCTTCCCAGCAAAAACAAATACCCACCCCACGCCAGTCACGAAGCGTCAGCAGTGTGAGTATGAAAAGAGGGGTTAGGGCGACGGGGGAAGTGTGGCGCACAGCAAACTGCCCCCGTATCTAACACACCCTTATCTGCCTCCAACAGTGAGAAGTCAGAGAACCTTCCTCCAGAATTACATGGGCAAATCCCACAACCAAATCAATAGGATTAACCCTTTAAATCCCACATAACGACACAGAATACAGATTCAGAATCAGGCCCCTGTTATTTAGATTACTTCGACTGGAGTGCCACTCACTCCGGCAGGAATTGCTTCTTTTTTTTAGCTTAACCAAAATTTAACAAACAGCAGGGGTGAAACACACCCTTGGCAATGTGGGGCAAATCCAATCAGTTTCATCCCCCAACTTCTTTCATCGCATATTGAGCAGCCTATTGAAACACAGGACTTCCATTTAATCTTGACTTGGACCCACTTGTTATAAAAGATCTGATTGAGCTACAGACTCACTCATTACTCAAATTAAGAAAGGCTTTAATTAAACTAATTTTGCAGACAATATGATCTTTAGCACATAATGGAGATTTTAATTTAATTTACTGTTTTATGTGTCACAATATTCTTACAATTATGCAACAGGCAACGCGCCTGTTTGAAGATAGCTTTAATGGAGGATATGAGTTGGTTTGGGGGGGGAGGGGGGGGGGGTCCGCTGGCCCCCCGCACAGATACAGAAAAAAGGCCTAATGAGCTGGAAAAAATTGAATGAAGTTTTATTTGCACAAGTCTTTTCTTCCAGCGAGCAGCCCCAATGTGCCTACATAGACCTTCAGCCAAGAACACTGTTTCAAGGCAAACTAGAATCACCCTTGGAACATAGCCTCATTCAGGAGCAGCATGACCCTCTGCAAACTCCCATCCCCCGCAGGGTCTACATGTAAATCCCCATGTCCCCTTTTTCCTTTTTACATTTAGGCTCTTATTTTCCCTTGCAAATTTTTTCCCCCACAACTTAGGAAGGAAGGTAAAATCCTTAAGCCCATTCTGCAGAACAATTTGAAACTTGGCATCCTGAAGGGTATGAGTCTGCAGGCCGTAAGAGGGAAGGTATTTAAGGGTTTTGCTGCGGTATTAAACAGCCACTATATCAAGTTTCTCATTCCAACATTTGTTCCTCTTTAGCTTCTATTTTCAGTTTCATAATGCTGACAAAGGAGGTACACAGTGCCGGGAACAACTGCAAGCCCCTGCATCCATCTGAAATAAATATTTACGATGCTCGTGCTCCATCTGAACAGAACATATGGGTAAAGTGGGGGAACAAATTCAACTCAGATACATCAATAAAGGCAGGAAAATGTGCTGTTCACGCTCACACATCTGTGAGACTGTGAGCTATGTGGGTGCAGGGTCAGTGAGTGGGTGTTCTTGTGGCCACTTATATCTGCATAACTTATCATCATATAAATGTTGTAACTCATATGTTCGACACGTGGGCAGGAGAGGGGGGGAACCTCTGACCCCCCAACCTTCTGTTTCCCTGGCCTGATGTGACATTTGGCATCTTCATGGCTCAACCGACAATTGCTGTGAACTGCAAACTGGCCCTGCATGATTCCTTCACTGGTATCAAAGCTCACTCCAGATTCCTGACTGGTTAATTCCACTTGCAAACCCATAGCCAAGCAGGACATGTGCTGCCAGAGTGGAAGCTCCCATGTGGAAACCCCTGGCAAAGTTATTCAGCTGGAAGAGGCAAGAAGAAGTAAGGAGGAGGATGAGAGGAGGTGGGTGGGGGGTACAGCAGGCATTTTATATGCAACTATTCTGCATTAGAAATGATTACCTTCAGGGGAAATAGTAAAATGTAACCCAGACAACTAGAAGTGAGATCGAGGTCAACCGTGACCTGGATCGTTCTATAACCTTAACTAAATGTTTTTTGTTTTCTAAACGTAACCATAGCTCAACTTAATTTGGTTGCCATGACAGCCTTCTTCTAACCCAAACCCTGCATGTTAATGGCCATGTAATATCAAGTTATCAACTGAAAAAACGTGATCAGAGAACATTAAGCAAATCTGGAAATGTGATCATCCTGACTCTTTTAAGAACACCGTACGCCAGGGGACATTACTTTTCTCTCCAAAAATGATTAATTAGGTAAACGTGAAACCACTGCAAATGAACACAATCTGTAGAAGATAGTAGAGCCTGACTGATCCCACAGAAATACTGGTGTCACAATGTTGGCAGGAAAAGACACTGCAGTGCATTCACTTGCAGCATTTCACCTTCATGTTTCATTTTGCACGCTTTAATTGTTTACTGTTCAAAATCTACTATTACTATTATTACTATTGCTCTCATAATAATGTTTATTCTCCAACTCTACAATATCCTACATTGGACACAACTGTATTGCGGTTTAATACACATTCGATGTCACCTTGCCAAAAAGGCGTGCTTATGTCATTTGTTCATGTAAAACAGCAACAAATGTCAGCTAATGTGTCATTAAAATATCAAATATCAACCTCGGCCATACATTGGAGTAGTGTTGTCACGATACCAAAATTATTGTTTCGATACCGATACCAAGTCAAGAATTGCGATTTCAATACTTTTTCGATACTTTTCCTGAAAAGGGAGAAACACTCAAA
>NW_023340257.1:23169568-23176552 GCF_004916995.1 Morone saxatilis | reverse complement strand
TCTTTATTGAGTTATGAGCCCTTCTTGGTCTTATGGTTCATATTCACTTCTAATTAGATGTTTCAGGTATGTAAAGAACCACGATAAATGCATGCTTCCCTGTTTTCCTTCCGCCTTGTATAGGCACGATGTGGTGTATTTGGTGAGTACTATTAGATACTGGCATTTTAGAGGAGTAAATACAGTTTAAGCACAGCACAGCCATTTACCCTAGCCAGCTTTTACCTTTATGCTTGGTAAGTGCCAGTTGTTGATGCAGAACTCTGTTCGAGCTCAAAGATAAAGGGGATAAAACACAACCCCCTTTCCGCCCGCTCTGAAGGTGGGGGCTGGTGGTTAGATTAGTGCACTCAACCACACCAACCCACCTTCTTTTTCGACACACATTTAAATACAAACAATCTACCTGACAAGCCAATGCGCTGCAAGGTGTTCGCTGAAAAAAAAGAGAGGATACAGGAAAGAGCGGAGGGCCTTTTTGGCCACGACTTTTCTGAAAACAATGCAACATTGGAGTCAATAATTCAGGGCCAGGCTTGAAACTGGAATCAATTAGCGACTCATTACGTTGCATTGGCATGACCCTATCAACAACATGAACGGATCAATTTGACCAGGAGACTGCAGGCCCTCTCTGTGTTCTGATCGGTCTTCATCTCTTTCACAGCAAAGGTTGACCATGTGGCACTGGAAAAACTGGGCAAATGGAGAATTCCTACCAGCTTCGGATGTGGGTGGACCTTCCGCGCGAATCTTTTCTCAGTGTAATGACAATCTTGCTGGAAACTCATCGTGGTCTTGGTGGCGCATGGAGAGAAGAATAAAAGCTGAAAACATTTCAGGAATGGTTCAATATAAGCAAATTGAAAATCCTTTTCAACTGAGCAATCTAATCTTTACATTTGATCAACAGGCCGGGAACCATGCAACATTGTAGGAAAGGCCCCACTGAGTAAAACTATGACAGACCACAGGAGCTGACCTGTTTATCAGTATTTTCTGTTTGTCTGTCTGCACAGGACGGAGGCACTAATGAGCTTTGACAACCAAAGCTGCAGCCCCACTGGGAAGCTTAGGCTACTATGTCAGGGGGAATAATTAAACCTGGTGGTTTGTGTTTCTAATTCCCTTATCAGACCACCCCCCCTCCTTTATACCAACCCACCGTTTGGCTGCTTGCTTCCTTGGCCCCCCCCAACCCATCTCTTCACCACCCCTTTCACCCACTCCATTTACCACCACGCGTTGCTTTTGACAGCACAGTCAGGCTCCCGGAGAGGACTATCAAGTGCGGAATATTAGGATTGGCGAGAACACAGTCGCATCTATTAGAAAGGAGAACATTTCATGAAACAAAAACCTCCCTTTTGTATGCAAGTTTTGGCTAACCAAGTCCCGACTCTCAAGCAAGCACAGCACCATCCTCAAAGGCAGAGCGGGGAGACAGGAGAGAGAGGAAAGGGGAGAAAGGGGAGAAGAGAGATATAGTGGGGGGTGGGCTGGGGGGGGGGTAGACCCAAGTTTGTCAAAAGTAAAAGAGAAAAATGTAAAGTTCTGCCAGGAGATCAGTTCTCAGCCTTGTGAAACCCGGGGTGCTGTGTCACTATGACGGAAATTTCAATACTACTTTGATTCCGAACATTTCCATAACTAGAGACTGAACCTGCTGCTAAATTTTAGAAATGTTCGATATTTTCATTTGAATGTGTTCTGCAAGCTAATATTCCATTTCAGCTTCACCCCCGAAGGCTATTTATCAGTGGATGGCATGTGCAGTGGGAGAGCTGGAAGGCTTGTAATGGGATTGACAGATGGTTTTTGAAGGCGGTATGGATGTTTTCAGTCAGAAGTTGAAGGCAGTTTGTGTAAATATTCAGTGTTTTATAAGTTGACCTGTTTGAGGTCACAGATTTAGAATTTGCAGGATGGAAAAGACACCTATTCTGCTGTCGAGTGTCAAAAACACAAGAAATCTACAATGAAACTAAGAAGAAAATGTCTCTTTCAAATAAAACTTAAAACTGGAAAGAAACTCCATAAGCACTGTATCATACTTAAAATTATTGATGATTCAAATGATATTACTTCTTACAGTGGGACATTGTTGGAGAAACTTTCATCAAATATTTAATTTAAGCCTTTAGTGGCCCAGTGTATCAGCCCACTGATATATCGGTCAGACCCAGGACAGTAAGAAGCAGAGCTGCAGGCCAGCTCTTGTCAACAAACTGCACAAGTCAGCACAAAATTCAACTGAGTCAAACAGCAGAAAACATGGCAAGAGCATCAACTAGTCCATCAAGTTTTAAAATGAATCCCAGTCCACCTCGACTAGTTCACAAAGAAGAGCTGCGTGTGAAATACACAGACAAGAGTTTGGCTTGGAGAGCACACAGCCAATGTAACAACACCTCACAGCTAATCAAGCCAATCAGGTAACAGAACATACAATTTATTTTTATATGACACCGTTTGATGGATTTTCTGCAGCACTGTTATCAGGTCAAAATTCAGCAACCACGATAGATTTTGTATTTCCACCTTAGAGGATCCATTTTACTCTTCATCCTCAGACTCGGCAGGTTGTTCACTGACTGGTTATCAGGACTTCTTTGCTCTTTAATGGAGGCACATCAGCCCAGCTGCCTGTTGTAAATTGACTTGTTCACGCAGTCACACGGGGGGAGTGGGAGCCGCACCGATCAGATCTGCTTTATTTTAAAGGCATACAGCCTTAGAGGGAAGACCAGGAATTATCCACTCTTTCAATCCCAGCTCAGCCTGTGACTAAATGCCCCAGTTGTAAACCCAGACACAATGAGCAAAGAACGGTATTCCCATATGGTTTCTTTTTTTAAATGCAGCGAAGCCAGAAAACTACAAGACGACTGCATAAAAAAAATTTAAATGATGCATTAAAAGGCTGCGTTCCCTTCACACAGCAGCTTGGAAAAACTGAAATGGATGCAGTTCCTGTAATAAATATATAAATATAATTTGCTTTTAACTGAAATGAATGATTACAGGTAGTAACTATAGTAACTGAGCTCTCGGGGAGAAATAGTGCGAAGAAACTCTGCAAGCTATTGGCAAGCCAAGACAGTGTCACATAAAAACAGTGCAGACTCTCAGAATCCTTCCAACATGTGAGATTATTTACTTTTTCTTCAGTGAAGATTTACATCGACTCAGGAACCATAATAAGCCTGTCCGCAGATGCTGGAACAACTATCTGACAAACGGCAAAGAAAATATGGAACAAGTGTAGTCAGTCAATGGCATTCTCATTCTCAAGAGCAGAACAGGAATTTAACCATTTGATCCCTTGACATGGATAGGATTGGCTAAATAGAAAGAAAAAGACTCGACAGATTAATGCCAAATCAGAAAAGCTCAGGGCGAGATTTGATCCCCTTTATTGATTTCCTTTTTCCTTACTTTGCTGATTCTGCGATTTGAGTTGAAACAGAGAAGAATTTCAAGGATTTAAAGCATAAAATTGCGACTGCAGCTTGCTGATAAACGTGTTTTCCATCCTGATCCACCATGGTGACGGTCGGGAGTGAAGAAAGTGAGGGAGCAGGCGAGGACACCTATCAGACACTATACACCAAAATAACAACCAAATGAAAACACTGCATATGATACTGAACTGCATGTTCTGACAAAACAGGTAACCTTACACGGCTGGTGTCTGGGACAAACATTACTTGATATTAGACTGAACTTCCCCTAAAATAGCTTCATTCAGTGATGAGGGATGACATCCAAACTATTCCATCATCACAGAGACAAGCAGGAGAGCTGTAAGCTCCTCAGTCAAGGCCTCGAGACATTCATTTATTCCTCGTTGTGACTGAAATCCTGCATATAAACTAAAGACTCCAAATAATCTGAGAGGTAAACTTAATTTAACATACATTCAGTCTTTAATACTATTTGTGCAGTCTTCCACACGCAGGGAACACTCCATTTTGTCATAACCTTTCCATTATTTAGGTTCAGTACTCATCGCCATGTTTTATTCATCTATTTTGTGATACGCAGCCATTATGCAGAGACCACAGGGGCTGGAAATGTGCATCAGGAACTGACAAAGAAAGCTGAGAATATACCTCTTGGATCAACTGCTATGGTGTACGGACCCAAACTTTGTTAATTCAAATATTTTGCCAAAGAAAAGAAAAATCTCTTGTTTGAGAGCAGCTCCTGAAATTAATGAGGGCCCCTCTCCATTTCCAGAATCATAGCAGGCAAAAAAGACATTTCACGCAGTGTTTCGAGAAGGATTTGCTAAAGAGCTGACAGGAGGACCACAATGAGCTAAATGCTCAAAGAGATGAAGTTTGAGTGGCCAAGTGCCTCCATTAGTTCCTATGGCAAAAAGCGAAGCTTAATCTCCTGTCAGCTCCCCTCAAGCTACTCTCCCAGGACTCGGAGTTCTCTCTCTCCCATCCATCACCTCAGCGGGGACCAAAGGGAGACTCCCCAAAGCAATGAGGATCAGAGCAATTTGCATTCACGCTCAAACCATCAGGGCCCAACAATCCCACAGTGATGCTCTCCATTTCACTATATCACAACTGTCATCCCGGTGAAATGCAAAAAGCCTCGGAGTAGAAATTAGTTTTTTTCAAAAGAGAGAAGAAATTAGCAAAGTCAAAATGCTAATTACAGTGTTCCAAAGGGGCAGCAGTATTTGTTCCATGACTCATCTGAGGAAGCATTTTCATGCCTGTTTTAGTGTTCAACATCAAACACCAACCTATTTCAACGTGCCTGCAATTGTCCTCAGCCCCCCCGACTGTTCAATCAATCAATCAGTCAATCCAGCTGAAGTACGTGACATTTCATACACAAAGGTAGACTTCAGTGTGCTTCCAATGAGTCTGAAAAACAAACACACACTGAGCAGCACAGCATGTGACCATTTGTCATGATTCAAAATGAACTGTAGTGCGTCAGGCTTCGGTGACAAGCTTGCGCATAGAAATCAGGCTGTACAATTAACCCTAAAGAGTCCCGACAATAAAGCCGTCTATCAAAACAAAGCAGGAAATATCACCCATGGTTTGCATCTCTCCTGGGATGTCACGTGAGTATTTAACAGCAGATAAACACAGTTAAAGGGCAGAAACTAATACAGATGTGATGTGATATTAGTATGAAAGCTTATACCAGGAAAAACTCAATGACAGACTGCGTAACATGACTGACAGAACTAAACAACGGGGGTCTCCAGCAGAAGGGTTCTAGCCTGCAAGCTGCCAAGTTATTACAAAGATTACAATTCACAGCGACACAATTTCCCATCCTGAATAATAGTACATTCAAAGTTGATGCTTGTCCGCTATTCAGCATTCATTTCCCAAATGTTTAATCCAACTAAGATGAGGAATTATAGCTGGAAAATCTCCTTATCCCACCGCTGAGAGTGATATCTATATGGGCTCGAACAGCACCAGGACCCGAGGATGGAGCCAAGCCATAAAAAAACCACCTGGTTGCTAACTCAATTCACACTCAATTAAATATCAGTCTGGAATACTGGAGAGACCAAGTGCTAATATAAGAAAGCAGGAACAGAGCTGCTGTTATGCTGTTATTATTCACAGAGATCCATTATTCTCAATGTTCCTTTTTGATAATCTATTTGGCGAGCAGCTCGGAATATTTTCTGTTTATGAATTTGGCACTCTTGTGTTTTCTACAAATGGTTATTACAATGACAAGCACAAATGGCTTTCCCTAATGGATAACTGCAACAGGGTTTGCTGCTGCTTGCATTTGTTAGGACCATTCCCCCCACTTGTTTGTGCATGGCTAATGAGGGAAGAGTCTGGAACATGTTGTATATCAATTAGGCCATCAAAGACTGTGGGCATTTATGGCAACGCCCTTTAACCTCAGGGTGAAAGACCAAATTCTTGTTTTTGCATGTCAAAAGAAATGAGTCCAAACAACAGCTGAAATAAAACATTTCCAAGACATTTCCTGCCCTTCACGGAGATGTCTGAAAGCATGAATTATGCAGTCACTTTGGTTTTAAGTAAACTACAGTGGTTCCAAAAATGAATCAGGGGCAAAGTGCATTCGTATGACGTCTAGTTAGTCTTAAAAAAACTCCTTCTTCACTCAAATGAGACATGTCCAAGACGCTTTAAGCGCAATTTTTCGAGACATTTTCCACTCACTTGACTGAACAGCTTCAAAAGATTTGCCCTGTGAATCCCAAGGGAACCAGTTAATCCTGATCTTCTCCACAAGCAAAGGGATCATCTCAATGTAAATCAGACAGGGCTTTTGATCAAAGTATTCAATCAGACTTAAACACATGACGCCACAAGGAGCCTCATTCGCGAACAAGGTCAACATCTCGGTTGTTCTCCACCTCAAGGAAGGTGAAAAAAAAAAAAACAGCCCAGATGTGACTAAATATTCGCCTGGAATACAGTTTTTTGATTTATTAGAGCGCCAAAACACCCCATTAAGCAAACATGTACATTCTGCAGTCTGTCAGAGAAAATGAGGATGAGATCAGTGCTGCTCAAAACACGATCTGACATTTCTTGACCACACTTGACCCTCGTCCATTCCTTTCTTAAAATAGGGGCGCCAGACGGAATTTACTTCTCCAAGATGTAAACAAACCAGTAAACTTCTAGCTAAGCTTTAAAAAACCCCTCTCTCTGCTTAATGGATCACACACACACACACACACAGACTTATATACCTGGTGTTCTGTTGTTGGCTTGTTTTCCAATTAGAAGGTTGTCAATATAACCGGAATAATGATGCTCCTTCCAATAACAGTCATATGCACTTATTAAGCATGTATTTAAATAATTAGGGCCACTTTGGAAACCTTTAATGTCAGGATGATCAATGTCAAATTATCACTCCATTTATCAAACACCTCATCCCTCCGCTCTACACACACAGACACACACACACACACACACACACACACACTTATCTCCATCT
>NW_023340257.1:23154781-23169468 GCF_004916995.1 Morone saxatilis | reverse complement strand
GGGGGGGGGGGGGAGGGAACGTCGCCTTTTTGTCTCTCTTCTTCCGTCTGCAGAATTGAGCCAGCACCTAACAGACAATCTGCTGACACCGTCCCCGGTTTAGTTCCTTAAGTTCCCGGTTGTCCCCGTCTGCAGCCACGGCCAGCCGGAGAGCACAGCACGCCAGGCCGGTGAAGTTGTTGTAACTCTGGAAATGGTGGGATGAGACTCCCCCTTGTTTTTTTTCTTTTTCCAGTTTTGGATGAAATACAGGGAGGCTTTATCCCGCTGTGCGCACCGCCCCGCTGATCTGCCACCACAGTGTGTTGCTGACTATCGCTGACGCTTTGGGAGAGATCGGGATCGGGTGACGTTGTGCAAGGGAGGAGCCTGGAGTGTCCTGCAAAAAGCAAAAGCATCGCCTGGATCAAGCACAGCAGCCTGGTAGCCCTGTCGGAAGTGACTCAAACTTTTTTTATTTTTGGATCTTTAAAATGAACCCTCATGGAGCAGGACGCGATACAATCATATGTGATAAAAACTATCTGAGCTGGATCCGTTGTGTATTGCTACAGTGTGTGGGGGATGTGTGTGTGTGGGGGGAGGACATAGAGAACATAGCGTGTAAAGTCATGTTAGGAGAAATAATGCGTTGTGAAATGCCACTCATATGTTGTAATCCCGCAGAGCCACCGAAACCAGAACCCTGAAGGGAACAACCAACCGAGACTGACACTGTGGTGAACAAATGGCATTAGAGCCCTCAGATGTTGAGGAAGTTGTCTGAACCCCACTCTCATATCCACTGCTCTGTGAAGCAAAATGAAGGACAGTATTTTATAAATGTTTATTTTATTCAGCCAGTATTCCCCATTTTTCAAAATATAATTGAATAATAATTAAATGGAACTAATGAATGTCCTAAACAGCCACCGTACAGACAGGTGGGGTACAGGCAATGAAAAACAGCAACATTTATCAATTATTACATCATTCCCTTCAAATTAGTGAGAGCCTGAGGTATTTGTCATGTGCAACGGCACCATCAGGGATCCCCTCAATGGCCCCTGCAGCACTCCAGACCTCAAGTGAACCAAAAGCCTGACATAAGTCAGGGTGGGGCAGTGAAAGCTTAAATATGATCCAAATACAGTCCTCCTTCCTCCAGGCAAAGTAACACTGGAGGAAGATGATGATCTTAGAAGGAAAAAATTACTTACCGAAGTAATTGAAAAATGTTCCTTAAATCCTCAACTATATGTATGTGTGTGTGCATGAGAGGGAGGGGAGGATAGGGGTGTCTATTTGACCTCATAAAGCAGCTGTGAGAGCTGACTGTACCCAGCCCCCCTTTCCTTTCCTTCCTTCCTTCCTACATACTCTTTGGCCAGTTCATCTTTTTCTCCAGAAGCAACCAAACAGGATCAGGCTTGTGAAGGCACTGCCTGTAAATGAATGGGAGGATGAATGTGATAACACTTCCCTCTTGTGGACAGTAGTTCTACAGATAATTACAATAGACCAGGACCAACATGCTTAATATTAAACAGTCCATTTTGCTGTTTGGACTTTGCAGGTTTGCATGTGGTCAAAATCCTGTCTTTGTTCGTGATTTACTATCAGCACCACAGAATTATCTGCTGAACAGCAAGAGAAAATTACCTGGCATGACAAAACAGCACTGGGCCAATTGGTTATTAGGGTCAGTGTAGTGTTTGGGGCACGGCAACATAAATCAAAGTGGAAAAGCACATGCACTATCATTTCTAAGTGAAGGATGTGCTGTTAATAAACATGCCTACATTCCTGTTGAACGCAATAAAACCAGACTGGTGCATTCTGGGAGCATACAGATAAACTCCAGCCTTGACATTTTGTTTTGTCAAATAGCTGCAGAGAAAAACAAAAGGACTGCTGTTTGAAATTCTGTACACTTACCCCAAAGTAATGGTTTTAGCAAAATGGAATCATGTCAACTGAATGTATTATGTAGTTTGCAGCTGTAATGTATTACTGTCTATTGACTTTCCACTGGGTATCACGCAAGAAAGCAGGAGTATTTCCAGAGCTGTGAATAAAATATACAGTATGAATTAACAATGTCAATTTTACACTATATTTTACCATTTGGAAGATAATCACTTTACTTCATAAACCTTGAAAGGTCAGCGCAGCAGCAGCCTGAGGGTATTGAGAGAGGGGTAGTCTAAATTTGATAAACTTTACAGCAGGAAGGGAAAATAAAATACTCTCCTTCGAGGACAATTTCCTTCTGGGGATGACAATAGCTCATCATAGGGACTTGACTTGGGAACCGGAGGGTCAGCCAGCATGGATCACACTATGGAGTGTGGACTGGTAGCTGGAGAGGTGCTATTTCACCTCCTGGGTTCTGCCGAGGTGCCCTTGAGCAAGCTACCAAACCTAACTGCTCCAGGGCTCCCGTAGCGCCCCAACATGGCATCCTATCACTCCACCGTCTCTCATTTGCATGTTCATGAGCCCTGTGTGGGTGGGATTGTATTTTGTGTAAACCATCAAGTGATCATTGGGGATTAATAAAGTTCATGTTCTTCTGTCGTCTTAACTAGTTCTCCAATGTGTAGCACACTGGTCAGCAGTGGTTGCACCCACAGTGATCATCTTGGGTTGAAATCTTGGCGTCTTGACAAAAAGCTTCCATGCTCGGACAAACTTTCCGTGACCGATAATATCTAAAAAACTCCAGGTTTGCCTCTTGCCTTGGTGCATTAACTCCGATGCCCTCTTCATCGAGCGACCGCGGTTGTGATTGATTTACAGGCGAGCTGATGAAATTTGATACACTCGTTCTGAACTACAGTTTGCGCCAGAGCTCAAGACGATGCCTGAGCCACTGTGGAGATTTAGGAACTGTTCAGCATAATGAATATTTGGAGTTGCATAAGAAAAAGTAACGCTGGCTAAATCATAGGTTAGGCCCATTAAAGGTAACAGATGAAGGGTTTTCTGATTAATACATCACTGTCAAATAAACGGTGATGATGCATTTCACTGCGGTGAAAAAGTAATTGATATTTTGCTGATGACAATGTTACTAATTCATTTATTTAAGAAGAGAGGCAGTGTCGGTGCCAGTGGCGCAGCCAAGGGGTGGCCAGGGTGGGCCATGGCCACCCTGATATAATCACTGCCCTTTACAAGTCTCATAAGCATAATATGCTTCTGAGTAATGAGTGCTGTATGCATAAAATATCAGATATTTTACATTAGCTACTTAATTCATTTGAATCAATAATGTATTTTTTTCATATACACAGCCTGACAAATTGCATAGCCAGCCAGCCATCAGTGACAGTCCGTCACACTCCGACCCTCTCCCCCAGCTTTTGGTCTTGGTGTGCCAACCCAAAATTTTCAGTGGCCCCATCTGGCCACCCCTATGAAGGATTTTTGAGTGGGTCACTGTGATACACTAAAAACTACTTGCTGTCAAACAGTACAGATAGAATGTTAATATCCACAACAAATACAGACGTGACAACATGTTGAATCAGACTTCAAGCACTGTATTATCTTTCTTCTAATTATAAGATCTAATTAAGTGACTGTGTGACTTCATTTTTTTAAATTTGTTATCATTTTGATAAATAATCTCGAGGCTGATTTAAGTCTTCTTGTGCACAGTTTAGGGGGGAATAAAAAGAAAATGTAATTCATTAGAATTGTTTAAAAGTCAACAGGCAATAGGTCATGTAGAAAAACAACCTCACTCACTTACATTATGTCATATATCAATAACAAAATATAATAACATAAGGTATGAGTCTAATCTGCTTCAGTCCCAAATTCTATCATCACCTAGGCCCGTGATGCAAACACTGATTTATAAAACCCGACATATGTCGTAGTGGTGACCTAATGTAAGCTGTCACCAACTTGCACTTGTGAGCACAAAAATTATGGCAGGACTTTGGCAAAGTGCTGATGAGCGAAATAGAATCCAGGTTTTCAGCAGTCCAGAATAGCATGAAATCTGCATTGGGCCTGACCCAAGTCTGCCTCCCTGGAGAGCAGACAACTCTTTTGATCCAGAACTGTTAGTTTCTCTGGCCTGAAAAATTTGAAATCTATGTCTCTGGCTCTCTGTATTTGTTCTCAAAAATTAGGGATCTACAATGTAAAATCATATTGAATGTGGATCTCTTAATATATGAACATTTTACAAAACATGATTCTGAGGCAGGGAGCAGACTTCATCCTGAATGCAGCATTTTCACATCTGGAAACAACAAACACCCCTGCCAGGCTGCTCTTAACTGAGTCCCCTTTAATACAGTGCAATTATATTGTTGCAAACAAATTACTGACCATTTAAAGTAATGGCTTGACAGTGAATAGTAATTGTTTCAACCAAGAGGGTTAGGCTGGTAATGTCTTCAATCCATTCTCCATAGAAACTGCTGTAGAAAAAAAAACACTTGAAAGTGTTCTTCAATTTCCCAGTCGTTGATAGATGGGAACAGGTAATAATATGTCATTTATAGACATAAGTAGTAACATGACTAACACTGTCAGAGCCAAAAGCTCCCTACCAAACTAGACCACGGTGGTAACTAACTGTGTGATCCTGCCATTCTTACAACCATTGAACCTAAAACACATAAAAAATTTAATGTTCCCAAAAACAAACACACATGCAAAGCATAAGAAGAGAAAAGCCAACATTGCACTGTTTGAGGCAGCTAATCTCCTTCAGAGTAAACGCAAAGGTCTTATCAACCTTTCACAGTGTTTTTATTTTCGGTGTATTATCTTTTTCTTCAAATGTCCAATCAAAGGGACAAAAATTGGCTCTCTGGCATTATCAGCATGTGCTCCAAAATCGCTGTAAGAAGAAAAGAAGAATTCTTAGAGAGTTTAACTCTCAGTAGTAGGTCCTGTGAAAAGCCCAGAAAACATTAGATGACAAGTCATTCATGTTCCTCTTACCTGTGGTGCATCAGTGCTGGACAGATTGAAAATACCTCTGTGGCCAAAGATGAAAATTTAGATAAGATAGTTTATGAGGTCTCTAACAGTGGACAATGGTATGGTATTTCATATGCATTTGACATCTGACTTCTGCCCATGAAATGCACTTAAAATATGCAAATGGAAACATCTGGACTATTCTATCTGTCATGTGAACTGTACAATATATTGCATGTGTCATGTTTAATGTTGCTTGCATATTTAATGGAATCCCCTGAACTGTCCAAGATAGAATAAATAATGTTGTAATAAAGTTAAATGAATTGAAGTAAATTTAACCTTTAACAGGGCTTTGTGTGTTCCTCCATTTTGGTTCTAGATTTGAGAGAGAGAGAGTGAAGAGTGAAGCTACTATTCACCACGCTTATAAGGCATCTGTGCTCTCCCACATTAATTCTTGACATTTTAGTTAGTCATTTAAGCATTATATACTGTCTTTAGTATGGTAAACACATACTGGACTAGTGTTTCTGTCTGATATACCTTTAAAGAAAGGCAAAATCTACCAAATGTACTGTGTTACTATGTTGCTATCAAACAAATCAGGGAGCTAATATAAATCAAACAATGCAAACTTTAGCTTAACTGATCATTTCATTGTGTTT
This sequence comes from Morone saxatilis, assembly GCF_004916995.1. Lineage (NCBI taxonomy): Eukaryota > Metazoa > Chordata > Actinopteri > Moronidae > Morone > Morone saxatilis. The sequence continues at coordinate 23,163,871 of NW_023340257.1, read as the reverse complement.
AGGTCTTTAACAAAAGCGAGCATGTCATAGTTACTGAGAATAAGTAGATTTACCTGATTTATTGTACATGCTTAAACCTGAGATGTGCACTGATGTGTTTTATAGGGTAAGGCACGGACATAAGGATCCAAATAGGTGCTTAATAATGAGAAAAAAAACATGATGAGACTACATCCGTTTTCATAAGAATGGAAACAGATTTTGTAATAACAAGAAAATATCTCCTAATCATAACAAAAGACCTTGTTATTGTAAGAAAACCTGGTGATTTTTCTCTGTCGAGCTAAATGCAATATGCAGCCATAATTCAGGGCTGTTTTTTTGTATTTTAAAAACAAGCCAAAACACAAAAAAATGATGGCTGACCAAAGAAATACAGATGACGTACTGTAGCCGACAGCATTTCAAATTGTGAGTACTGAGCAGGTATTTGGTCTTTTATTCATGAATCCTAGTGTGTTTCAGTTATAAGACAAGGAAAGATGATGTACTTGTGCATGTGGGTATGTGTGTGTGTGTGTGTGTGTAGGTGTGTGTGTGTGTGTGTGTGTATGTGAATGTAAGAGACTTTGGATAATTCTTTCCTTCAGGGAACGTTTAGGGAAATGCCACTGTTTCCAACTTTAAGAGGAAATTCATCTCTAGCCTAATAAAGTAGCTAAAGTCACATCCTGTTACTCACCCACTACAGTAGACGAGTAAACTAGGTAGCTGACAAATGAGTGAATAACAACCCACAGTGTACTGCATCAGCACACAGTTATATCTGTAGGGATACAATTGACCTCTGTCTGGTAGCTAGCTGCCTCTAATGAGTGAGCATTAACCTTAGTTTATGTGCTAGTAAACAAAGAAAGAACTATTGTTGCAGAAAGCTGAGCTCACAGAAAAGAGCTTTTTCATTGGCTCAACAATGGATACATACTGGCACATAAAGTGGGAATTTAAAGGATTATTTTCTTATTGAGTTTCTGAATTTGAATGTCATCTTTAGCACGTAAATCCTAATTATTACTTCCTTAAAAATGTGAATTTGACTGTTGCTCTTAGCCACCAGAATCTGCCCCGTCAGTCTCTCAAGTACAAATTCACTCCCTAACATTTTCCATTGTTATATTTTCCCATATTCAGAGCTATACTAATCCACTCACCCTTGATTTTTGTGGCTTTCAGCTCTGGTTGAAACTGTTCCGAAGCGTTGTGATTGCATTATCTTTGCAAACTGTGGATCCAACAGCTACATCTCAGCACGGAGGCACTTTTGCAGTGACAGCAGGATAAAATCTCTGCTCCGAGGATAATGAGATGGATCACATGCATGGCAGCACTTGCTAAGTTACATGGTTTTAACCATCTATCAACAGGCTCATTTTCAAGCCACTTCAACCTCCTGTAGCCTGGCTAGCCTGTCTGCACTTTGACTGGCTGTCTTGTTAAAATGTGGATGTTGCATGCTCTCATACAGAAACGACCAGGCTTCCCCCCAAATGAAAAATAAATTATCATTCTGCTATCAGCCGCCCCTAAATCACTCATGGCTTCATAATCACAGTACCTTCCTGGTGGCAATAAGCCACATTTATTTCACTCATCAGTGCTAAAAATAGACACGGTTTAGTATAACTGTTCTTTCTAAAGCTGTGGAAGGCAGGTTACTGTCACTGATGTCCATGTGTGCCAGCCAGGTCTGATGCGCTTTCACTCCAATCAATTCAAATTGTAAATAGAAACTGCCTCATTTGCTAATGGTCGAGTATTCATTCTGATATCTCCTGGTTCGTTATGACAACCTTTTCATGCCCAAAAGCTTTTCACTTTTTTGAATTCTGAAGAATATCCACTTTGCTGAATTGATTGCTGAATGGAGGACGAATTAAATTCAGCTTTTGTGCCAGCATTCAAAGACACGGTTTAGCACATGTGCTTCACAAATTTGCAAAAAATGTTCCAGGCCTGTCCTGTCTGATAAAATGCCTAATATAATTGACATCCTTCCTGGTGCTATACAACAAAGATTTTCTATGCAGGAAAACAAACCCAGTGTTGCTACAAGACTCCATGTAGAAAATAAAGACTCCCCATTACCTTAGCTTCAGGACACCCCTGGAATATTTAAGGACAATACAAAATCAACTACACCTACAAACCACACCTCTAGACTCACTATCATGAGAGCAAAGAGCGATGCAAATATCTACAAGGTCGAAAAGTAATGTGAAAAAAAACTTCCACAATGTCGTCAACATAAAGACGACATCAGCAATTTTACAAAGTAATAATGAGAAGAGAAAAAAAAAGAATCTCTTTCTGTCAGACTCAGAGGAGGACACCCGAAGGTGACACAGCTGCTGCCACTATGTTACTAGAGTCTAAATACTCCAGTTGGGATGCTTGATGATTCAGCATCAAGTTAACCAAATTACTTGTTTATGTAATTATATTGTCTATTATCTGCTGTGTCACCTACAATATGATCATTAAACCCAACCCCTTGTTGAGCGAATGTTTCCAGAATGCTGCACCCCACAATGTGCTGCTTGTAAACAACAAATATCAGTTATTGCAATAAGAGGGTTTGTTTACTGTTGTATTTATGACAGATTGCCATTTCTGTGCTTTTGACTACAACTAATCACATTGCATATATGAAAACAGACGTGATAAACCAACAAACAAACAAAAATTGGGTGATGACAGAAAAGGAAATGGATTTATAGGAAATGTTGTTTTCCTTGGACTATGTAAATAAATGCAAAGTAAATGTACAAAAACCTAGATTGGACATTTTGAAATGCTGACTGCATCGTGCTCAGGCTATTCCAGACTACTGCCTGAGGCGGGTGATTTCATTTCTTTATTTCAAAGGAATACATCATTAGAAGAGTTTGCAGAGAGACACATGCTTTCTGTTGGTGCCTATTAACTTCTATTTATATTTCATGATTTATTTACCAGTAGCTTATTAGCATAAATTTATCAGGAAGGATTGACACAAAAGGCCACTCTTTGCTTCAAACTGATGTGGCAAACACTTAAATAAGGTGGGAATATTAAAAAAAACTTTTAAACTAGTCACCATCATGCACCAAAATTTAGTAGGGATCATGTAACGGATGTCAGAGTGCAGACTCACTGTATGGGGTTTGTAGGTAATTTATGTTCAAAGCTTCTGTATATGATTGAGCTGGATTACACTTAGATTTGATGTTATGAAGTTTGAGAAAACTTCATAACCTTAAGTAAACAAAATTGCTGCTTCTGAGCGCAACTTAACATTCATCTCTGATGGTGGGTGTAGTCAGAAGTGCAGTCAAAAGGATTGCAGTCAAAACTAATAACATCATACTTTGTTGTCATTTGCGCGGTTTTCATTCGCTTATATTGACCTATATAGGAATTCTTATGGTCTTTGTTACCTTAGAATGAGCCTTTTATATCTACAGATGCCACAGGTCATCTTCCATTTAGTCCGCCATGTTTCTACAGTAGCCCTGAAAGGACAAACCAAACACTGGCTCTGGATAGGGGCATTCGCTCTAGATAGGGCAGTTTGTGTGTTTCGTGGCCACCATAGTTTCTCCTTCGCGCTTGGAAGGGGAGGGGGAAGCGAGGGAGTTGCAGCTACACCACTAGACGTCACTAAATCCTACACATTGGACCTTTAACACAGATAAACTGTGGTTGGGTTTGCTGTCTCTCTGCTGCTACTCAGACTCATTGTTCTGGGTAGCAGCTCACTACCTTTCTGACTGCGAATGCCAATGAAGGCAGAATGTTGTGATGTTACTGTAAGTTAGATTGAAAATACATTCATAAAGCACAATCATAAATGTTATCCCATTCTACTCTGGAATGTAATTTCATTGCTTAAGCAAAAAGCAAAACAAAGCAAAATTATTGGTCAGTCAAAGACATGATGTTGCTAGTGGGACAGTGGATGGATGCCATCTTTGTTTTAGTTCATCATTTTAATTTTCCCTCACTAACAACATGCAAAAAAATATGGAACTCAGTCTTCAGTTGCATCTCCACTACACCCTGTCAAACTGCAATTGCTATTGGGTTGGAAATGTTCTGTACAGTATGTAACAGCATCACATTATGCTCCTAAAAGCGTTTGCAGGAGAGTAGATTTGTTGCTTCTCCTACAGAACAAGAAAAAAAGTTGGCAGAGTTTTCCCTAATTATCTTCAGACAGTCTATTTTATACTCCCTCTTCTTTCTTGCTGGTTTAATGTAAGAAGTGATCTTTCGGTCTAATCACTATTTCTCTAAGAGTACTTTATAGTATGTCATAGTTGATTGTCTTTATTTTTTCTATGCACCACTCCTTACACCTGCTCCACCTTTATATTTCATGTACACATTTTGCTGTATGGCCAACGACTGAGCACATTCGAGGGAGGTTCAGACTACCAATGCCAATAAATTCATTTAAATGATAAACTATGCAATTATGTGTGTACTGTATTAAAATAATGTTATGCTACTTTAGGACCACATACTGCACTGTATGTTTTTTGTATGCCCTTTAAAACACATGGGATTCTGTATAATGTATATGTATAATGTATATTCCATACATTTTGTTTGTTTCTCTGTATTTTGTGGCTTGTTTACACCTTTTTTATTCTTTGTGTATGGTTTCATTTCTTATTTCAGTGAATGTTTTCATATGTGAACATAAAGCTTACAGTCCAGTGTTACCTCCTATTGTTGCAAGACATCAACAAAACAAAGTCAAATCTTTTTCCATTTGTCTCATTTTACAACAACATAATCATAGTTGGAAAGGATTGGTGTATTCCTTAAATCAATCAGTGTAGAATATACATGATTTGACTTTTTAGAGGAGACTGTCTGCTGATTAATACACATAATAAGGAAGACAGACAATGTCTGCACTCCATAAATACACTTTAATGCTTTTAACAGCATGGCAGCAGACAGAAAGTAATTTCACTGCTTGTGTTCTTGCAAATTTCAATGTAATATTCTGCACTGCCATCAATATTAACAATTATAAAAGCCATCAGATGTGCATCCAAATTCAATCAATAGCTCTTATGTTAAGATTTCAGGAAATGCACTGCAGGCAGGAGATATATTTTATTCTGTCATTTGAGTGGGATTATTATCTGTAGTTGCCGGTCACAAACTCAGCACATGAAAAAGTTTTAGCAATAGCAAAAAGTGACTTTCTGCTTATCTGGCCAAAACTTGTCAGCTCAGACTAACTTAATTAAGTTTAACTTATAAGATTAACTTATGTTGGACAAAATACATTATGTCAGCATACCTTGCTTTCATTTAAAACGCAACTAGTCACTTATACACTGGAACATGCATGTATAATTCATCGTAGAGCAAAATTCAAATGGCAAGGCAATAACACCATTTGAAGGGTTAACCTTAAGAAATGTTATAGGCAGATGATCCTCATCGATTATGTATCTGCATGTATAACACACCAGCTTGGCCTCACCAAAGGGCAATACGAATAACACGCCTATCTGAAGTGATTTTGTGTGTTATCGCAATTTTCTCTTTGGCGAGTCATTTTCCGTGTGAATATCATATCAGGTGACGTATCATAAAGAGCGACAAAGTCTGCATAGGGATGTGGTCGGGGTAGGTAGGGTAAAACAAACACAGGACATCATGCCAGAGACCCTCTAATCCCATTTGAAACCAAAAGTAAGTGCTGATTTACTTTAACTTACATAGCCTACGTTTATGTAATGTATTTAACTGAAGTGAAGTTAACTGATGTAAGTAGCATTATTTTGTGTGTGTTATTTGGATGCATCTGATTTCAACAGAATGAACAGTTAATAGGAAGGCCTGTCACCTGCATGAAATTTGAAAATGTAAAGTCGTGTTATTTGTGTGCACATTGAAGGGACTGGGTTGAATATACAGTTACAGCACTGTACAAAAGAAACTAGTTACTGTGCGCAGTAAAGTCTGTGGAGTTAAACTGCTGAGCAAGATGCAGTAAGAAGACCCAAGTGCTGCAAGGAAAGGATTATATCTGAAGATCTTTAATTTCAGTCTTGGGCTTCAAAGGCCTGCAGAGAGAAAATGAGAGAATTGGTGAGTGACCAGTGGGCTATCAGCAAATGGGTGGGCAGTGACACAGGGCTCATCACAGGGACCATTCTGGAGGTGCACACAAGACAAAATGACCACGTCTGTCTGAATAAATTCTAGCTGTGGGCAACAGACACTTCCATCATACACTTTATTATGTCTGAAACATCAGAAAAATAAGTCATGGAATACGATTATCATTTGTCATCTGTGGTAAAAGCTCAGAGAAACTTATGTAACACATTTAGTGGTGATTTGTAAAAGAAGAGGAAAAACACATTCTTTTTGACAGAGAGATGCTACACTGTTTGTATCTGGAGTACTCCTGTGCATCTTGTTTATTTTCATATTATCACAGTGGGGGCATGGAATCATCTCAGGATCAATCCTCTTTAATGCTTATGTGAGAGAAACATCTGGTTTTCAATTAGATATTTAGCAAGCCTGACAACAGGGGGTTACCTCAAAGTAGCGATAGTGTCACTGGGCCTGCAATAATGATGTGGCTAATGTGCCTATCGAACGACACGTGGATCGAGAGCTCAGCCTGCTGCAGTATCTTAAGATAGCTCTGCGCAGTCTGTTTCTTCTGATAAGGTGCAATCTGATTCAAAGAGATCAAGCATGCTGCAGGAATATAAATCGTCTAACAGAAAATAAAACCCAGTCAACAGCCACAGATTAATAAATCCACACCCTCAATCAGAAAAAATGTGATCCTGTCATGTTGGTCTCATGCCCCTGTTTGAAACCCCAACAGTCCACCAGCCTATCTCTGATGCCTTTTTGCCTGCATGAGTTTGAATAATACCCTCTGAGCATGCCAGGGGGTTATCAGCGTTCACCTCCTGGTAACAAGCTGTCTTATAAAGTTGTTGTGAAAAAGCGTTTTTTTTCAGCAGAGGTAGCAACATTTGAGAATAAGGAGATAACCGAAATAAAAAATAAAAAAGAGGATCTGCCGGAGCTGATAAGACTTCAGGATGGTAAAATTGATTGCAGCCTGTTTTCCTCAGCATGTGGATTTTGCTGATCTAACCAAAATCTACCAAACAATACAGTAGAAAGGAATGGATTTTGACTTATAACATCCTGTATCTGTGATAGTCAAATAGCTTAGTTCAAGGGCCACTTTTGGGACGTGATGGGAGCTGAGGGGCCAGATGATAAAACTCTGTTATCACTGCAAGCCTTTCAACATTCACTCTAAATATTTATCTATGTAGCAAAAAAAAAGATAGTTACATGTTGTAACTCAAGTTTTATGATCACAGGAAGAGCCCACTGAAGGGCTCTACAGGTTTGGAGCAGGACCAGGAGAGTGGGAGTCTTTTCCCTGACTGTTCCAACACTGTACACGCTCTTTCTCTGCTTTCATGTGTCTGATACGTATGGAGAGGAGAAGTGAGGCATGTTCCCCTGCTGTTTCCTGCAGGTGCCCCCACCCCCAGGCATCTAACCTCCTGTATTAGATGGTAATGATCGAGATGCTGGTCCTCTTCAGCCCCCAAGGCTGACGAGATCTGCCAGCTGATCTAAATCTACTTCTAACGGGTTCTATTGGTTAAGGCCTGCATCTCTGAACATAATGACCTCAGACCTACATCACAGGATCCCAGCCCTGAAATAAAGTCGACCATCAAAGCAAAGTCATCAAAATGACTCACGATCGATCCTCAATTTCCCGAATCTCTACAAAGTTCAAAGTAAGCATGAACCATAGAGACACAATAGCCACTTTTATGGGAAATAACAGGTTAAAATAAACCAGAATTTCCTTTTAACTTCCTTTGAGATTAGTTCAAGTGGCACTTGAGTCAACTCCTCCAGACAGCTACAGCTGAAGCCCACCCTGTCTCACCGATCCACCCACGACTGGAGGCTTGATACCAGGACTCCTCCCAACCAGTCAAGAAATAATAGGCGTGTTGATTATTTTGTGGAACAGAGTATGTATGTGTACATTTCAGTAAACACAGATTGGTGACTACAACCTATACAGCCATTAGAGAGGCTCAGACCCTTTTTTTAAACGAAGAAATAGGACAGCATGCACTCTACTGGTGAGTCAAAACAACATTTCTGGGCCTGTATGATCAATACAGACATCCTGCAACCACCATGGCAATCATTGATTGAATAATGTGCACAGCTCCATGCAGTTTTTCCCAACTTGTTAAAAAGAAATGTGCATTGAAGGGCTGGTATTGGGATAATAAAAGGAAATTGGGTCCATTTGCTGTCCCTCCTGAGGGAAGTAAGGCGAACATATTGCCCTTAAGTAAAATAAAAAACAATAGCAGCATTTTGTCATCCATTTAAAATGTGAGGACATGTATTGGAATCAGATGTGATTTACCAAATGCAAATGGTCTCCAAAAAATGAATTTTTACGTTTGTAGATATAATTTAAGTGCAGACAGTCTTAATTCTGGCTGAGCTAATTGGCTTGAAATCAATGTGTTGTCTTAAAATGACTCTTTCCAGCCTGTATACAAGCAATCCTGCATGCAAATGACCATAATGCAAGCGCCCTACATATATAGTTGTATACTATATATAGTTGTCATGGAAACAAAGCCAAATAGCCAGTCCCACAAGGCTGCCAGCCACTGATGGTCTGAGGGTCTTTTTGATGATAAGCCGTCCTGACAGTATTTTTCTGTCCCCATGGAAGTAGGAAGAAGCCATCACACACTGACTCGCTCAAAACAGGATCTCAAACATCATTTCACCCAGGAAGAGCGTCATCTTTGGAAGTCAGACTCACATTTGAAAACATTTGCATAATGACCTTTCCAACCAGAAAGACCTCTGGACACGTGTGACTGTGTGACTTTCTGCACTACAGTGAATTGTAAAAGTATTAACCTTGCTGTGCTGTTGAACACTATTTTCTCTAATACAAATATCTATAAAATTAATTATATCATTTATTTATTGTTTATAACTTAATCAAGAATTTCTGTTATGAACTTGCGCACTGCTGGGTGGTGG
>NW_023340257.1:23137177-23154681 GCF_004916995.1 Morone saxatilis | reverse complement strand
AATATAAAAAGTGGAATGTATTTGGATTTAATCTGTTGCAGTCAAAGTTCAAATAAAAAAGTTAATAATAAAATTTAAAAAAAAAAGAATTTCTGTTATTGGTTTTAGTGTTAATTTCATTTAAATTTAGAAAATAAAACTGAAGATGCAGGTAACATTTGTGACGCATGTAAACACGTGTGCCTTGCAAAAGATTGATTACTCTCATTGAAATATTTCCTGTTTAAATAAGGATAAAGTGAAAAGAGACATAACCCTAGTACAAGTTGTACTAGTGTGTCAGGAGTTCATAAAGCTTGTCAATGTTTTTATTTGATGAATGAACGTTAAAATCCATTAGTAATTGATCTCTGAGGTAAAAACATTCTGAGGTAATAAATCTATTCACTTAATAGAATAACCAGCATGTACAGCCCACTATACAGTATACAGTCCAATGTAAACCATTTTTTATTCATGCAACTGACATTCACAGTGCCCCAGGTAAAGCTGAAAGTTGCATGTTCAATTGAAAAACAAAAATAATCAATTTATAATGATATTAAAGTGATAAAAATGCACATTTGAGAAGCTTGAACCAGTGAATGTTTTACAAGTGCGCTGCTTGATGAATTACTAGCATAATTATTTGATTAGCAAAACAATTAATTTTCTGTCGATCTACTAAGGATAAATCAATTATGGTTTCAGCACAAGAAAAATGTTATTGTTCCTCATGAGAACCCCTGGGAAAGATACTGAGTAATTCTGTTCAATGTAGCTTTGCAAAAGTGCTGTACAGTTCACCGCATGGACGCTTTGATGGGTGCACACTGTGTGTATGTTTGTGTGTGTGTGTGTGTGTGATGCTGTTTGATGGAGAGGGAACCTGAGGAAATTGAGGAAGGTGATGAGCTGCTGTCTGAGTTAAAGCCAGGTTTGAGATGTGTAGGCTACGCTATCTGTTTGGCCACCAGAGCACAGGGCTGTGCTTGTGGTGCGATAACACAGGACCCACGCATAAAACAGGCTTAGTCTCCTAGAAAAGTTCTTTAATCAGCCTGATGCGCTTAGTGAGCAAAGACTGTGGGAATTGAAGTGAAGAAACTCAGGTCAGATAATGAGACTTACATCTGTAGCATAGAGAATGTGATTTCCTTGAATCCAGCAGAGGAAGAAGAAAAGCTCATTATCCTTATCACTTGTCAGAGAGGCAAGATATCGATATTATGCATATTTTGCAAGGCTCTTGTCGGAAATTAGCTAAATCCTTCTGTTTTTTTCCAGTTTGCATTTTATGTGTCCATTTTCATATTTCACGCTTTCAAATGCATGAGGCCACTGTTTCAATTTGCCTTCTGACATTATCAATGTACTTTATTTTTGCACCCTTTTCATTCATTTCTGAGAAAGCTGACAGTTAATTGAACAGATGGATGATAATCACGTCTGTCGCAAACTCTCCCTGGAGACCGTCCTCTCCCTCTGGTAGGGAGCAGCCCAGTTTTTTTTTTTATATCCCTCCCAGCAAGAGGCAAAATAAAATGTGATGGGTGTGGAGGGGGGGGTAGGAAAACAGTTTATCAAGCCACGAAGCAACAGACATTGCAACATTCAGTAATTACGGCTGACATTGATTAGCACTTAGACTAATCATTGCAACAGTCGAGTGCAATTTCCACATTTTTACCAAAACCTTTTCTTATCTGAGAAAGATTGAATTGAGCTCAGTCACAAACATTTCCATTTTATTCTTTAATCAAAGAGGAAAGCTGTCACAGTTTGAATTTTCTTTATGCGTGAGACGCTACAGATTCCTGAATCTGTCTTTCAGCAGAGGTCACAGTGCTGTTCAAGCTGGATGCCTGGAGCTGTTGCAGTGTCTTGCTCAAGGGAACTACAGTTAGCTTGCATGCTTGCTGCCACAGGGGTTTGAACCCATTTTAGGGATAGTCTCCCAAGTTAGTACTATGTCAGACTGCTGAGAGGCAATGTGCTGGTCTCTGGAGTCACATCATCAATGTCTGCTGTAAACAAAATGCAAATAAATCTTATGAGGATGCAATCAGGAAATGAGACTCCTCCTGATGCAAGAATGGAAAGCATAACAGAGGGTCAATCAGCAACAGAGTAACCCTTTAACTGCTACACTTTAAGCCTCTGTCTTGTGTTATGCTGTGTGTACATAACACAAGACAGAAAAAGTGTACACTTTTTAGCAAAAAAAAAACCCCAAAACAAAAAAAAGTATAATTTCCACATTAAAATCCTTAAAAAGGCATACTACCTCCTTAAAAAGTCCAGAAGCTATGAATATGGCAATTGTGGTTCTTTCTATAGTTTTTCTGTTGGACACCAGATGTCTCCTATGTCACTGTAAAGTCCATTCTCAGTGTGTGTGCACTGGCAGCTTAAAGTTTCTACATCACACTTTTATAAATTGCAAGTTGGACCGGGGTTGCCTTCCAAACTATTTGTGGTGTCACAAATCATACTCATAGCCCCGGCCCTTAAAATCAGATTATCAATGAGCAGAGAGAAACTTTCAGCAGATTAATGTGAATGTTCTGGTGTCAAACTCTGCACATACATCATTCTGCACAGCGAAGCTCTGACATCCAACTGTAGGAACCAAAAGAAAAAACTATTTTTGACTGGACGAGGACTTCATCACATATTTTAAAACTAAGTTCCAGGTGTTGGGACACGATTAATGTAATGTTAGAAACATGGTAATAAAGTCTGGGACTCCTGATAACAGCTCAACAACAGCTCTGACACAATGGTGTGTAAACCCAACAGCACCACAGGTTACAGATTTAAAATACACATTTCTAATTGTGTGTCTCACCTCTTTGTGATGAAAGTCTTTTTTTTTCAGTCTTATTTGAATAAAGTAGCTTGGTTGGACAAAATTAATTCATTCTATAGCAGCAAAGTGCTGGCTGTCACTTTGATTTTGGAGGATTCAAGCCAGACAGGTTGAGATGTGCAGCTGTAGGCTGTGCCATATTTGACTTAAAAATGAGCGCATTACATCCCACAGTCTGACAGTGTTGATCCAGCAGTGAATACACCCAAACAAAAACTGCGCTGCTTAAAAGAACGACCCTGTATAAGGCCTGATTTGGGAAAATGCCAAAATTTGCTTAGTTTCTTTTTTAGTTATAGAAATTATAATCACTGTGGCAGTAAGGTTCCAACTCTGGAACTGAACCAAATAATCCTTAGTGCAATGGTCTGAGAAAATCAAAGCCTCTATAGTGTGAAATGCCATTTCCCCTCTGCTCCTGCTTTTATTAACTCATGAAAGATATTGTAATGAATCCCTTAAAGAAAGCTAGAAAACAAAGTGCTTAGTGTCTGCTTTTGCTGGAGTTTTGTTTGCCAGTAAAAACTGTTTTTTTTCCAACACAGTCAACACCTAAGGCTCCACACAATGCAAATGCAGCTTAAAATCAATGATGCATGTGTAATGAATTTCCTACATTTGAAATGACTGACTGAGCAATGAGCACTATGTGCATCTGGTGTGAGCAAGGCAGTGCATTTAAGTCCATTTGAGGCACACAGGTCGTTCATTTTATTTATGCGCAAAAAAATAAAATAATAAAAGAATTACCTACAAGGCAGAATAACAGGGGAGATGAAACGGAATATTCTTTGTTGAAATAGCTGCGGTGGAATCGCCACGAGAGAGCAAAAGATCCCAACGTTGCATTCCCTATTAGTATTATATAAGAGATGTCAAGCCTGGCTTAGCTAACCCCCCCCCCCCCCCCTGTGATGCTACAAGCTACTCATGCATGTTTTACATCCTGTTATGCTGCTGTAAGATTGGGCTATAGAACCTCAGGAGGCTGAGAAGTGACTCCTCGTGTAGAGGTCAATGCCTTTGCTCTACTTTTTAACATATAAATGATACAATGTATACAATACCTTGTGTGTGTCAGTGGGTGGCAAAAACGTAGCATCAGTAGCTTTTACATTCTGTACTTAGAAAAAGAAAGAAAGAGATACACCACTCAGTAGCTTTTAAACATTGTAGCTTCACCGTTTCTCTCAGAAATACTGGATCTTTGTTTTTCTGTGAAAAATAGGAGGTAGAAATTTTCTCTTCCTATATCCATAATAAAGGCTTCTTTCCTAGTGTAGGGCTCTGTGCAGTGTGCCAGTGGCAGTCGTGTCTCGTGCCTTGACATGAAAGAAGCCTGAAAATGTGAGATTAAGATTATGGGCTGCAGCATATCAGTCATAATATATCATAAGGAATATAAGGCTGTCATTGTACTGGGCTGATTGCAGTGTGTATAGTGTATGTGTACATGTGTCTGGTTGTATATGTACTGTATGTGCAGCTGTCTGTGCAAATGTACCTTCCTTCAACTATTCTCCCAGCAGGCCCTTGCACTGAAGAGGTAAGTGTCCTCATTTAACTTGTCTCGTTAAATAAAGGTTACAAAACACAACAATATTAAATGTGCAATGAACTGACGATCCAGAGTTTGATCCTTTATTTAGAAAATGAATTACGTCGCCTCTTTTGTCTGTGGCTCAGCTGATGGAAACACATTTCTTGTTGTAACCTTTATAACGTGTAATGCATTTTCAACACATTGTGAAGCCCCGCTGAAAAAGAATACCACCCCATGTTGCTTCCATTGTGATCACTGTTTATATTGTTGTGAATGAAATGATGCAGCACAATACAACAACAGCTTGTTTTCAGGAGCTCTGAACCAAATCTAGTGTGTGTCACAGACTTTTTTTTGCATATACAAGCAATGCCAGGACTGCCTTAACTAATGCTTCTCAAGATCCCCCGAGCTACTTATCCCTGTTGTACAATCGCTGTGGTTAGGCATTATCTCCTATCACAGTGGTCACTAGAAGGCTTTGGTCTTATTAGTTTAAACTGTGACCCATTTTCTGATCAGCATCATGCTATTTTGGTGCAGTGTGATATACACACAATATTTCAGTACATAACAGAAATGGGTGCAGCTAGTATAGGCATTAAATATTAAAGGGGACAGAGTTTTAATGGTTTGTTTCATATTGTTTTGTCAATTGTGTTTGTGAGATTTAACATAATCCAAATTAAAAATGACTCACAGATGCAGTTAATCTGGTTTTGAGCAGCGCATCTTAAATTGATATACATAATTCTCCGGACAACTCAAAGTCACCATATAATTTGATTTCTGTCACTTTCAGGTCAACTAGTTGCCAGTTTAATTTCAGATATGACGGAAAACGTATTATTTATTACAAAGTGTAGTATGAACACTGTTATTTGTGTCGTATAATTAAAAATTCCATTTCTGCATCTAAAATGACCTGAGTGATGAATTTGATATTCCAGAGTGAGTCTGATGTACTCCATTTTTGGCAACAGATTACATCTGAATGAATCAGGTTATTGTAATTCTCCAAAATGTAATCCTTCACCCCTAACTCTGCATCTGTTGCTGCTGAATAACTGCATGAAAGTAAACTCCCACATCCCTGTGAAAAACAAAACAACAAAAAGCTGGACTTCCATGATATAAGTGAGGCTTTGAATTGAACTTTTTTACATCCTGCATTAAAGGAAATATCTCTTTTGTTGGCATCCAGGGTGAGGAGAAAGATAGCGCTTAATGTCATGTGTGTGTCCACTGCTCCCCCCATAGAGCGCTAAGTAATTTTATGCTCTAATTCTTTCCTTTAAATTAGGCAGGAGGCATAAAATATGAAAAAGGCAGAGATATTCTGAGAGGTCATGTGATTTGTGGCATAAATACTTAACAACCACTTGAAATGAAACATTTTATTATGTCATGTCTGCAAATAATGTTCAGCTGTAACTTGATTAAATATGAGAGTAGTCTCTAATGTGTTCTTGATCCTTTATTTACCCGTGAAATAAGATGTGATGCAGCCATAGGATAATCTGCCAACCGGTTTTGCATTAATCTGGGTGTAATGCAAAATGCAATCTCCTGCTGCGACCGTTTCTGGCAAAACCTAATCAAACATAACACAAAAAAATTAGAGGTTCATTTATTTATGCATGGCAACTGAAATGACAACAGATTTCCGGGACACCTTTGCTGGAGAACAGCTCAAAATATGAGTTTAGGATTGAATTTAACACTGTTAAAGTATACACTTGTTTTAAGACCAGGAAAATTACAACTGATTATGCTTCTTTCAGGTGACATGAGGAACCCAGTGTGAGTTTCACCTATCATTGACCTTATTATTTGCATTTACAGATCATGGTCTTTTGATCGTACACTATGACATCTTCCCTCTTTGATGTGTCACGCTGTTTCGACCTGATTTACTTTGATTTAAGCTACCTTCATTCTGTATTATAAGAGGTGAGTTGTTTGGAATAAATTAATCGCTGTCAAATCTACACAGTTTCCCCCCCTTACCTAGCGACATTTATGAGGTGTTATTTCTCCCATGTATTAATAAATTGCATGCATGCAATTCATTTCCCCCA
The DNA here is from genome assembly GCF_004916995.1 of Morone saxatilis. Lineage (NCBI taxonomy): Eukaryota > Metazoa > Chordata > Actinopteri > Moronidae > Morone > Morone saxatilis. The sequence continues at coordinate 23,148,206 of NW_023340257.1, read as the reverse complement.
AGGCACCTTGTCGTTTTTCTCATCTGAACAGAGTGACTCGGGCAGTGAGCTATATGGGAGATATATTAGTGTCCAGGAGCACAGCACCGAGAGGGTAGGGCCTATCTCGGTGATTTATTCCAAATCCACAAGCCCTGCAGGAGCGTGTTGTCAATCCCATTGGCATCACCTTAGGGTCACATCAAAGCACTGAGTTGGAAAAAACTGAGACAGTTGTTTACAAATTCAGCCGCCTGTTTTGTTCTTTGTTGGAGATGGGAATTAAAAAGTAAATTGGGGCGGCTGTTGTGGTATTAAATATGAAGAGGAGGTGACGTGTCTGTGAAATTTGACTGGCATTTTCTTGGTCCGAACAACAACCGGCACTGCGTTGGTATCAATCAATTATATTGGACTTTTTTGTTGTTTTAAAAGACATTTAGGAGACTTTTTGTGGCTTTATGGGGATTTACTGAAAAGCATTTTCACACATGTAATGCATGTGTGCCTATGTAAGCACTGGCTGGGATTTGAAGGTACAAGATGTTACAAAGAAACATACATATCATACACTAGCAATGCAAAAACAGGATATGCAGTTCATCGCTAGAGTCACAAGATCCTCCTGAATCATGCTGCTTGCATGCTTGAGTCATCACTTTTCTGCTACAATGCTACCCAGAGGTCACTACGCTTATTAATCATCACAAACAATACATAACAGTGTTCTATATGCTTTCACTCAGTTCACCACAGCTTACTTGTGAATATCTCTTACTAGCAGGAGTCAAACCTAGACAAAAAGTTGAAATCTCAAACAAATTTTAAAATCACCAGTCTTTTAAAGCAATCAATCAGTTTAATCAATCTCACAGCCCATACATCTGCATCAGCTGTCATGTTCCAATAATGTTCTTATGAACTGATTATGTGTTTTGAATGTTACGTAAAAATGCATATTGTTTCAATTTTGCTTTTAGCTCTATTTCAACCATTCATCTATTTAGCATTTAGCCAATCATTTCTAACTAACCCTTCTATTTTTCAGTTGATTTAGTTAAAGGACCAATGTGTGGAATTTAGTGTCATCTAGTGGTGAAGTTGCAGATTGCACCAACTGAATAACCCAAGGGTATAGGCAACCTGCAAGAAATTATATGGAAATAAGTTAAATTTTCATTTTCATTTATCACAGTTGTAGTTGGCCTGAAGTTATTCCTTCCTTCTGGAATTGCAAAAATGTTTGGCCATTACACAGAGAATAACAATAAATGTTTTAACATTTTTTAACAGCTAAAATGTGCATCATACGTTTGGTCCTGTCCTTGTGCGTTTTCCTCTATGTTTTGCCAAACCTCAATAGCAGCGTACAGGGAGGAAAATAGAGAATTTAATAGTGCATTGAAAGATTTTTTTGCTTTCACCAGCAACGCTGCTGGGTTACTGGTAAGCTTGATCTATAGTGAGAATTTTGTGGCTGTAGACAGAATTTTCTCCTTTTGTTTTGGCCAAAAATGGCTCTTTTATTAGTAAAGGTTACCGACCCTGGTTCTAAGGCAACGAAAACACAACAATTCTTCAGGTTTATACACAAATAAAAATATATTATATTCCATTTCTGCCAATAGATCTTCCTAAATGTTACACACTGGACCTTTAAGTCACTTTAGTTATTAGATGAGCTCTCCATGTAACCTCAACAGCCAACAGCAAAAGGACTAGCATCTCCGGTTGGGAGTGACTGATTTAAACCACAACACACATTAAATCCATGATACAACATGTATTTTAAATAACAACCCATTATTACAAACAACACAGGCTAGAAGCATTGTAAAACAAGCACTCCCTCACTTCACAGAAGATTGTGTGGCTACTATTTTTACTTTTAGTTTCTTTTGTTGTTGTTGCTACAAAATAAAACTTCAATTATCTTATTTGTATACAGAGCAAGTTTGTGCTTTTCATTACCACCAAATTATTTAGGAAAAAACACCCTTAGAGAATAGAGAATATCTCTCAGTATACATTATACAGTATTACCTGACTGTATCCTCCACTTGTGATTGAATCTATTAATTTCCTACTTGCTGAAGTTGTTGATGTATTCTGTCTTGGTGTGATGGAAGTGTGGACATTACCCTCCAATTCGTTCCCATATTGTAGTCCCAGTGGGAAGTATTCATCCCAGTAAGGTTTATTCATGAGGACAGGCGAGTGCACCGTGCATTATAAATAGAACAGAGCTCTCAGCCGAGCTCAGGATCTGACTGCATCTCGCCAGTCGCTACAGGTTTGAGCTGAAATGCAGGAATGCTCTGAACACAGAAACAGCCCAATAAAAATGATAGAATGAGTTTTTGTTTACTTTTAGTCTCAATCGCAGGGAAATGACACTTGATTTGACAATTTGTTCGTTATCCCTACATTCTCACAGTTGAGTCAATATTAGACAACAAGCTGTGAGATTCACAACCCTGAAATCATGTTTGCTTTGCTCACACTTAAAGACAGATTTATTGATTCAGAGTTTATGTTCCAGCTACCTTGATTGGAAATATTTTCCAGTGTGTGCTCACAATGCTGATGGAGAACAATAAAAAATAAAAATCCTCCTGGATGCTGCTGGCAGTGTACACTAGAACATCACAGCCTTAAGTATAAGTGACTGCCTTTGATGCAAGTTATCTGTATCTCTCTAATTTCCCTCCGCTGCTGAAAAAAGGAAAAGGCAAAAGATTCAATCCAAAGCAAACCACACTGCTATTCACAAGAGCACCTTTGGTTATTGAAATCCCACCCTGTTTCCCTTTAAATAGCAAAAGCTGGTTTTAATCTTCAGGCATATTTTATTAAAAACGGTTGTGTCGCCGGAACCCTCTTTCTCTATCAGACCTCTGAAAGACCTCTTTGTGCTGCCTTCTGCGATTTAAATTTTGATACAGAGTCAAACTGATTGCACCATGAGAAACCAAAGGTGATTATCCTGATGGACTAGATATCAAAATGTAGGCTATTATGTGTGGTGAGAAAAGGTTGATTAAAATGAGTTTCGAGTTGACTCTGCTTCTTTCTTTCTAACCTCTCTTTGCCTGACCGCATATTGCCCCAAGGCCTTCTTGGACTTGTGGGAGTAGCAAAGACACACTTTATGTTTCTAAATGATTCACTAAACAGCAGGATGACTGAAGTGTGTACAACTTGGTCAATCATATAATCTCTTCTACATGCCTTTCGGGACGTTTGTGAAGGTAATGTTTATTGATTTGCAGATTAATTTCAACTGAAATTGGCGCTAATATTGTGAAATGTTTAAGGAAATGTAATCATTACTGGTAATTTATCCCTACTTGAAATGCAGGAGTAGTGCTTTCTCTGGGACTGGATGCCATAAAATGTTTTCATAGTACAAAAATAAAAGGCTTCAGTAGGCGGTGAGAGGAAAAGCTGGTAATCTTGTGAAAACAATAGACCTGTAGTATTCATATTGTTTGAGACCGCTTGCACATATGTTTGATAGAGATCCGTTTGCATTTGCTTTACAAAGCACAAATGCCCGTGTGTGTGTGTGTGTGTGTGTGTGTGCAAACAACTTGTATGTATATTGTAAACAAATCCTGGTTCCCCCTTCAGTGCACTTGTGACATGAACTGTATTCCTTGTGGTTGGTTAGAGATAGAATCTCATCTATTTTTATTGTACGTTTGTGCTTATGAAACAACACTGACTCCTCTGTGATGGATTTTCTTCTCAGATATTGAATCTTAGCTCAATGAATAACCTGAAATGATGTTGTTACACATCTAAGAGTGCTGGCTTTGCTGCTCTGCTCATGTCCTTTAATCCAGTCCAACTGGTGCTGAAAGTGAACAAGATAAATTCATTTCTAACATTTTCAAGCTTTTAAAAATGCAGATAAATGTTTATGCACATTATAATATCAGCTGTGATGGTCCAAAACACATTTTATCCATTTTTATTCCGCAGAAATGGCTTTTATTACTTGCCTGAGATAAATAACAGCCAAAATACATTAGTGAGATTTTAGATTGTGAGTAATACGGAGGAAGTGCTGCCCCTAGCAATGTCAGAGTAAGTTACAGTCATCCAGAAATAGGTACTGAGGATAGGAGGTGAACATGTCATCCTGACTTAGGTCAAGCCAACAGGAGCTTTGCAGAGAGAACAAAAGCAGCCTAACTGCTTCCCTCAGCCACAGAAAACCTTTGTTTCTTACAGCAGGGTACAATTGCAGCTCATGTGCACTCCAATCAGATCATGATTTCAAATATGTTATCTCCCTAGATCGCAAAGAAGCAGCAGAGGCCATTGATATTTCTTTGATGAACAAAATGGGTGACATATTCAGACAGTTCACAATTACTTTTTCTTATTGGAACAAAAGGTTGCAGAAATGTAAGCTAAATGATGTCTTCAATGTTTACAGAGCTCATATTTTTTTATAGAGGCTGTGCAATTGCATCATAAATCTCCAGACAGCCACAACTGACAACATCGCGGAGGTCCTCTGAAAAACTGTCCAAACAGCCAGATCAGGAAAAAAAAAAAAGCCCTGAAAAAGAGTGCTGTCATGTAGAATTTCTTTCTATCAACTGCTGAAAGATGAGAGACAGCCAGTGCTATGATAGGCAAACAACAACGTGTCATTACGCCTAAGACTCATGGGAGCTGTAGTTGCTGAATGTTAGAATTGTATCTCTGTTAAAGAGACATGGTGTTTACATTTAATCAGCATGTGCAGCATAATGTAGATTTATAAGCTTTTGAGCCGCCTTTGTTCACATACAGGCTTTCAAAAGTTAAAATGTGCTTCCGTGGTATGTGTGTATGTAGGTTACTGTATGTCCAAAACATCAATCATGGGCAACATAGTCCCTTACAGCTCAGTATTTATCATTGTTGACCATGAAATATAAAGCAGTGCTATAATGCCAAGTGTTAGACATCGGTGTTGTGACCCTCCACATTCAAATACATATTCCTTTAACGGGCTAAAAGGTAAGGTTGAAGGTTAAGCTGTATTGTCATGACAGGAATGCACATGCAGTTGTTGTTGTAGCACCCTCCATGCTACACACACAGGAAATCTATAAACAAATATTTAAATCATAATAGAATAAAACAATAAAATAAGCAAAAGAAAAGAACAAACTGTATAAAAGCATTACAGGCATTAATAACAAGAAAAAAAAAAAATGGTGTTTAAAAGGAAGATATACAATCTTATCTATACATATACCTATACATATATACACACCGAAAATATGTAGCATGCACAATATAAGTGCAATATGAGTAATATAAGTTATAGTGCTAATAGAAACCGTCATACAGTAAAGTAAAAACATATTAAGGCTAACACTAATAGTACTTCTTGGTTCTGCTGGCATTTTGCCAAAAAAAAGGAGCCGACAGACTCTGCAGGCTGTTGGTTTTATTACATATGAATTGTTTTGTTGTTGTTTTATTTTGCCCTGCATGCTAACCTTACTGTTGAAATGCTTGCTATATAAAAAACATATCTTTTTTTTATCCTTTTCACAGAGAACCACAGCATAATGAGGTAAATAAACTTGCCATTTGCACTATTCTTGAGGTGTTTCTTAAACCAATGCAGGTATTGATTCTTTTAAATAGACTGATAAGTCAGAAAATCTCAAAATTCTTTTTTCCTTCCCAGAACACTGAGTTGAATTCCCTGGCCAGTCCCTGAGTGTTGGCAGGCCTAATTATCTGGTGAGAAAATCAGATGTGTTAAGACTGAGACAGTAATGTTAGCAGACAACGGTTTGCAAACAAACAAGCTGACATCATCCTAACACAAAATCAATCAATTATATTAGGGGGAAATCAATTTCCCATGTCTAATAAATGCAGTTGAGACAACAATGTTGTCGCTTTGTTTAGAAACACAATCAGCTGTTAAAAACCACTGAAGCTGAGAGCTAAGGACCTCCAATATGCTGCCATGGGTGTGTTAAATCCCCCGACAGACCTCTGCTGGAAAAGGAAGAGATGCCAGCATTACTTTATTCTCGCTGTATACTGTTGTCGAATATAATCTTCTAGCTGTAAGTTATTCAGCTAGAGAATAACAGCCACATGATAACACAACCTAGACCCCCCACCTTCCCTCCCTGTCTCTGACAGCACAGATGCTCGGAAAGGCTGGGACTGGTCATAGAGTGTCACTCACAATCAGTCTCTGAGTGCCAAAGTGCATTCATCCAGAAAATGCCAGATTCCACTCTAATCATTTTTTCTTATTCTATCTCCATCTCTTCATACCTTAGCTATCTCGAATTCTGAAGACAGGCTATTGAAAATCTTGACCTTCAGGATGACAGTTATCACTGCTCAGAGATTTGTGCGCACTGAGAGTTTGTGAAGTACAAATCTTGGAACACTGCAGGGTTTACTGAAGCTTGTAACTGTGTTCAACATTATTTGACTTAAACCTGATGGTTTGGCTGAGTTATTAAAATGACCATTGGTGTTATTTTTAAAGCCTTTGTTTTAGTTTAATAAGGATTTTGTCATATTTTTATACTAGCATTAAAAGATGTTCTTAAAATATACAAGCAAATCAGCAGTAAGTGCTTTTTTGGAGAGGAGATCATTTATAAAAGCGTTTTGGCGGGGTCGGCAAACTTTTCTTCACACAATTCTTCTGAGGGATGATAGCGGAGAGTACATTCTTTACTGTGATTATGGGTATGACAGTGATGCTGCGCGCTATGATGTGCTTGTTCTGACTGCATCAGCATCACTACAGGACGTCCACAAAGATATAGTTTTTCATGCAGACCTTAGCTATGCATTGTTACTTGCTGAAATGTTGTTTTTTTTAAGTGCTCTTTCAAGTGCAACAAAAGAAAACTATGAAAAGGTGGCTAAATAACTGGTTACCATTGTACCATGACAATGATCTTATACACTTTAGCTGTAATAGCTCAACTGGTGGTTCTCCCCGCTGCAGAGAGCAATGCTCTCTTTTTGAAATAGAAGAGCATTATATGCAATTTTCATGTTTTCGGAGGGAGGAATGAATGAGGGACCGTGTTTTAAGCAGTCTTCAGGGGGAGGTAACTTTCCTCTGCAAAATGCATTTAGAATGCATAACACCCCAACCCAAACAGATTGTGGATGATGTCTGCAGCCAGGCGTAGCTACGAGAAGCATCCCTTCATGCTTAAGTGGGTAGTCAGGATGCACAATCCTTCGTGTGTGATGTTGGGAAGTAACCCTGTAGCAGGTTCACTGTGCCCAAAACTGCATTGATGATGCTCGTGCATATTTGATGTTAAATATTTGATGGGAAATGTGGGGGCAGGATGGCAAGGATGAAAAGCCACGTCTATGCCTGGAACCCGGGATTTGATCAGCATATTAATGCAGAATAGTGATTATACTTTGTCGGCAATACCTCAAGGCCGGACATTTAATGAAAAAAAGAGGCTGACCTTCCAGGCGAGCAGAATCAAGTTTTACCAAAAAATGGAAAGTTCACTATCAGCATTCAATCTTAAAATAAAGTCTGCTTAATTTACATAATTATAATTTGGATCTCCTAAGGAGCCCATCCGTGGACTCCACTGTTTAGTAGTATGTGCTGCAGGACATCGGAAACCTCCGTAGAGGACAAGTGAGAGGTGTTTTAAAAGTGAGATGAGGCACCATGCTGCAAAGACTTAAACATGAGTTCAAACCAAAGGAGACACCTTTCTTTTGAGAGGAGCTGATTTAATGTAGCTGCTGGGGAGAATTTACTGTCTGCCACTTGCAGTATGGAACAGCTGTATAATTTACTAGTTCTTATCTACCCATGTAGCACATGCTGATCTGGGATAATGGCATTGTTTGATGAGGCAGCCAAGAGGGCAGACTGCAGAGTCGTAAGATAATATACATCCTTCACACATGCCCCATGTGGTAAGGGTCTAACTTTCTTTTTCTAAAATTGGGAACAATAAAAAAGGAAATTGCATTAATTATTTGTACAGTATCCCTGATTACTGACAGTTATATCCATGACATTTATTTCAGATTATTCAGATTTATAAACTTTCACCAATCATAAACCACATATTTGAGTGAAAAGGATAAGAAAACATGTAGTCCCTGAGGGATATTGTGCAGAAGACGAAATCGTGTATGAAACCATAAGCAAGGCTGGAATAGTGATTGTGTGTGTGCAACCTTAAAAATATATGTAAATGTGTTTACACACACATAAGCTAGAGTAGCAGAGGAAGAGAACAGCAGGGGGATCTAAAAGCTATGTGTATGCTGTATTTTGATATCAATCCCAAAGATAAAAATGAAATTAATCAATCCCTGAGTGACAGCCATATGGCTGTTAAAACAGCAGCCAAGTACACAATTCATCATCCTATTAAATGTGAGCAGAATTCAGGGCTGATGTTAATAAACAAAGTTTAAAAAAAAAAGATTTATGTTAATCAACCCAGTATGTCCAGTAACTGGGTCAGCATCTTTTCTTTCTTTGAGTTGATGTTAACATTTTGCCATCATTAAAAATATACTTTGCATTATGGTTAAGGAAACACTGAACCACAAACCACAAATGTAATGAAAGAGAAATTTTGAGGATGGGAATTTAAGCAGTATTCCTATGGCAATTTAGTAACAAGACATGCAGATTATTATTGATTGTTTCAGGTGATTTAGATTCAGATGATGTTACTGTTCTACTGAACTGAACTTATAATAGCTCAATGTTTTTGCATGGTGAGTTGATGAGGTGGAGACAGAGTTGTACCAAGACGCTGAAATTACAGCAATACTTCACTTTCTCAAAAGGAATTAGGGCTCTTTTCTCACATTACCAAGCAGAACCAAGAACTGAAAATATCACATTGACAGCAGGGTGGGTATCGGTGTGATATAAAAGGAATTTTCTAAACTGGCTACAACATTTCCAATTCCATTCTGTCACTGTTATCACAAATTTGTCATATTTGTGTATCATGTTCCAATACTTTAATCCCTTGTGACAAGGTCTGCAAAATGTACTTTTTTACATTTCCTCTTATTTCTTCAAAGAGGCACACAGTCAGAGCAAGGAGCACAGACTCTCATGTATTGACATTAGATGTGGGCTTTTTTTCATTTATAGCTACAATATTCTTCTCCTGCAGTACAGCTGAGAGACTAAAAGACTCCAGGCTAAAACCCACATTTTGAGGTTTGTTTTTCTTTTTGGGTTTGGTGTCAGAATCTACAGCTTCAGGAAAGTTTTAATCTTTAGATACAGACTGGGTTGGGCATATCTTCCGATTGGCTGTCACAATTGTCGTTCCGGCCGCTTTAGCTGCAGCTTTAAATCTCCCACTGCAAAGACAGCAGGAAAATGCTAGCAAGCTTTTGATGAAAAACTACAAGAAAGTATTTGATTGAGCACTCTTGAAGGTCTGTATAAACATACAGTTAATATCTTAACTCACCTCAGGCATGCAAGCTTTACCCTGCGCCGGCAATGATGTTGGCTGAAAATCATTAAGTTTTTGGGCATTATTCAATCACAAAAGCGGGTGATTCTTCACCTTTACAGTAAAACAAAGTGTGAGTAATAGTTTTTTTTAGTAAGACTAGGCAGGTTCTTGTTTTTCCTCTTGATTGTTTTATGTTTAAGTAAATGGTAGATTACAAAAACGGATCATGCCAAGAATGGGGAGGTATTCCAAACTGCAAAATGGGCACAAAGCATCACTCAAGAACCATTCCAAGTGCCACATCTAAGGAATTGCATTTCTATACAGAATTTACAGCACACAAGATTTTCAAATCTGAAAAGGTGCAGACAGTGCTCGCATTTGAGCAGAAACACGGGACGTGAAGAAAACAGAAGGGCTTTGCTTCTGGGCTGAGAAGACGAATCTGTTTTATCCAGCAAAGCAAACCCTGGCTGTATACTAAGCGAGACAGGATGTGCCCAGATATGTTGTGTGTTTGGGTTCCACTATTCATCACTTCAAACACATCCTCCGCTCACTGCCAATACAGTGCCTCATCCCCGATGCAGCTCAACAGTGTGACTGCCCAGCTCTCAGCCCAGGAGCCATAGCCAGTGATTTACTATCTAGCTGTATTTTGTCTCACTTGGGTGCACACTGCTAGCCACACTGTTGCCCTGTCACAAGCTGCCTTGCCATATTTGTAATTCTGTGTAAAGCGGTACCTGTGAGGTGGTATCTCCTCAGCATTCATCAGAGGACACTCTAATCTGGTTCTGTCTCGACTCTGCCTCTGCAGCAATGAGAAAGATGAGTGTGATGAGGCAGAACCAACAGAAAATATTTTCTGCATCCCACTGATCAGAGAAAGTGTTGCAATTACTGACCAGGGAAAGTTTGCTCTGTAATTTAAGCTATTGTTGGGCGTTTTACAACCTCAAGAGAGTCAGTCATGGGTGAAAATGTGACATTTCTTTTAATTTAATGCTAAACATTGACAAGATGATAACTTTTCCCTTTTAACACGTCTAAATAACTAATGGGTTTAAGTGCTTATGTGAAGGTGTTGATGTTAGTAGCTTCTTACATTTGTTTAACATGCCATCACATAATGGCTGCATAGGCAGATTTTTCTCATCTCTCTTTCTTTTGCTTTATGTCTCCCTGTTTTTTATGCGAACTGGAACCTGAATAAAAACACAAATGAATGTGTAATGGGAGTTCTGCCACCTGTGCCTGTAGGGCAAATGGTCTTTGCAGAGTGCGTTCCACACTCAAAATGAGGCATACGGATTTGAAAATGCCATTTCATATTTTCACATGTGCGCATTTGTTTAATAGCTTATTTAAGTACAGTCCCTTTCATTCTTTCCTTAAGGGGCCAATTTAGACATTGACGTAAAGCTGCACTCTGCAACTTTTCAGGCTCTAAATGGCAACAGGAAACGAATATCTATCTTCTATCTATAAAGCAAGAAATCTCTGTCTGTGTGTGTGTGTGTGTCTCAAATATCTCTGCAGATCAGGATCAGACTGACCTGAGAGTTTCAACA